>NC_135815.1:69115323-69415323 GCF_964213995.1 Mustelus asterias | reverse complement strand
CACCCTTAACCCATGCCCTCTGGTTTTTTTCTCCCCGAGCCTCAGCGGAAAAAGCCTGCTTGCATTCACTCTATCTGTACCCATCAAAATCTTATACACCTCTATCAAATCTCCCCTTAATCTTCTACGCTCCAGGGAATAAAGTCCCAACCTATTCAATCTCTCTCTGTAACTCAGCTTCTCAAGTCCTGGCAACATCCTTGTGAACCTTCTCTGCACTCTTTCAATCTTATTTACATCCTTCCTGTAACTAGGTGACCAAAACTGTACACAATACTCCAAATTCGGCCTCACCAATGCCTTATATAACCTTACCATAACACTCCAACTTTTATACTCGATACTCCGATTTATAAAGGCCAATGTACCAAAGGCACTCTTTACGATCCTATCCACCTGTGACGCCACTTTTAGGGAATTCTGTACCTGTATTCCCAGATCCCTCTGTTCAACTGCACTCTTCAGAGTCCTACCATTTACCCTGTACGTTCTTCTTTGGTTTGTCCTTCCAAAGTGCAATATCTCACACTTGTCTGCGTTAAATTCCATTTGCCATTTTTCAGCCCATTTTTCTAGTTGGTCCAAATCCCTCTGCAAGCTTTGAAAACCTTCCTCACTGTCCACTACACCTCCAATCTTTGTATCATCAGCAAACTTGCTGATCCAATTGACCACATTATCATCCAGATCATTGATATAGATGACAAACAACAATGGACCCAACACCGATCCCTGCGGCACACCACTAGTCATAGGCCTCCACTCAGAGAAGCAATCCTCCACAACCACTCTCTGGCTTCTTCCATTGAGCCAGTGTCTTATCCAATTTACTACCTCCCCATGTATACCTAGCGACTGAACCTTCCTAACTAACCTCCCATGAGGGACCTTGTCAAAGGCCTTGCTGAAATCCAGGTAGACAACATCCACCGCCTTCCCTTCATCCACTTTCCTGGTAACCTCCTCGAAAAACGCTAATAGATTGGTCAAACATGACCTACCACGCACAAAGCCATGTTGACTCTCCCTAATAAGTCCCTGTCTATCCAAATATTTGTAGATCCTATCCCTTATCACACCTTCCAATAACTTGCCCACCACCGACGTCAAACTTACTGGCCGATAATTTCCCGGATTTCTTTTGGTACCTTTTTTAAACAACGGAACAACATGAGCCACCCTCCAATCATCCGGCACCTCCCCCGTGAATACTGACATTTTAAATATGTCTGCCAGGACCCCTGCAAGTTCAACACTAGCTTCCCTCAAGGTCCGTGGGAATACTCTGTCCGGTCCTGGGGATTTATCCACTCTGATTTGCCTCAAGACAGCGAGCACCTCCTCCCCTTTAATCTGTAAAGGTTCCATGGCCTCCCTACCAGTTTGCCCTATTTCCGTAGACTCCATGCCCGTTTCCTCAGTAAATACGGATGCAAAAAAACCATTTAGTATCTCCCCCATCTCTTTTGGTTCCATACACAGTCTACCACTCTCGTCTTCAAGAGGACCAATTTTATCCCTCACTATCCTTTTGCTCCTAACATACCTATAGAAGCTCTTTGGATTTTCCTTCACTCTGTCTGCCAAAGCAACCTCATGTCTTCTTTTAGCCCTCCTGATTTCCCTCTTAAGTAGCTTCTTGCACTTTTTATACTCCTCGAGCATCTGATGTGTTCCTTGCTGCCTGTACATTTCATATAACTCTCTCTTCCTCTTAATCAGTGTTACAATCTCCCTCGAGAACCAAGGTTCCTTATTCCTATTTACTTTGCCTTTAATCCTGACAGGAACATACAAACTCTGCACTCTCAACATTTCTCCTTTGAAGACCTCCCACTTTCCATTTACATCCTTACCAGAGAACAGCCTGTGCCAATCCACACTTCCGAGATCCCTTCTCATTTCATCAAATTTGGCCTTTTTCCAGTTCAGAACTTCAACCCGAGGACCAGATCTATCCTTATCCACGATCAGGTTGAAACTAATGGCATTATGATCACTGGATCCAAAGTGTTCCCTCACACTCACATCCATCACCTGCCCTAACTCATTTCCCAATAGGAGATCCAATATCGCATCCTCTCTAGTTGGCACCTCTATATACTGATGTAGAAAATTCTCCTGAACACATTTTACGAACTCTACCCCGTCTAAACCTTTAACAGTATGCGAGTCCCAATCTATATGTGGAAAATTAAAATCCCCTACTATCACAACTTTGTGTTTCTTGCAGTTGTCAGCTATCTCTCCGCTGATTTGCTCCTCCAATTCTCGCTGACTATTGGGTGGTCTATAATACATGCCCATTAATGTTGTCATACCTTTCCTGTTTCTCAGCTCCACCCATAGGGCCTCTGTAGACAAGCTCCCTAATCTATCCTGCCTGAGTACCGCAGTAACATTTTCCCTGACCAACAATGCCACCCCCCCACCTTTTATCCCTCTGCCTCTATCCCGCCTGAAACATTGGAACCCTGGAACATTGAGCTGCCAGTCCTGCCCCTCCTGTAGCCAAGTTTCACTAATGGCTATAATGTCATATTTCCATGTGTCTATCCACGCCTTCAGCTCATCTGCCTTCCCCACAATACTCCTGGCATTGAAATAGACACACCTCAAAAAATTATTTCCACCACACTCTACCCTTCCATTTGTGATTTTGCTTGAACTAACCTGTCTTTTTACCCCTGCTCCACTATCTGCTCTGGCACTCTGGTTCCCACCCCCCTGCAAATCTAGTTTAAACTCTTGTACAGGTCCCACCTGCCCCAAAAGAGGTCCCAATGATCCAAGAATTGGAAACCCTGCCCCCTGCACCAGTTCCTCAGCCACGTGTTTATCCGCCCAAGCATCCTACTCCTGTCCTCACTGGCATGTGGCTCAGGTAGCAATCCTGAGATTACTACCCTCGGGGTCCTGCTTTTTAACTTCCTTCCAAGCTCTTTAGGACCTCCTCACTCTTCCTTCCCACGTCATTGGTACCGATGTGTACCACGACATCTGGCTGATCACCTTCCCACTTTAGAACGCTGTGCATGCGATCAGAGACATCGCTGACCTTGGCACCTGGGAGGCAACAAACCATGCGGGAGTCTCTGTCCCGACCACAGAACCTCCGGTCTGTACCTCTGACCATTGAGTCCCCTATCACTACTGCTCTCCTCTTCTTCATCCCACCCTTTTGCGCTGTAGAACCAGACACAGTATCAGAGTTCCGGCTGTTGCAGCTTGTCCCAGGTAAAGCATCTCCCACAACAGTATCCAATTCAGTATACCTGTTGTGGAGGGGTATGGCCACAGGGGAACCCTGCTCTGCCTGTCCTTTCACACTGCCATTTCCCCTCCTTACAGTAACCCAATTTCCTGTGCTCTGCTGCTTAGGTGTAACTATCTCCCTAAAGCTACTGTCTATATACTTCTCATTCTCCCGGATTAGATGGAGGTCTTCAAGCTCCTTCTCCAGTTCCCTAACACGCTTTGCTAGCAGCTGCAGCTGAATGCATCTTTTGCAGGTGCTGTCGTCAGGGATACCGGAGGACTCCCTGATCTCCCACATCCTGCAAGAGGAGCATTCCAACATCTTGCCTGGCATATTTTTTTTTACTCTGGGGAAAAACAAGAATAAATTTTCCGAAAAAGAAAAAGAAACCTACTCTCGCCTCTGCCTGTTCTTGCCGAAGCCCATTTTGAGCCAAAGCCCTTCAGCTCTCACTCTGCCCCCTGCTCACTCTGCTGCCCTCTAACGACGCTGCCCGCTCAAAGGTGCGGCCTACTTTTAAACCCTCCAAAACCTTCCCAGGCTGCTGCTGGGCCTACTTCCTGTTTTGAAAAAAAACCTCCGATTTTTTTCACAAATTTAACTGAAAAATAAATAAATGAATTCGTGCACAAACAAGCTCCCTTACCCGCAGCCTGCTCCTGTGGAACAATGAGTGCTCCGGTTTCCTCCCACAGTCCAAAGATGTGTGGGTTAGGTTGATTGGCCAGGTTAAAAATTGCCCCTTAGAATCCTAAGATGCATAGGTTAGAGGGATTAGCGGGTAAATATGTGGGGGTAGGTCCTGGGTGGGATTGTGGTCGGTGCAGACTCGATGGGCCGAATGGCCTCCTTCTGCACTGTAGGGTTTCGATGAAATCTATAAAGAAAGTAGTGGTCCTATATTCATAGGAGATCGTGTCTGTACTTCCATGCAGTCTAAAAAAACAACTTCTACTCTCTGATTCCTGTCAGTCAGCCGTATTCATAGCCATTCTGTCACTGTCTCTTTCATTCCAAGGGCTTCACTTTTGCTAACAGGCCAACTGCATGTAACTTTATCAAACATCTTTTGGAGGAAAATATAACACCACATGAACCGCGTTACCCTGATCAAGCCTCTCCACAACCTCATCTAAAGACTCAATTGAGTTAGTTAAACACAGTTTGCCTTCAACAAATAAGGGGCCATGAAAAGAGAGTATAGGGAATTAGGGAGACAGATGAGAAGGAGGAAAGCAAAGGTAGTAATCTCAGGATTGCTGCCTGTGCCACGGGAGGGTGAGGGCAGGAATGGAGTGAGGTGGAGGATGAATGTGTGGCTGAGGGACTGGTGCAGGGGGCAGGGATTCAGGTTCCTGGACTATTGGGACCTCTTTAGGGGCAGGTGTGACCTGTACACAAAAAGCGGGTGACACTTGAATCCCAGGGGGACCAATATCCTGGCGGGAATGTTGGTTAAGGCTACTGGGGAGAGTTTAAACTAGATAGGTTGGGGGGAGGGGATCGAGACGAGGTGACTGGGAGCAAGGAAGTTAGCTTGCAAACAGAGAAGGGTTATAGACGGTGCAAGAGGGAGGATGGATGGGGGATAGAGAAGGGGAGAGCTCAGACCAAAGGATTGAGATGTGTTTACTTTAATGCCAGGAGTGTAGTGAATAAAGGGGATGAGCTCAGAGCGTGGATCGATGCCTGGAAGTGTGATATTGTAGCCATTACGGAGACTTGGATGTCTCAGGGACAGGACTGGATACTACAGGTACCGGGATTCAGATGTTTCAGGAAGGACAGGGAGGGAGGCAAGAGAGGGGGTGGAGTGGCACTGCTGATCAGGAATAGTGTCACAGCTGTAGAGAAAGTGTGTGCTGTGGAGGGATTGTCTACAGAGTCTCTGTGGGTGGAAGTTCGGAGTGGGAAGGGTTCAGTCACTTTGCTGGGAGTTTTCTATAGGCCGCCCAATAGTGACAGGGAGGTGGAGGAGCAGATAGGGAAACAGATCCTGGAGAGTTGCAATAATAGCAGAGTTGTTGTGATGGGAGACTTTAATTTCCCAAACATAGATTGGAATATCCCGAGAGTAAGGGGATTGGATGGGGAGGATTCGTTAGGTGTGTTCAGGAGGGTTTCCTGACACAGCATGTGGACAAGCCTACAAGAGGAGAGGCTGTACTTGATCTGATACTGACCAATGAGCCTGGACAGATGTCAGATCTCTCAGTGGGAGAGCATCTTGGGGATAGCGATCATAACTCTATCTCCTTTATGCTTGCATTGGAAAAAGAGAGGATCAGGCAAGCTAGGAAAGCGTTTATATGGAGTAAGGGGAAAATTGAAGACATAAGGCAGCAAATTAGAGGAGTAAATTGGAAGGAGGTATTCTTGGGGAAATCTACTGAGGAGAGGTGGCAGTTTTTCAAGGAATGTCTGTCTAGGGTTCTACAGGACAATGTTCCGAGCAGACAGGGAGGAGTTGGTAGGTTAAAGGAACCGTGGTGCACGAAAGCTGTGCGGGACCTAGTCAAGAAGAAAAGGAAAGCATACAAAAGGTTCAGAGAGCTTGGCGAAGATAGGGATCTAGATGAGTGCACGGCTTGTAGGAAGGGACTAAAGAAGGAAATTAGGAGAGCCAGAAGGGGTCACGAGAAGGTCTTGGCAAGTAGAATTAAGGAAAACCCTAAGGCGTTCAATAAATATGTGAAGAGTAAAAGGATAAGATGTGAAGGAATAGGGCCTATAAAAGGTGAAGGTGGGAAAATCAGTTCGGAACCAGTAGAAATGGCAGAGGTGCTTAATGAGTATTTTGCCTCGGTTTTCACAGAGGAGAAGGACATGGGTGGATGTACTGTGGGCTTACGGTGGACTGAAAAGATTGAGTATGTGGACTTTAACAAAGAGTTGTGCTGGAATCTTTGAATGGCATCAAGATAGATAAGTCGCCGGGTCCGGATGGGATGTACCCCAGGTTACTGTGGGAGACCAGGGAAGAGATTGCAGAGCCTCTGGTGATGATCTTTGTGTCGTCGATGGAGACGGGAGAGGTGCCGGAGGATTGGAGGATTGCGGATGTGGTTCCTATTTTCAAGAAGGGGAATAGGGATAGCCCAGGAAATTACCGACCGATGAGTCTAACCTCAGTGGTTGGTAAGCTGATGGAGAAGATCCTGAGGGATAAGATTTATGAGCATTTAGAGAGGTTTAGTATGCTCAAGAATACTCAGCATGGCTTTGTCAAAGGCAGATCGTGCCTTACGAGCCTGGTGGAGTTCTTCGAAAATGTGACTGAACACATTGACGAAGGGAAAGCGGTAGATGTGGTTTATATGGATTTTAGCAAGGCGTTCGATAAGGTCCCCCATGCAAGGCTTCTCGAAAAAGTGAGAGGGCATGGGATCCAAGGGGCTGCTGCCCTGTGGATCCAGAACTGGCTTGCCCAAAGGAGGCAGAGAGTGCGTATAGATGGGTCTTTTTCTAATTGGAGGTCGGTCACCAGTGGTGTGCCCCAGGGATCTGTTCTGGGACCCTTTGTCATTTTCATAAATGACCTGGATGAGGAAGTGGAGGGATGGGTTGGTAAGTTTGTCGATGACACGAAGGTTGGTGGGGTTGTGGATAGTCTGGAGGGATGTCAGAAGTTACAGAGGGACATAGATAGGATGCAAGACTGGGCGGTGAAGTGGCAGATGGACTTCAACCCAGATAAATGCGTAGTGGTTCATTTTGGCAGGTCAAATGGGATAAAGGAGTACAATATAAAGGGAAAGACTCTTAGTACTGTAGAGGATCAGAAGGACCTTGGGGTCCGGGTCCATAGGACTCTAAAATCGGCCCCGCAGGTGGAGGAGGTGGTTAAGAAGGCGTATGGTGTGCTGGCCTTTATCAATCGAGGGATTGAGTTTAGGAGTCCGGGGATAATGATGCAGCTATATAAGACCCTCGTCAGACCCCAGTTGGAGTACTGTGCTCAGTTCTGGTCACTTCATTACAGGAAGGATGTGGAAAAGATTGAAAGGGTGCAGAGGAGATTTACAAGGGTGTTGCCTGGATTGAGTGGCATGCCTTATGAGGATAGGCTGAGGGAGCTCGGTCTTTTTTCCTTGGAGAGACGTAGGATGAGAGGAGACCTAATAGAGGTATATAAGATGTTGAGAGGCATAGATCGGGTGGACTCTCAGAGGCTTTTTCCCAGGGTGGAAATGGCTGCTACGAGAGGACACAGGTTTAGGGTGCTGGGGTGTAGGTACAGGGGAAATGTTAGGGGGAAGTTTTTCACACAGAGGGTGGTGGGCGAGTGGAATCGGCTGCCATCAGTGGTGGTGGAGGCAAACTCAATAGGGTCTTTTAAGAGACTCCTGGATGAGTACATGGGACTTAATAGGATGGAGGGTTATCGGTAGGCCTCAAAGGTAGAGATATGTTCGGCACAACTTGTGGGGCCGAAGGGCCTGTTTTGTGCTGTAGTTTGCTCTGTTTCTATGTTTCTAAATCTGTGCTGGTTTTCCTCAGTCCACACTTATCCAAATGACTTAATATTGACCTGGATTATTTCTGATAAAAGTTTTCCACCACAGAGGTTAAACCGACTGACTTGCAGTTGCCTCATTGATCCGCATACTGTTTTTTTGAACAAAGGTGTGACATTTCCAGTCCTCCAGCACCCATCAGCGTTTCTAAGGAGATTTAGAGGTTTACAGCCAGTACCTCCACAATTTCTTACTTCCTTCAATATTCTTGGACACATCCCATTTGGTTCTGGTGACTTAACAACTTTAAATCAGCCAGTTTTTAAAGTATCTCCTCTTTATCTATTTTTAGTCCATTCAATATTTAAACTACCTCTTCTTTCATTGTTTGGTATAATCTTCTTCCTTGGTAAAGACAGATGCAAACTACTAGTTTACTACCTCAGTCATGCTCTTTGCTTCCATGCGTGCATATTCTTTTTCATCCCTAATTGACTTCAATCCTTCTCTTCCTATTCTTTTATCATTAATGTGCCTATAGAACACTCAATAATTCCCTTTCATTTTAGCTGCCAGTCTCGTCATATTCTCTCTTTGTCCTTATATTTCCTTTTTCACTCCCCTTTGAACTTTCTCTTTTCAATCAGGTTTTCATTGGTATTATAAACCTGATGTCTGTCATGTGCATCCTTTTAAGCTTCACCTAACTCTCTGAGCTGAAATTTCATCATAAGGTGGGAAACAAGATCTGTTCAGGGGTCAGAAACCAACCTCTGGTGGGAAACGGATTGAAGCTCAAATTTTCAAAGGGCTGAGTCCTTAAATTGATATGGGAACGGAAATGGAGGTGTCAGATGAATAATATGTGGTGGGTGGGGTGGTGTTACACAGCTCACCACCCCACCCCCCCCCCCCCTCCCCCACCCCACCCCCTCGCAGGAAGCAAATCTGATATGCCCCACAGCCATGATGCGTTGCAAGACAGGACTGAGTGAGAGTTCTTCCATTTCTCACTGGGGAGGAAGTTCTGTCCTCAATTGGCTGGCAGCTCCATCAGTTCCAGCAGCATCAAGAATGCGTGAGTGGCAATGCCAGGACTGCAGGAGAAGGAAGAAGAAGGCCCGGAGCAGCTAAGCCCCTGGTCTTGAGCAGAAAAGGGGTGGGGGGGGCGTGCTTAAGGCTGTGGCTGGGTAGGAAGGAAGGGGTTTGTGATCTTAGGGGTTGGCCCACCCTGCAATCAGCCGAGTACAGCCCTCGAAGAGAAAACCGTCCTTCCTGTCCTCTGAAGATGTTTTTTTTTTAAAATCAGGCTGCCTACTCCTACCTAGTTGCACATGCCAAACTTTTCTTTTATTCTTTCATGGGATGTGGGTATTTATTACCTAATTGGGTATTAACGTGGTATTAATGTGGGTATTTATCCCTAATTGCCTGTGAGGGGAGACAACCATATTGCTGTGGATCTGGAATCACATATAGGCCAGACCAGGTAAGGGCGGCAGATTTCTCTCAAGGACATCAGTGAACCAGATGAGTTTTTACGACAATCGACAATGGTTTCATTGTCGCCATTAGATTTTTAATTCCATTCAAATTTCACGATCTGCTGTGGACGGATTCGAACACGGGTCCCCAGAACATTACCCTGGGTCTCTGGAATACTAGCCAGTGACAGTACCACTGTACCACTGCCTTCCCTTTATGGCATGGGCAGCTCGTTATCAGGATCAATTGGCTTGGTAACAAGTCTCATTGACCCTTGATTATTTGAGTATGGTGGATATTTTGGTGCTCGCCCACCTCCCCATGTTATGGGGGTGACCTCAGAGTGGGCAGGAGGCTGGTGGAGTGGGCCCCTCACTATTCTTTTTTATGTGCCCCTGCCCAAAACAAATCCAGTGAAGGCTCATAAAATACAGCACAAAATGTGGGCCTCATTTAAGCACCTCAAAGCAGCCATCACAGAGGCTGCTAGTTGTCCCAAGGGAGAGATCTGGGTTTATGCCACATTCTTCCACTTCACTATAGGGAAGCTGGATTTCACAGTGGTGCTGGAGTTCTGACACCCGGGGCAGTGCTGTCCCTCGCTTCATTGATGCTAGCCTGGATCTAATGTTGCAGGCAATAATGAAGGGGAGGAAGGTCCTCTGCCAAAACAGAGACAGGAGGTGACACCTCGTCATTTTGGAAGAACATCACCTGACCTGGCTAGAAACTAGAATCACACCTTCAGAAGCCAACTGCCTGTGCAGTGGATGTCCTGCTGAACAGGCGCCGTTGATTATATCGTCTCTGTGCCTCTGTTTTGGGGTTGCTGTAGAGGGCAGAATAACTACTGCCTCAAGGGATTTTCCTTGTCCCATTGAGTATATCCAGCACTTGGGGATTGGAGTGAAGATCATCAGGCATCCTGTTGGAGGTAGAAAGAGTTATGCAGTTGTCAGGAATGTGTGCACACACTGGAAGGAAGCTCTTGTTGTGGTTGCAGACCAGTTGGATGTTCAGGGAGTGGAAGCCTTTCTTGTTGAAAAACCCCACTTCAACAAGAGCTTCTGGGTGCCTTGATGCCCTCATCAATGATCCATACACCTGCGGTAATGACGTAATGGTGGTGAAACCCAATGCCCACATGTCTGGTGCCAGCTTGGTGCCCAATTACTGACGCATGTGCTGCCAATTGGTGGAACTGATTTGGGTGTATATTCCTCAAAGAAAGATGACAGCCATGACTGCACCTGCAGAATAGACGAGGCAAGAGATCAGAAGCCCACTTGTCTCACTTTGCAGACAATTTGTCAAACAATCAACAAAGAGGTACAAAATCCCGCTCTGAAAGAATAACCCTTTTTTCAAAAGATTATTGTTCAGTAGAAGCTTGATTCAATAGCTCCCCACACTGCACCTGCTATGCACTAACTGCAACTTTTCTTCACACTTAAATGAATAGGTCCCGCTTTCGAATTGAGGGCCTTTTGCATGTAAAGCAAACGAGATAACCAGTATACTACTAAACAGTGCTGTGTACTAACTGCACCCTCCTCAGCCCTTTAACAAACTCCTTGAAGTTAATGGGCAATTGCACTGAAAATAGCAGCTGTTCCCAAGGCACTGACACATCATCTGAGAGCACTAATTTCAAAGCCTGACCATACCCAACCTCATCCCACAGATTATTGAAAATCAAGCCCATTCGTTTAAATCCAAGCACAGCAGCTGGGGGAGTTTAAGTTCAATTAATAAAATAAATAGGGAATAAAAAGCTAGGATTAGTATGGTGACCATGATTCACTAATCCCTTTTAGGGAAGAAATCTGTCAACCTTACTTGATCTGGGCTGTATGTAACTCCAGACCCACTGCAATGCAGTTGATTCTTCACTGCCCTCTATATTGGTCCATTAAACCACTCAGTTGTATCAAATGATGACAAAAAGTATGAATAAACAAAACATTCCAACCGACAACAACCTCGACCCAGATTTAGACATCAAAAAGGCACAATCAGTTTAGTTCACCCCATAAAATCTTCACTCCAATCTGAAGAAATTAAAAAAGCTGCTGCACTGATCGGTTAAACAATAGTCATATTCACAGAATCATGCCTTTCAACCTACATCCCAAATTTCTCCATCACTCACCATCCCTGTCTATATCCTGTCTCCCAGCATAACAGACTCACCAGAGGTGGAGGCACAGCGGTATGCAGTCGAGAGGGAGTGACCCTGGGTGTCCTCAGCATTGACTGTGGACCCCATGAAGTCAATTAGATATAACATAGATGGGAAAACCTGATGATTACCATCCACTACCCTCCCTCAACTAATGAATCAGTACTCCTCCATATTGAACAATACTTAGGAGAAGCTTTGAGCATAGCAAAGGCATAGACTATACTCTGGATGAGAGAACTTCAATGTATTTCACCAAGAATGACTTGGCAGCATCTTTACTGATTGAACTGGCCAAGTCCTGACGTGGAGATGTTGGCGTTGGACTGGGGTAAACACAGTAAGAAGTCTCACAACACCAGGTTAAAGTCGAACAGGTTTATTTGGTAGTAAAAGCCACTAGCTTTCGGAGCGCTGTTCCTTCGACAGGTGAGTGGGAGTTCTGTTCACAAACAGGACATATAAAGACACAAACTCAATTTACAAAATAATGGTTGGAATGCGAGTGTTTACAGGTAATCAAGTCTTAAAGGTACAGACAATGTGAGTGGAGAGAGGGTTAAGCACAGATTAAAGATACGTGTATTGTCTCCAGCCAGGACAGTTAGTGAGATTTTGCAAGCCCAGGCAAGTCGTGATGGTTACAGATAGTGTGACATGAACCCAAGATCCCGGTTGAGGCTGTCCTCATGTGTGCGGAACTTGGCTATCAGTCTCTGCTCAGCGACTCTGCATTGTCGTGTGTTGTGAAGTCCGCCTTGGAGAATGCTTACCCAAAGATCAGAGGCCGAATGCCCGTGACCACTGAAGTGTTCCCCAACAGGAAGAGATCATTCTCTTCCTGTTGGGGAACACTTCAGTTGTCACGGGCATTCGGCCTCTGATCTTCGGGTAGGCGTTCTCCAAGGCAGCCTTCACGACACACGACAACGCAGAGTCGCTGAGCACAGACTGATAGCCAAGTTCCGCACACATGAGGACGGCCTCAACCGGGATCTTGGGTTCATGTCACACTATCTGTAACCCCCACGACTTGCCTGGGCTTGCAAAATCTCACTAACTGTCCTGTCTGGAGACAATACACATCTCTTTAACCTGTGCTTAACCCTCTCTCCACTCACATTGTCTGTACCTTTCAGACGTGATTACCGGTAAAGACTCGCATTCCAACCATTATTTTGTAAATTGAGTTTGTGTCTTTATATGCCCTGTTTGTGAACAGAACTCCCACTTACCTGACGAAGGAGCAGCACTCCGAAAGCTAGTGGCTTTTGCTACCAAATAAACCTGTTCAACTTTAACCTGGTGTTGTGAGACTTCTTACCAAGTCCTGAAGGACATAGCTGCCGAACTGAGTGTAATACTTACTTGACTTTGTCCTCACCAATCTGTTGCAAATGCATTTTTCAATGACAGTATTGGCAACAGTAACAGTCCTTATGAAGACAAACTTCTGTCTTCACACACAGGACACTCTCCACCCTCTTCCATGCAAAACTGGACATCCATAAAGATTTCACTACAATCTATGACCTAATGGCCCAGCATGTCTCTCCATCTACCACTGGCATCACACCAGGGGACCAACCCTGGTTGAATGAATGTAGAAGAGAATGCAGGGGCAGCACTAGGCATACATTAAAATGAGGTAGCAACCTGGAGAAACTGCAAGACAGGAATACATTGGGCCAAAGGTCCTTTTTCTGTATTGTATACATGACTATGACTCTACATTCATACTAATTAGGATTGTAATTCAGTTGGTAGCATTCTGCCTCTGATTTAGAAAGCTGCACGTTCATACCCCATTCACCAAAGAGAAGGACTTGGTGGATGATGAGTCTGGGAAAGGATGTGTAGATAGTTTGAGTCATGTTGAGATCAAAAAGGAGGAGGTATTGAGGTTCATGAGAAACATTAAGGTAGACAAGTCCCCAGGGCCTGATGGGATATACTCCAGAATACTGAGACAGGCAACGGAGGAAATTGCTGGGACCTTGAGAGAAATCTTTGTATCCTCCCTGGCTACAGGGGAGGTCATGATGTGGAGATGCCGGCGTTGGACTGGGGTGAACACAGTAAGAGTTTTAACAACGTCCACCCACATTGTCTGCATCTTTAAGATCTGGCTGGCTGTAGGGATTCGCATTCTAATCAGTATTCTATAACTTGATTTTTGTGTCTCTGTACCCTGTTTGAGAGCACATTTCCACTCCATCTGATGAAGGAGCAGCGCTCCGAAAGCTAATGGTGTTTGCTACCAAATAAACCTGTTGGACTTTAACCTGGTGTTGTTAAAACTCTTACAGGGGAGGTCCCAGAGGATTGGAGAATAGCCAATGTTGTTTATTTGTTTAAGAAGGGTAGCAAGAATAATCCAGGTAATTACAGGCCAGTGAGCCTTACATCAGTGGTGGGGAAATTATTGGAGAGGAATCTTCGAGACAGGATTTATTCCCACTTGGAAGTAAGTGGGCGTATTAGTGAGAGGCAACATGGTTTTGTGAAGGGGAGGTCATGTCTCACAAACTTGATCAGGTTTTTCGAGGAAGTGACAAAGATGATTGAAGGTAGGGCAGTGGATATTGTCTACATGGACTTCAGTAAGGCCTTTGACAAGGTCCCTCATGGCATGGGATCAGAGGTGAGATGGCAAGGTGGATACAAAACTGGCTCGGTCAAAGAAGACAGAGGGTAGCAGTGGAAGAGTGCGTTTCTGAATGGAGGGCTGTGACAAGTGGCGTTCCTCAGGGATGAGTGCTGGGACCTTTGCTGTTTGTAATATATATACATTATTTGGAGGAAAATGTAACTGGTTTGATTAGAAAGTTTGCGGACGACACAAGGTTGGTGGATTTGTGGATAGCGATCAGACCATCAGAGGATACAGCAGGATAATTTATTTTACTTTATTTTACTTACTTTTTCGCAGGGTTTCTTAGTCTTGTAGTTTAAGGGAAAAACGGAAGTAGGCCGACCGCGGGGTGACCTGGGAAGGTTTTTTGTAGTTTTTTTTATAAAAGCTACTTACCTCGGGGGAGCATTCTCATTGTTCGACCAGAGCAAGAGAGAGAGGAGCGACTGATGGCTCGAGTGAAAGGGTAAGAGATTGGCTTTATTTTACTTTATTTTACTTACTTTTTCGCGGGGTTTCTTAGTCTAGTAGTTTAAAGGAAAAACGGAAGTAGGCCGACCGCGGGGTGACCTGGGAAGAAAATTTGTTTTTTTTTAAGTGCGCGGGAGGCTTAAAAGCAGGTCACACTATCCAGCGGGCAGCCTCGTTAGTGGGCAGCGGAGTGAGCAGGGAGCAGAGTGAGAGCTAAAGGGCTTTGGCTCAACGGGCTGAGGAGGAAACGGGCAGAGGCAGGGTAGGTTCTGTTCTCCGTTCATCCAGTAATTTAAAGGAAGGGGTAATTATGAGTGGGAGGCCAATTTTTTGCTGTCGGTGTCGGATGTGGGAGTTCATGGAGACGCCTAGCCTCCCGGAAGTCCATATCTGCGCCAGGTGCGTTGCACTGCAGCTCCTGAAAGACCGCGTTAGGGAACTGGAGCTGCGGCTCGATGACCTTAGTCTAGTCAGGGAAAATGAGAAGTTAATAGATAGAAGTTACAGGCAGGTCGTCATACCAGGGCCATGGGAGGAAGGCACCTGGGTCACGGTTAGGAAGGGTAAAGGTCACGTACCAGAGAGTAGCCCGTTGGTTGTCCCCCTTAACAGTAAGGGATGGGTGTCAGATGGGAGAGAGGATGGGAGAGAGCAGTAAGTGATGGTATCTCCTGTGATTGTACCCCTCCAAAATAAGTATACCATTTTGGATACTGTGGGAGGAAATGGTCCTCCAGAGGTAAGCCACGAGACCAGGTCACTGGCACGGAATCGGGCACTGTGGCTCAGAAGGGAAAGAGGAGAACCAGGAGAGCAATTGTAGTGGGGGATGAAATGGTTAGAGGCACAGATAGGCGGTTCTGTGGGCGTGAACGAGACTCCAGAATGGTAGTCTGCCTCTCTGGTGCCAGGGTCCTGGATGTCTCTGAGCGGGTAGGAAGCGTCCTAAAAAGGACAGGTAACCAGACAGACGTCATTGTCCACATTGGTGCAAATGACGTAGGCAGAAAGAGCAGGGAGGTCCTGTGAGAGCAATTCAGGGAGTTGGGTAGTAGGCTGAAAAGCAGGGCCTCTAGGGTAGCAATCTCTGGACTACTCCCAGCGCCACAAGCTAGTGAGGCTAGAAACAGGGAGACTGCACAGCTGAACGCGTGGCTAAAGGACTGGTGCAGGAGGGAGGGTTTCGAATTCGTAGATCACTGGGAAGTCTTCAAGAGAGGATGGCACCTGTACAAGAAGAATGGGTTGCACCTAAATTGGAGGGGTATGAATATCCTAGCTGGGAGTTTTGCTAGTGTGGTTTGGGTGGGTTTAAACTAATGTGGCAGGGGGGTGGGGATCAGAACAATAGGTCAATAAGCATAGAGGCTGGGGACGAGGTTGGGGCCAAAACCAGGATATCTAAGAGGAAGAGCATTCTGGGGGAGGATGACCTCAGTGGGCCTGGAGGTCTGGGGTGCATCTGCTTCAATGCAAGGAGTGTCACGGGCAAGACAGACGAGCTTAGAGCCTTAATGCTTGCGCGGAACTTGGATGTGGTTGCAGTGACGGAGACTTGGTTAAAAGAAGGACAGGACTGGCAGCTGAATATTCCGGGGTACAAGTGTTTTAGGCAAGACAGAGGAGGGGCGAGGAGTGGTGGGGGAGTAGCAATGCTGGTTAGGGAGCATATTACAGCGGTACAGAGGGTGGACAATATGGAAGGGTCAGGTAACAGGAAGGGCGCAGTCACTATGCTGGGGGTATACTACAGGCCTCCCAACAGCCCATGGGAAGTTGAGGAACGGATATGTAAGGAGATTCTGGACAGGTGCAGAAAAAATAGGGTTGTTGTAGTGGGAGACTTTAATTTCCCTCACATAGACTGGAAATTGCTTAGGTCTGGGGGCCTGGACGGGGAAGAATTTATAAAATGCGTGCAGGAAGGCTCTTTGGAACAATATGTTGACAGTCCAACTAGAGAGGGGGCTATACTGGACCT
Organism: Mustelus asterias; assembly: GCF_964213995.1. Classification (NCBI taxonomy): domain Eukaryota; kingdom Metazoa; phylum Chordata; class Chondrichthyes; order Carcharhiniformes; family Triakidae; genus Mustelus; species Mustelus asterias. The sequence goes on along the minus strand of NC_135815.1, from coordinate 69,398,853 downwards.
AGTACTGGGAATGAGCCCGGTCAGGTCATCAAAGTTGCAGTAGGGGAACATGTGGTAAATAGTGACCACAATTCTGTAAACTTTAGGATAGTAATGGAAAAAGATGAGTGTTGTCCTATGGGTAAGGTGCTGAATTGGGGGAAGGCTAACTACAGCCGGATTAGGCAGGATTTGGTGGCTGTTGATTGGGAGAGGCTGTTCGAGGGTAAAATCCACATCTGGCACGTGGGAGTCTTTTAAGGAGTAGTTGATAGGACTGCAGGACAGGCATGTGCCTGAAAAGAGGAAGGATAGAAAAGGTAGGATTCGGGAGCTGTGGATAACCAGTGAAATTGTGGGTCTAATCAAAAAGAAAAAAGAGGCATACATGAGGTCCAGGCAGCTAAAAACAGATGGAGCACTGGAGGAATACAGAGAAAGTAGAAAAAAACTCAAACAGGGACTTAGAAGGGCAAACAGGGGTCCTTGGCAGACAGGATTAAGGAGAATCCTAAGGCATTTTATACATACGTTAGGAACAAGAGGGTTGTTAGGGAAAGAATCGGACCTCTCAGGGACAAAGGAGGGGAATTATGCTTAGAACCAAAGGAAGTAGGTGAGATCCTAAACGAATACTTTGCATCAGTATTCACAAAGGAGAAGGACATGTTGACTGGTAGTGTCTCAGAGAGATGTGTTGACCCGTTAGAAAAAATCTCAATTACAAGGGAGGAAGTGTTAGGTTTTTTAGGAAACACTAAGACAGACAAATCCCCAGGGCCGGATGGCATCTATCCTAGACTCCTCAGGGAGGCAAGAGATGCAATTTCTGGGCCTCTAACAGAAATCTTTGTCTCTTCACTGGACACAGGTGAGGTCCCAGAGGATTGGAGGATAGCAAATGTGGTCCCGTTATTTAAGAAGGGTAGCAAGGATAACCCGGGTAATTATAGACCGGTGAGCTTGACGTCCGTGGTAGGGAAATTGTTGGAGAAGATTCTTAGAGATAGGATATATGCGCATTTAGAACTGAATAATCTCATTAGCGATAGACAGCATGGTTTTGTACAAGGGAGGTCATGCCTCACAAATTTGGTTGAGTTCTTTGAGGAGGTGACAAAAACGATTGACGAGGGAAGGGCCATGGATATCGTCTATATGGATTTTAGTAAAGCGTTTGACAAGGTCCCTCATGGCAGGCTGGTGCAAAAGGTTAAATCTCACGGCATAAAAGGTGAGCGAGCTAGATGGGTGGAGAACTGGCTTAGCCATAGAAGACAGAGGGTAGCAGTGAAGGGGTCTTTTTCTGGTTGGAGGTCTGTGACTAGAGGCATGGTACATTGGGGATACGCTGCAAGAAAGGATGTCCCGAGGCATGGTACATTGGGGCGACACAGATGCCATCATCTCACGTGAGAACACCATCCACCAGGTACACGGTACATACTCTTGCAACTCGGCCAACGTTGTCTACCTGATACGCTGCAAGAAAGGATGTCCCGAGGCATGGTACATTGGGGAAACTATGCAGACGCTGCGACAACGGATGAATGAACACCGCTCGACAATCACCAGGCAAGACTGTTCTCTTCCTGTTGGGGAGCACTTCAGCGGTCACGGGCATTCGGCCTCTGATATTCGGGTAAGCGTTCTCCAAGGCGGCCTTCGCGACACACGACAGCGCAGAGTCGCTGAGCAGAAACTGATAGCCAAGTTCCGCACACACGCGGACAGCCTCAACCGGGATATTGGGTTCATGTCACAATATTTGTAACTCCCACAGTTGCGTGGACCTGCAGAGTTTCACTGGCTGTCTTGTCTGGAGACAATACACATCTTTTTAGCCTGTCTTGATGCTCTCTCCACTCCCATTGTTTTGTTTCTTAAAGACTGGATTAGTTGTAAGTATTCGCATTCCAACCATTATTCATGTAAATTGAGTCTGTGTCTTTATAAATTCTGTTTGTGAACAGAATTCCCACTCACCTGAAGAAGGGGCTTAGAGCCTCGAAAGCTTGTGTGGCTTTTGCTACCAAATAAACCTGTTGGACTTTAACCTGGTGTTGTTAAACTTCTTACTGTGTTTACCCCAGTCCAACGCCGGCATCTCCACATCATGACTAGTGGTGTTCCGCAGGGCTCTGTACTGGGACCTCTGCTGTTTGTGATATATATAAATGATTTGGAGGAAGATGTAGAAGGTGTGATCAGTAAGTTTGCAGACGACACGAAGATTGCTGGAGTTGCGGATAGTGATGAACATTGTCAGAGAATACAGCAGGATATAGATAGGCTGGAACATTGGGCAGAGAAATGGCAGATGGAATTTAATCCAGATAAATGTGACGTGATGCATTTCGACAGATCTAATGTAAGGGGGAGCTATACAATAAATGGCAGAACCATCAGGAGTATAGACACACAGAGGGACCTGGGTGTACAAGTCCACAGATCCTTAAAGGTGGCAGCACAGGTGGAGAGGGTGGTGAAGAAGGCATATGGCATGCTTGCCTTTATTGGATGGGGCATAGAATATAAAAGTTGGCATATGATGTTGCAGCTGTATAGAACGATGGTTAGGCCACATTTGGAATACTGCGTCCAGTTCTTGTCGCCACACTACCAGAAGGACGTGGAGGCTTTGGAGAGAGTACAGAGAAGGTTTACCAGGATGTTGCCTGGTATGGAGGGTCTTAGCTATGAGGAGAGATTGGGTAGACTGGGGTTGTTCTCCCTGGAAAGACGGTGGATGAGGGGCGACCTAATAGAGGTGCATAAAATTATGAAGGGCATAGATAGAGTGAACAGTGGGAACCTTTTTCCCAGGTCGGAGGTGACGAACACAAGGGGTACAAAGAACAACAAGCCTGCGCCGCTCCCTGGTCCAAACTAGACCATTCTTTTGTATCCCTCCATTCCCACTCCATTCATATGGCTGTCTAGATAAGTCTTAAACGTTCCCAGTGTGTCCACCTCCACCACCTTGCCTGGCAACGCATTCCAGGCCCCCACCACCCTCTGTGTAAAATATGTCCGTCTGATACCTGTGTTAAACCTCCCCCCCTTCACCTTGAACCTATGACCCCTCGTGAACGTCACCACCGACCTGAGGAAAAGCTTCCCACCGTTCACCCTATCTATGCCTTTCATAATTTTATACACCTCTATTAAGTCTCCCCTCATCCTCCGTCTTTCCAGGGAGAACAACCCCAGTTTACCCAATCTCTCCTCATAACTAAGCCCCTCCATACCAGGTAACATCCTGGTAAACCTCCTCTGTACTCTCTCCAAAGCCTCCACGTCCTTCTGGTAGTGTGGCGACCAGAACTGGACGCAGTATTCCAGATGCGGCCGAACCAACGTTCTATACATCTGCAACATCAGACCCCAACTTTTATACTCTATGCCCCGTCCTATAAAGAAGCATGCCATATGCCTTCTTCACCACCTTCTCCACCTGTGACGTCACTTTCAAGGATCTGTGGACTTGCACACCCAGGTCCCTCTGCGTATCTACACCCTTTATGGTTCTGCCATTTATCATATAGCTCCTCCCTACATTATTTCTACCAAAATGCATCACTTCGCATTTATCAGGATTGAACTCCATCTGCCATTTCTTTGCCCAAATTTCCAGCCTATCTATATCCTTCTGTAGCTTCTGACAATGCTCCTCACTATCTGCAAGTCCTGCCAATTTTGTGTCGTCCGCAAACTTACTGATCACCCCAGTTACACCTTCTTCCAGATCATTTATATAAATCACAAACAGCAGAGGTCCCAATACAGAGCCCTGCGGAACACCACTAGTCACAGGCCTCCAGCCGGAAAAAGACCCTTCCACTACCACCCTCTGTCTTCTGTGACCAAGCCAGTTCTCCACCCATCTAGCCACCTCCCCCTTTATCCCATGAGATCCAACCTTTTTCACCAGCCTACCATGAGGGACTTTGTCAAACGCTTTACCAAAGTCCATATAGACGACATCCACGGCCCTTCCCTCGTCAACCATTTTGGTCACTTCTTCAAAAAACTCCACCAGGTTAGTGAGGCATGACCTCCCTCTCACAAAACCATGCTGACTATCGTTAAATGAGTTTATTCCTTTCTAAATGCGCATACATCCTATCTCTAAGAATCTTCTCCAACAACTTCCCCATGAGGAGAGGCTGAGGGATTTGGGATTGTTTTCGCTGGAAAGGCGGCGGCTAAGAGGGGATCTTATTGAAACATATAAGATGATTAGAGGTTTAGATAGGGTGGATAGTGATAGCCTTTTTCCTCTGATGGAGAAATCCAGCACGAGGGGGCATGGCTTTAAATTGAGGGGGGGTAGTTATAGAACCGATGTCAGGGGTAGGTTCTTTACCCAGAGGGTGGTGAGGGATTGGAATGCCCTGCCAGCATCAGTTGTAAATGCGCCTAGTTTGGGGGCGTTTAAGAGATCCGTAGATAGGTTCATGGACGAAAAGAAATTGGTTTAGGTTGGAGGGTCACTGTTTTTTTTTAACTGGTCGGTGCAACATCGTGGGCCGAAGGGCCTGTTCTGCGCTGTAATGTTCTATGTTCTATGTTCTACCACGGACGTCAAGCTCACCGGCCTATAATTACCCGGGTTATCCTTCCTACCCTTCTTAAATAACGGGACCACATTAGCTATCCTCCAATCCTCTGGGACCTCACCTGCGTCCAGTGACGAGACAAAGATTTGCGTCAGAGGCCCAGCGATTTCATCTCTCGTCTCCCTGAGCAGCCTTGGATAGATTCCATCAGGCCCTGGGGATTTGTCAGTCTTTAAATTCTCTAACAAACCTAACACTTCCTCCTTTGTAATGGAGATTTTCTCCAACGGTTCAACACTCCCCTCCGAGACACTCCCAGTCAACACATCCCTCTCCTTTGTGAATACTGACGCAAAGTATTCATTTCGGATCTCCCCTACTTCTTTGGGCTCCAAGCATAATTCCCCATTTTTGTCCCTGAGAGGTCCGATTTTTTCCCTGACAACTCTTTTGTTCCTAACGTATGAATAAAATGCCTTGGGATTCTCCTTAATCCTGTCTGCCAAGAACATTTCGTGACCCCTTTTTGCTCTTCTAATTCCCCGTTTGAGTTCTTTCCTACTTTCTTTGTACTCCTCCAGAGCTCCCTCCGTTTTTAGCTGCCTGGACCTCCCATACGCCTCTCTTTTCTTTTTGACCAGTCCCTCAATTTCCCTGGTTATCCACGGTTCTCGAATCCTACCCTTCCTATCCTTCTTTTTAACAGGCACATGCCTGTCCTGTAGCCCTAACAACTGTTCCTTAAAAGACTCCCACATGCCTGATGTGGATTTACCTTCAAACAGCCTCTCCCAATCAAGAGCTGCCAATTTCTGCCTAATCCCACTAAAGTTAGCCTTCCCCCAATCCAACACCTTACCCTTGGGACACCACTCATCCTTTTCCATCACTATCCTAAAGCTAACAGAATTGTGGTCACTATTTGCCACATGTTCCCCTACCGAAACTTTGAAGACCTGACCGGGCTCATTCCCCAGTACCAGGTCCAGTATAGCCCCCTCTCTAGTCGGGCTATCTACATATTGTTCCAAAGAACCCTCCTGTACGCATTTTACAAAATCCTCCCCTTTCAGAGTCCCTGCTCTCAGCGATTTCCAGTCTATACCAGGGAAATTGAAGTCTCCCACTACAACAACCCTATTTTTCCTGCACCTATCCAGTATCTCCTGACATATCCATTCTTCCACTTCCCTTGGGCTGTTGGGGGGCCTGTAGTACACCCCCAACATAGTGACTGCGCCCTTCCTGTTTCTAAGCTCCACCCAGAGTGACTTGTTACACGACCCCTCTGAATTGTCCTCCCTCGGCACCGCTGTAATATGCTCTCCAACTAATACTGCTACTCCCCCAGCTCTTTTGGCCCCTCCTCTGTCTCGCCTAAAACACTTGTACCCCGGAATATTCAGCTGCCAGTCCTGTCCCTCTTTCAACCAAGTCTCTGTCACCGCAACCACATCCAAATTCCTCGTGAGCATTAAGGCCCTAAGTTCATCTGTCTTACCTGCTACGCTCCTTGCATTGAAGTATAAGCACTCCAGACCTCCAGGCCCAGTGAGGTCATCCTCCCCCAGAGTGCTCTTCTTCTTTGCCAGCCTTGTCCCAGCCCCAAGCTCGTCCCCAGCCTCTACACTTGTAGACATAATATTTTGATCCCCTCCCCCCTGCCATACTAGTTTAAACCCCCCGAACTGCACTAGCAAAACTCCCAGCCAGGATATTCGTGCCCTTCCAACTTAGTTGTGACCCGTCCTTCTTGTACAGGTGCCATCCTCTCCTGAAAACTTCCCATTGATCTAGGAAAATGAAGCCCTCCCTCCTGGACCAGTCCTTTAGCCAAGCATTCAATTTTACTAACTCCCTATTCTTATCCTCACTGGCACGAGGCATTGGGAGCAGCCCAGAGATGGCCACCCTGGAGGCCCTACTTTTTAGCCTATTTCCCAACTCCCTGAATTGCTCTCGTAGGATCCCCCTGCTCTTCCTATCTACGTCATTTGCACCAATGTGTACAATGACATCCGTTTCTTTATCTTCCCCTTTTAATATGCCTCCTATCCGCTTGGAGACATCCATGACCCCAGCACCAGGTAGGCAGACTACCATCCTGGAGTCCCGTTCGCACCCACAGAATCGCCTGTCCGTGCCTCTAAACCGACGCATCCCCCACCACTATTGCTCTCCTAACCCCTCTCTTCCCTTTTCGGGCCACAGAGCCTGACTGTGTGCCAGTGACCTGGTCACTGTGGCTTACCCCTGGAGAGTCATCCTCCCCCACACTATCCAAAACAATATACTTGTTTTGGAGTGGGACAACCACAGGTGACCCCTCCTCTAATTGCTCACTCCCCTCCCCTCTCACACCTGTCGCCGAGCCCTTCCTATTATGAGAGACAGCCACTGGAGTACTCTCTGGTACGTTACCCTTCTGACCTTTACTCCTCCTAACTGTGACCCACGTGTCTTCCTCCCGATGCCCCGGTGTAACGAGTTGCCTATAACTCATGTCAATTATTCTCTCATTCTCCCTGACTAGACTAAGGTCAGCAATCTGCAGCTCCAGTTCCGTGACACGGTCCCTCAGGAGCTGCAGTTCCACGCACCTGGCACAAATGTGAACCTCTGGGAGGCTAGGTGTTTCCAGGAACTCCCACATCCCACACTGGAAGCACTTAACTGGCCTATCGCTCATATCTACCCTTATCCGATACAGGTTTGGATAAAAATATCTTACCTTGCCTCGCCCTTTCAGCCTAAGCCCTGTGAGCCAAAGCCCTTAAAGCTCACACTCTGCTTCCCACTCACTCCACTGCCCGCTCCCGACGCTGCCCGCTGTATAGTGCGGCCGGCTTTTTATGCTCCAGTCGAACAAAGAGGTCGAAGCCCCCAGGTAACTGACTTTTATACTAAGAACTCAACCTACCAGAATCCCCTTCAGCTGACCTCACTTCCTTTAATTTAAAACCTTGAAAAAAGCCCGCGAAACAAACAAGGAATACAATTAAATAAATAAATAAATCAGTACTTTGCTTACCCTCAGCACTCCTGCTAAGAATCTCTCCCTCAGTCCTGCTCCAGTCGAAAAAAGAGGTCACGGGTTCAAGGTGAGGGGGGGCAAGGTTCAACACAGATGTCAGGGGCACATATTTTACACAGAGGGTGGTGGGGGCCTGGAATGCACTGCCAAGCAAGGTGACTGAGGTGGACACGCTGGGATCGTTTAAGACTTATCTAGATAGCCACATGAACAGACTGGGAATAGAGGGATACAAACGAATGGTCTAGTGGGCACATGAGCGGCGCAGGCTTGGAGGGCCGAAGGACCTGTTCCTGTGCTATATTGTTCTTTGTTCTTTGATAAGGATCAGTCGGAGACTTGGGCAGAGAGGTGGCAGATGGAGTTTAATGCGGACAAATGTGAGGTAATGCATTTTGGAAGGTCTAATACAAATAGGAAATATATAGTAAATGGCAGAACCCTTAAGAGTATTGATAGTCAAAGGGACTTGGGTGTACAGGTACACAGGTCACTGAAAGTGGCAATGCAGATGGGGAAGGTAGTCAAAAAGGCATACGGCATGCTTGCCTTCATCATCAAGGGCATTGAGTTTAAAAATTGGCAAGTCATGTTGCAGCTTTATAGAACCTTAGTTAGGCTGCACTTGGAAGATAGTGTTCAATTCTGGTCACCACACTACCAGAAGGATGTGGAGGCTTTAGAGAAGGTACAGAAAAGCTTTACCAGGATGTTGCCTGGTATGGAGGGCATCAGCTATGAGGAGAGGTTGGAGAAACTTGGTTTGTTCTCACTGGAACGATAGAGGTTGAGGGGCAACTTGATAGAAGCCTACAAGATTATGAGAGGCATGGACAGAGTGGATAGTCAGCAGCTTTTTCCCAGGATGGAAGAGTCAATTACTAGGGGGCACAGGTTTAAGGTGCGAGGGACAAGGTTTAAAGGAGATGTACGAGGGAAATCTTTTACAGAGGGTGGTGGGTGCCTGGAACTCGTTGCCAGGGGAGGTAGTGGAAGTAGATACGAAGTGACTTTTAAGGGGCATCTTGAGAAATACATGAATAGGATGGGAATAGAGCGATATGGTCTCTGGAAGGATAGGGGGTTTTAGTTCAGTCGGATAGCATGGTCAGTGCAGGCTTGGTGGGCTGAAGGGCCTGTTCCTGTGCTGTAATTTTCTTTGTTCTTTGTATTCCTGGGTTTGAGCATAAAAATTCAGCCTGACATTGCAATGCAATACTGAAAGAGTGCTGGACTGTTGGAAGTGCCATCTTTTCGATCAGAGTTAGAGTTTGGCCCCAAGTGCACTCTCAGGTGGACATAAAAACTCCTCCAGCACTATTTCAGAGAAAAGCAGAAGAGTTAAGCCAAGTGTGCTGGACAATATTTACCCCTCAACCAACACTATAAAACAGGTTATCTGGTAATTTGACTCTGCAAGCATTCTGTTTGCAAATTGGCTGCTGTGTTTCTTACATTACAACAGTGGCTACAATCAATATACTTCATTGATTGTAAAACACTTTGAGATAAATGATCATGAAAGTCACTATATAAATGTAAATCGTTTTTTGCCAAACAACAGAAGCAACATGTTATAAACAGAGCTAAGCAATTCCACTACCAACAGGTCAGATCACAGCTCTGCTATTCCTGCTGCATCTTATTGTAAATGGTGTTGAGCAATGAAACAACTAAGGGGAGGAGGAAACACCATGAATATCGTCATTTTCAATGCTGACAGAGCCCAACGTGAATGCATAACACAAGGCTAGAGCAATTGCAACGAGCATCAGTCAACCAGTGCCAAATGGATGATCCATCTCAGACTCCTCCCGAGGTCCCTGCCATCAGACATCGGTCTTCAACCAATTTAATTCACTCCATGTGATATCAAGAAACAGCTGAGCATACGAGATACAGCGAAGCCTATGGAACCCAATGTCTGTGTGGCTGCAATGCTGAAGACTTGTGCTTCAAAACTAGCCACACCTCGAGTAAAGTTGTTCCAAAACAGCTACAACAATAGCATCTACCAAACAAAATGAAAATTGTCCAAGTATATCCTGTCCAAAGAAAGAAAGACTTACCTTTGTTTAGCAATGTTCACAACCACAAAGAGCCAAACTAAAAGAGAGAATACTGGAAAATCTGAGCAGGTCTGGCAGCATCTGTAAGGAGAGAAAAGAGCTGACATTTTGAGTCTAAATGACCCTTTGTCAAAGCTAAAAGGCATAGAAAGTTGGCGATATTTATACTGTAGGGTGAGGGAATAGCCACAAAAACTAGGGGAAAGGCTGCTAATGGCAGTCCCTAGACAAAATTGAAGGTGTGAATGGCCAAACGACAGAGAAGCTGAAATCAGGGGGTAAGCTGTGACAGATGAAGATGTGGGGGGAGGGAGGAAATGGTGGGACAGAGGAAAAAGTGGGAAAGGGGAAGCAAAAAGGGGGAAAGGATAAGAAAAGGGGATAAAATGGGGGAAAGAGTGGGAGAGGAAGAAAAATAAAGAACAAAGAAAATTACAGCACAGGAACAGGCCCTTCGGCCCTCCAAACCTGCACCGACCATGCTGCCCGACTTAACTAAAACCCCCTAACCTTCCGGGGACCATATCCCTCTATTCCCATCCTATTCATGTACTTGTCAAGACTCCCCTTAAAAGTCACGATCGTATTCATTTCCACTATCTCCACCGGCAACGAGTTCCAGACACCCACTACTCTGTGTAAAAAATCTGCCTTGTACATCTCCTTTCAACCTTGCTCCTCGCACCTTAAACCTATGCCCCCTAGTAATTGACTCTTCCACCCTAGGAAAAAGCTTCTGACTATCCACTCTGTCCATGCCTTTCATAATCTTATACTCTTCTATCAGGTCGCCCCTCAACCTCCATCGCTCCAGTGAGAACAAACCAAGTTTCTCCAACCTCTCCTCATAGCTAATGCCCTCCATACCAGGCAACATCTTGGTAAATCTTTTCTGTACCCTCTCCAAAGCCTCCACATCCTTCTGGTAGTGTGGTGACCAGAATTGAACACTATATTCCATGTGCGGCCTAAAGGTTCTATAAAGCTGCAACATGACTTGCCAATTTTTAAACTCAGTACCCTGGCCGATGAAGGCAAGCATACCATATGCCTTCTTTATTACCTTCTCCACCTGCATTGCCACTTTCAGTGACCTGTGTATCTGTACACCCAGATCCCTTTGCCTATCAATATTCTTAAGGGTTCTGCCATTTACTGTATATCTCCTATCTGTATTAGACCTTCCAAAATGCATTACCTCACATTTGTCTGGATTAAACTCCATCTGCCATCTCTCCGCCCAAGTCTCCAACTAATCTATATCCTGCTGTATCCTCTGATGGTCCTCATTGCTATCCGCAAATCCACCAACTTTTGTGTTGTCCACAAACTTACTAATCAATTCAGTTACATTTTCCTCCAAATCATTTATATATATTACAAACAGCAACGGTCCCAGCACTGATCCCTGAGGAACGCCACTTGTCACAGCCCTCCATTCAGAAACGCACACTTCCGCTGCTACCCTCTGTCTTCTTTGACCGAGCCAGTTTTGTATCCACCTTGCCAGCTCACCTCTGATCCCATGCGACTTCACCTTCTGCACCAGTCTGCCATGAGGGACCTTGTCAAAGGCCTTACTGAAGTCCATGTAGACAACATCCACTGCCCTACCCTCATCAATCATCTTTGTCACTTCCTCGAAAAACTCGATCAAGTTCGTAAGACACAATCTCCCCTTCACAAAACCATGTTGCCTCTCACTAATATGTCCACTTATTTCCAAATGGGAATAAATCCTGCCTTGAAGAATCCTCTCCAATAATTTCCCTATCACTGACGTAAGGCTCACCAGCCTGTAATTACCTGGATTATTCTTGCTACCCTTCTTAAACAAAGGAACAACATTGACTATTCTCCAATCCTCTGGGACCTCCCCTGTAGCCATGAGAATACAAAGATTTCTCTCAATTCCCCAGCAATTTCCTCCCTTGCCTCTCAGTATTCTGGGGTATAGAATCATAGAAACCCTACAGTGCAGAAAGAGGCCATTCGGCCCATCGAGTCTGCACCGACCACAATCCCACCCAGGCCCTACCCCCATATCCCTACATATTTTACCCGCTAATCCCTCTAACCTACGCATCTCAGGACACTAAGGGGCAATTTTAGCATGGCCAGTCAACCTAACCCGCACATCTTTGGACTGTAGGAGGAAACCGGAGCACCCGGAGGAAACCCGCGCAGACACGGGGAGAATGTGCAAACTCCACACAGACAGTGACCCGAGCTGGGAATTGAACCCAGGTCCCTGGAGCTGTGAAGCAGCAGTGCTAACCACTGTGCTACCGTGCTGCCCATCAGGCCCTGGGGACTTGTCTACCTTAATGTTTCTCAAGAACCCCAATACCTCCTCCTTTTTGATCTCAACATGACTCAAACTATCTACACATCATTTCCCAGACTCATCATCCACCAAGTCCTTCTCTTTGGTGAATACTGACACAAAGTACTCACTTAATACCTCGCCCATTTCCTCTGGCTCCACGCATAGATTCCCTCCCTTGTCCTTGAGTGCTCCAGCTCTCTCCCTGGCCACCCTCTTGCTCTTTATATATGTATTAAAAGCCTTGGGATTTTCCTTAATCCTGCTGGCCAATGCTTTTTCATGACCCCTTTCGCCCTTCTTACTCCTCGCTTAAGTTTATTTCTACTTTCCTTGTATTCCACACTTGCTTCGTGTGTTCCCAGCCTCCTAGCTTTGACAAATGCTTCCTTTTTCTCTTTGACTCGAAAGACAATAAAGAAATAAAAGTTAGAGAACAGGTAAAAATAAATAAAGTGAAAACAAAGAGGTTGAGGTGAGGTCGAGCTAATCATCTGAAGTTGTTGAATTCGATGTTAAGACCAGAAGGCTGTAATGTGCCTAGCTGGAAGATGAGATACTGTTCCTCCAGTTTGCGTTGAGCTTCACAGGAACATTGCAGCAGGCCAAGGACAGATATGTGGGCATGGGAGCAGGATCGTGTGTTAAAATGGCAAGCAACCGGAAGGTTAGGGTCCTGATTGTGCACAGACCAAATGATCACCCAGTCTATGTTTGGTCTGTCCGATATAGAGGAGACCACATTGGGAGCAGCAAATGCAGTGGACCAAATTGAAAGAGGTGCAAGTGAAATGCTGCTTAACCTGGATTGAGTGTTTTGAGCCTTGGATGGTGAGCATGGAAGAGGTAAAGGGGCAGGAGTTACACCTTCTGCGATTGCATGGGAAGGTGCCATGCGTGATCGGAGAGATCTTGAGTATAGAGGAGGAGTGGACTAGGTTATCCCAAAAGGAACGGTCTCTGCGGAATGCTGATAGAGGGAGTGAAGGGAAGATGTGTTTGGTGGTGGCATCACGCTGGAGTTGGCGAAAATGGCGGAGGATTATGCTTTGCATGCAGAGGCTGGTGGAGTGAAATGTGAGAACAAAGAGGACTCTATCGTTGTTCTGGGAGGGAGGAGAGGGGGTGAGGGTCGTGGTGCGGGAGCTGGATTGCATGCTGTTGGGGCCACTGCAGTTTGTCATTTTTATTAATGACCTGGATGAGGGCGTGGAAGGATGGATGAGTAAATTTGCGGATGACACTAAAGTCAGTGGAGTTGTAGACAGTGCGGAGGGAAGTGGCAGGTTACAGAGGGACATAGATAAGCTGCAGAGCTGGGCTGAGAGGTGGCAAATGGAATTTAATGCGGAAAAGTGTGAGGTGATTCACTTTGGAAGGAGTAACAGGAATACAGAGTACTGGGCTAATGGTAAGATACTTGGTAGTGTGGATGAACAGAGGGATCTGGGTGTCCATGTGCATAGATCCCTGAAAGTTGGCACCCAGGTTGATAGGGTTATTAAGAAGGCGTACGGTGTGTTAGCTTTTATTGGTAGAGGGATTGAGTTTCGGAGCCAGGAGGTCATGCTGCAACTGTACAAAACTCTGGTGCGGCCGCATTTGGAGTTTTGCGTACAGTTCTGGTCGCCGTATTATAGGAAAGATGTGGAAGTGTTGGAAAGGGTGCAGAGGAGATTTACCAGGATGTTGCCTGGTATGGTGGGAAAATCGTATGAGGAAAGGCTGAGGGGCTTGAGGTTGTTTTCGTTAGAGAGAAGAAGGTTAAGAGGTGACTTAATAGAGGCATACAAGATGATCAGAGGATTAGATAGGGTGGATAGTGAGAGCCATTTTCCTCGGATGGTGTTGACTAGCACGAGGGGACATAGCTTTAAATTGAGGGGTGAGAGATATAGGACAGATGTTAGAGGTAGGTTCTTTACTCAGAATAGTAAGGGCGTGGAATGCTCTGCCTGCAGCAGTCGTGGACTCGTCAACATTAAGAGCATTCAAATGGTTATTGGATAAACATATGGATGATATTGGAATAGTATAGATTAGAGGGGCTTTAGATTGGTTCCACTGGTCAGCGCAACATCGAGGGCCGAAGGGCCTGTACTGCGCTGTAATGTTCTATGTTCTTTCAACAACTGTATGTGGGAAACCACGGTTGAGGAAGAAGGAGCACATATTAGAAGCACTATTTTGGAAAGTGGCATTGTCAGAACAAATGCGACGGAGGTGAAGGAGCTGAGAGATAGGGATGGAGTCCTTACAGGATGTAGGGTGTGAAGAGCTGCAGTCCAGATAGCTGTGGGAGTCAGCGGGCTTGTAATGGATATTGGTAGATAGTCTATTGTTGGAAATGGAGACAGAAAGGTCAAGGAAGGGAAGGGAAGTGTCTGAGATGGATCCGGTGAAGGTGATGGAGGGGTAGAAACTGGAAGCAAAGTTGATGAATTTCTCCAGGTCCAGATGACATCATGAAGCGGCACCAAAATAGTCATCGATGTACCGGTAAAGGAGTTGTTGAAGGGGATCCAGGTAGGCCTGGAACAAAAAATGTTCCACATACCCCATAAAAATATAAGCATAGCTCGGACCCATGCGAGTACCCATTGCTACAGCTTTGATTTGGAGAAAGTGGTATGAGTTAAAGGAGAAGTCGTTGAGAGAGAGAACGAGTTTAGCCAGGTGGAGGAGAGTGGTGGTGGATGGGAATTGTTCAGGCCTCTTTTCAAGAAAAAAGCAAAGAGCTCTCAGGTCATCCTGGTGTTGGATGAAGGTGTTTCAGATTCCAGCATCCGCAGTAATTTGCTTTTACACAGCATGTTCCAAAGTGCTTTACAGCAAATTGAGTTTTTTTTTTAATTGTTGTAATGTTGGAAACAACCAATTAGCATTCAGCAATGTCCACAAACAGCAATGTAATAATGACCAGATGATCTGTTTTTGTGCTGTTGCTTGAAGGATAAATATTCGCTCAGACATTGACAATAACTCCCCTGAGGATGGAAGGTCGCAGATCTGAGATATTAACTGTGTTTTGCCATCCAGAAATGCTGCCAGAAGTGCTGACTTTCTAGCATTTTCTGCTTTTTTAATTTCAGATTTCCAGCATTCACAGTATTTTTATTTTATATATTGTATCTCCCTTACTTTCCTTCAAAATGCTGCCATGGGATCTTGTATGCCCATTTGAGGGGGAAGACAGCGCCTTTGAAAGGCAGCACTTCTGACAGTGAAGTACTCCCTCAGTATATTGCTCGAGTGTCCCCCTTTGATTTTTATGTTGAAGTCCTGAAGCGGGACTTGAGCACACAACCTTAGTTACAGCTGACTGGCAAACAGGACAAATTCAATACCGCCAATTACTGCACCAAAGATCTGTCCCAAATCATCAACAATGTGTTGGAAGATCATTGACAGTGCTGTCAAGTGGCATTTTCTCACCAATACCCTGCTTGCCAATGCCATGAGGACCTCTCAATTCCTGACGTCATTACAGCCTTGGTTGTAAAAGTTGCTAAACAAAGGCAAGTCTTTCTTTCCATACTTGGACAATTTTCATTTTGGATAAAAGAGCTGAATTCCAGAGATAAGGTGAGAGTGACTGGCTTTGACATTAAGGCACCATTTAGGGTGGCATCAAGAAGCCTTTGGAAACTTGAAGAAAATGGTTGTGGTTTCTGGGGTCCAAGCATCTCAACCAGAAAACTTTGCTGCAGGAATTCCTCAGGGCATTGTCCTATATCCAATCATCCTCAGCTACTTCATTAATGAATTTCTCTTCATCCTAAGGTACTAAGTGGGGATTCTGACTGCACAGTGTACATTGATATTGACATCTCCTCAGTTAAGGAAGAAGTCCTTGTTCATATGCAGTAAGACCTGGACAGCATTCAAGCGTAGACTAATGTAAGTGGCAAGTAACATGGTGTTATACAGAGAGACTAACCAGTCTCCCCTTGACATTCAAGGGCATTACCGTAATAGAATCCCCAACTATCAATATCCTGGGATGGTCACTGTTGGCCAGAGACATAACTGGACCAATGGGCAACAAGAGCAGGTCAGAAGCTGGTTGTTGTACAGCAAGTGATTCACCTTATGACCATCCACCCCCACCCCCCCCCCCCCCCCACCCGGAACCCCCACCCCCCCACCACTGCTCACTGTGCCCAGTGTGTACCATCTACAAGAAGTACAAAGAACAGTACAGCACAGGAAACAGGCCCTTCAGCCCTCCAAGCCTGTGCCGCTCCTTGGTCCAACTAGACCAGTCATTTGTATCCCTCCATTCCCAGATTGCTCATGTAACTATCCAGGTAAGTCTTAAACAATGTCAGCATGTCTGCCTCCACCACCCTACTTGGCAGCGCATTCCAGGCCCCCACCACCCTCTGTAAAAAACATCCCTCTAATATCTGAGTTATACTTCGTCCCTCTCACCTTGAGCCCGTGACCTCTCGTGATCGTCACTTCTGATCTCGGAAAAAGCTTCCCACTGTTCACCCTATCTATCCCCTTCATAATCTTGTACACCTCTATTAGATCTCCCCTCATTCTCCGTCTTTCCAGGGAGAACAACCCCAGTTTACCCAATCTCTCCTCATAGCTAAGACCCTCCATACCAGGCAACATCCTGGTAAACCTTCTCTGCACTCTCTCTAACGCCTCCACGTCCTTCTGGTAGTGCGGCGACCAGAACTGGACACAGTACTCCAAATGTGGCCTAACCAGTGTTCTATACAGCTGCATCATCAGACTCCAGCTTTTATACTCTATACCCCGTCCTATAAAGGCAAGCATACCATATGCCTTCTTCACCACCTTCTCCACCTGTGTTGCCACCTTCAAGGATTTGTGGACTTGCACACCTAGGTCCCTCTGTGTTTCTATACTCTTGATGGCTCTGCCATTTATCGTATAACTCCTCCCTACATTATTTCTTCCAAAATGCATCACTTTGCATTTATCTGGATTAAATTCCATCTGCCACCTCTCCGCCCAATTTTCCAGCCTATCTATATCCTGCTGTATTGCCTGACAATGCTCATCACAATCCGCAAGTCCAGCCATCTTCGTGTCATCCACAAACTTGCTGATAACACCAGTTATATCTTCCAAATCATTTATAAATATCACAAATAGCAGAGGTCCCAGTAAAGAGCCCTGCGGAACACCACTGGTCACAGACCTCCAGCCGGAAAAAGACCCTTCGACCGTTACCCTCTGTCTCCTATGGCCAAGCCAGTTCTCCACCCATCTAGCCACTTCTCCTTGTATCCCATGAGCCTGAACCATCTTAACCAACCTGCCATGTGGGACTTTGTCAAATGCCTTACTGAAATCCATATAGACGACATCCACGGCCCTTCCTTCGTCAACCGTTTTTGTCACTTCCTCAAAAAACTCCACCAAATTTGTAAGGCACAACCTCCCTCTTACAAAACCATGCTGTCTGTCACTAATGAGATTGTTCCGTTCTAAATGCACATACATCCTGTCTCTAAGAATCCTCTCCAACAACTTCCCTGCCACGGACGTCAAGCTCACCGGCCTATAATTCCCCGCGTTATCCCTGCTACCCTTCTTAAACAACGGGACCACATTCGCCATCCACCAATCCTCAGGGACCTCACCTGTGTCCAAAGAAGCGACAAAGATTTCCGTCAGAGGCCCAGCAATTTCATCTCTCGTCTCCCTGAGCAGTCTAGGATCGATGCCATCAGGCTCTGGGGCTTTGTCAGTTTTAATGTTCCCTACAAAACCTAACACTTCCTCCCTTGTAATGGAGATTTTCGCTGACGGGGTCAACACCTCCCTCCGAGACACTCCCGGTTAACACGTCCCTCTCCTTCGTGAATACCGATGCAAAGTATTCATTTAGGATCTCCCCTATTCATAGAAACATAGAAAAACTACAGCACAAACAGGCCCTTCGGCCCACAAGTTGTGCCGAACACATCCCTACCTTCTAGACCTACCTATAACCCTCCATCCTATTACGCTCCATGTACTCATCCAGGAGTCTCTTAAAAGGCCCTATTGAGTTCGCCTCCACCACCACTGACGGCAGCCGATTCCACTCGCCCACCACCCTCTGTGTGAAAAACTTACCCCTAACATCTCCCCTGTACCTACCCCCAGCATCCTAAACCTGTGTCCCCTCGTAGCAGACATTTCCACCCTGGGAAAAAGCCTCTGAGAGTCCACCCGATCTATGCCTCTCAACATCTTATACACCTCTATTAGGTCTCCTCTCATCCTTCGCCTCTCCAAGGAGAAAAGACCGAGCTCCCTCAGCCTATCCTCATAAGGCATGCCACTCAATCCAGGCAACATCCTTGTAAATCTCCTCTGCACCCTTTCAATCTTTTCCACATCCTTCCTGTAATGAGGCGACCAGAACTGAGCACAGTACTCCAAGTGGGGTCTGACGAGGGTCTTATATAGCTGCATCATTATCCCCGGACTCCTAAACTCAATCCCTCGATTGATAAAGGCCAGCACACCATATGCCTTCTTAACCACCTCCTCCACCTGCGGGGCCGATTTCAGAGTCCTATTGACCCGGACCCCAAGGTCCTTCTGATCCTCTACCGTACTAAGAGTCTTTCCCTTTATATTGTACTCCTTCATCCCATTTGTCCTACCAAAATGGACCACGACGCATTTATCTGGGTTGAAGTCCATCTGCCACTTCTCCGCCCAGTCTTGCATTCTATCTATGTCCCTCTGTAACTTCTGACATCCCTCCAGACTATCCACAACCCCACCAACCTTCGTGTCGTCGGCAAACTTACCAACCCATCCCTCCGCTTCCTCATCCAGGTCATTTATGAAAATACAAACAGCAAGGGTCCCAGAACAGATCCCTGGGGCACACCACTGGTGACCGACCTCCATTTAGAAAAAGACCCATCTATACCCACTCTCTGCCTCCTTTGGGCAAGCCAGTTCTGGATCCACCGGGCAGCAGCCCCTTGGATCCCATGCCCTCTCACTTTTTCTAGAAGCCTTGCATGGGGGACCTTATCGAATGCCCTGCTAAAATCCATATAAACCACATCTACCGCCTTCCCTTCGTCGATGTGTTTAGTCACATTTTCAAAGAACTCCACCAGGCTCATAAGGCACGATCTGCCCTTGGGTTCTAAGCGTAATTCCCCTCCTTTGTCCCTAAGAGGTCCGATTTTCTCCCTGACAACTCTTTTGTTCCTGACGTATGAATAGAATGCCTTAGGATTCTCCTTAATCCTGCCTGCCAAGAACATCTCGTGACCTCCTTTTGCCCTTCTAACTCCCCGTTTGAGTTCTTTCCTACTCTCCCTGTATTCCTCCAGAGCTCCATCTGTTTTCTGTTGCCTGGACTTAACGTACGCCTCCCTTTTCATTTTAATCAGATCCTCAATTTCCCTGGTTATCCACGGCTCTCGAATCCTACCTTTCCTATCTTTCCTTTTTACAGGCACATGCCTATCCTGCAGCCTTATCAATTGTTCCTTAAAAGACTCCCACATGCCAGACGCGGACTTACCCTCGAACATCCTCTCCCAATCAACATCCACCAATTCCTGCCTAATCCGGCTATAGTTAGCCTTCCCCCAATTTAGCACCCTGCCCGTAGGACAGCACTCATCCTTGTCCATTACTATCCTAAAGTTAACAGAGTTGTGGTCACTATTAGCCACATGTTCCCCTACCGAAACTTTGACAACCTGACCAGGCTCATTTCCTAGAACTTGGCCCAGTATAGCGCCCTCTCTAGTCGGGCTATCTACATACTGTTCCAAAGAACCTTCCAGCATGCATTTTAAAAATTCCTCCCCGTCCGGAACCCCAGCTCTAAGCACTTTCCAGTCTATACCAGGGAAATTAAATTCCCCCACTACAACAACCCTATTTTTTCTGCATCTATCCGGAACCTCCTGACATATCCTTTCCTCCACTTCCCGTGGGCTGTTGGGTGGTTTGTAGTACACCCCCAGCATAGTGACTGCACCCTTCCTGTTTCTGAGTTCCACCCACAGTGACTCAGTACGTGACTAAGTTGTCTACCCTCTGCACCACGGTAATATGCTCCCTGACTAATATCGCTACTCCCCCACCTTTTTTAGCCCCTCCTCTGTCTCGCCTAAAACACTTATACCCCGGAATATTCAGCTGCCAGTCATGTCCTTCTTTTAACCAAGTCTCCGTCACCGCAATCACATCCAAATTCCGCGAAAGCATTAAGGCCCTCAGTTTGTCTGTCTTACCCATTACACTCCTCGCATTGAAGCAGATGCACTCCAGACCTCCAGGCCCACTCAGGTCACCCCCCTCCAGAGTGCTCCTCTTCTTAGCTAGCCTTGCCCTGGCCCCCAGCTCAACCCCAGCCTCAGTACTTACTGACCTACTGTTTTGTTCCCCACCCCCGTGCCACACTAGTTTAAATCCTGCCGAAACACTCTAGCAAAACTCCCAGCCAGGATATTTGCTCCCTTCCAGTTAAGGTGTAACCCATCCTTTCTGTACAGTTGCCATCCTGACTTGAAGACTTCCCAGTTATCTATGAATTTAAAACTCTCCCTCTTGCACCAGTCCTTTAGCCATGCGTTCAACTGTAGTAATGCAGCAATTTGCCAAATCTTCTTCACCAGCACATCTCAAACACACAATCTATACCACCTAGAAGGACAGGGCAGCAAGCACAATAGAAAACATCAAAGTCAAACAACATTCTGATTTTAAAATATATTGTCAGTTTGTTATTGCCACTGTGTCATATTCTTTTTATCTAATAGTACGGTAGGATTATCTTCACCAGACAGAGTTTGCTATTTAGGAAAACTACGCACCATCATCTTCTCAAGGGTAATTAGGGATGTGCAATAAATGCTGACATTGTCAGCTACGTGCACATCCTGAGAATGAATAAAAGACAACTGAAATAGCACCTTTCAAAATATCACAATGAATTACTTTTCAAAATCCAGTAACTGCTATGGGATTGAAACATAGGAACAAGACTAGGTTATGTAACCCTTACAACCTCTTTCACCCTGCACGAAGATGGATGATCTGAGATCTATCTCCATGTACTCAGCATTGCCCCATATCTCATAATACATCTTATTAACAAAGGTCCATCAGCCTCAAGTTTCAAATTAATAATTGATCCACCATCAATTTCAGTTGTGGAAGAGAGTTAAATTATGCCAGGTGTATTAAGAAGTCATGCTACACACTAATAGCAAATTGTGCAAATTCCATAAATGCTATACTGCAACCAGATAGGGAGGTCAACCATTGTATTTCGTATACCGTAGGAAGCAGATACAAGATTATAATTTCTCTTTTATGCAAACTCATTCCTAGCTGGATGAAAGCAATTCCCAGTGAAACTCCAGGGAAAATATGCTAAAATACTGAAACTGGGAATATAATGGAAAATTGGAATTGAAAGATCAGCATGATTTTATTGAATCCTTTTTCTTTTGTTCTTATGTAAAAACTTCAAGTAAACTAAAGTACAAGGTGGGGACGATATTTGAAAAGATGGTGAATGTTGCAGTCATTGTATAACATCACTGGAGATTGCCACACAGCAGATGAAAGTTTAATCACTTACTTTAGAGCAGTGCTGAGCTGTACTGCTGCCTATGAAGAGACAAAGCACAACTCTGTGAATGGTGTATCCTCACCAGCATTCAGAAGCCCACTACATTTTTGATACCAGAGGAATAATTGCAGGAACAGGGGTGGCACAGTGGTTAGCACTGCTGCTTTCACAGTGCTAGGGTTGATTCCAGCTTTGGATGACTCGTCTGTGTGGAGTTTGCACGTTCTTTTGGTGTCAGCGTGGGTTTCCTCCGGGTGCTCCGGTTCCCTCCCACAGTTCAATGATGTGCAGGTTAGATGGATTGGCCATTCTAAATTGCCCCTTAGTGTCCGAAGATGTATAAATTAGGTGGATTAGTGGGGTAAATGCATGGAGTTATGGGGATAGGGCATGGGGTAGGCCTGGTTAGGATGTGGGAGAGTCGGTGCAAGCCCGATGGGGTGAATGGCCTCCTGCTCCGTAGGGATTCTATGATTCTAACATTTGGGTTTTTGCTAACACATGAGGACTGCCTGGGACATTCCCAACGTTCACACCAAGACAGTGTTTACCCCATCTGCCAATAATTTCTCAATTTAGCCCATTGTTATTTTGCAATTTCTTTCTCTGGTGCATTTGAAGACTGGGTGGTCAAGATAACTGTTTATTGCAAAATCCTACACCAGAAAGATCTGCCTAGAATACATGGTTCACAAAGAAACAATGGTCAAAGGGAAGGAGAGTGGTTGATCATCTGTGAGGACAACCAGCATACACGATACAACAGTAATGAAACTTATAGAAACTAACAATTCAGTTAAGACCAAAGACAGTTACATATCTTTTGACTGAAGATCTTTCCTGTAGTGATGGACACCTAAACAATGCTCTGCATAAGTCACTCATGGACCTTTAGAAACAGAGGAATAGGCCTTATCCAGCCCCACATACTTGTTCTGCCATCAATTAGAACAGGGCTGATCTCGATTTCAGCTTTACTTTAGAGTATCATTGTTTTAATTATTGACACTCTCATTTGGAAGGCATAAAAACCTGTGAGTTCAAGTTCCACTGCAAAGATTTGAGTACAAATATCTAGGCTGTGTTAAGAATTGGGGAAAAGATTAAATGAAACAATAGATAAAAGAAAATAAAACAGGGAGATAATTAGAGGCAGATGTCTGGAGAAATTATGAGATGTGAATTAGCCTATGAGTGGAAAAACAAGTGTTTACATATGTGACTGGAGAAAACAATGGGGCTAAAGAAGGGGAACTTCAAAGTGGAGAGATAAGGAAATTGATACGTACCTGCCAAACGCCGACTCCACAGGGTGGATAATATCAAAGGTACAACTGTAGAACACTAACTAGGGAGGAAGACATAGTTAACTTCAGAACCACAGCAATTGCAAATGTAATCTCCCAAAGTAGCCATTTTTCACCTTCGCTGAACCTATTTCCCAGATGTGGCGACTTTAACCTGTGTATAGTAATTATTTTTTGGAAGTAGCTCATAGTTATTTAATATTGGATGTTGTTTGGGAAAAGGGTGTCTTAGATTACCAAGTCATTCTTCTGGGTTATGGGGTACCCTTGCATGCAACATCAAGAGGGTTCATCACAGCTGACACTCCAAAGAAGGATCTGGGGAGTGCTGCACTGTTGGTGGTGCTGTCTTTCAAATGAGACATGAAACTGAGGCCCTGCGTGATCCCTCAGCTGGGTGTAAAAGATCCATGAGATGAAGAAGAGGAGTATCCTAGACAATAATAATCAATATCATTAAACAGATTATTGGATAACCATCACAGTGCTGCTGATTAGAGCTTGTAAACAAATTGATTACTAAATTTGATACAGTACAACCGGGAAGACACTTCAAAGGAACTTATTTGGCTGCAAAGTACTTTGGAATGTTCTGAGATTGTGAAAGGGACCATGTAAATGATTTTTTTTTGCCTGTTTCAGTTCCAGATCGATTAATATCCTCAACTAACAAAAAGCGATTAATCTCAATATTAAAATTTTCAATTAGCCAAGCCTCACCAGTTTTGGAGGGACAAATATTCAGATTTGCACTATCTTCCATGTGAAAAGGTGCTTTCTGATATCACCGCTGAACAGCACAGTTCTAATTATGCCCAGTCCAGAAGCTCATGAAATCACACTAGAAGATGTCTGCCACTGTGTTATTTCGGTCAACAGGTGCCCCAAAGAGTTGGAAACATGTACACTAACAATCAAGTAGGCAATTTAGTCCATTAAGGGATCAATTGAATGCAACCTTGCACGGCCCGCCTGCTTTTAAGGTTGTCGGGTTGACTGATTGGCCAGGCAGCCTTTACATTTTAGTGATCCAGGGTGGGTTGAAGTGTCACGGCTGAAATGATATTAAGAATGTTTTCTGGGACAGAAGTTGTGCTTGAATGTGCTGCCTGGACACTCTTTGCAGCGTTTCTCCATTCCAATTTATTTCTTACAGTCTGCAACCCTGAGACAGCTCTGCAGTGGCTGTCCTCCTGAAGGAGCACGTTGGAAGCGCCAGTCCACACAATCCCTTTTCTCAGTGCCTGCCTTCCCCGGCAGCACTGTGCTTTTCCCAGCATGCACTCCACACTGGCTGCCTGTTAAATGGGTTTGTTTGGTAGCACAAGCTTTCGGAGTGTTGCTCCTTCTTCAGGTGAGTGAAGAGTTGTGTTCACAAACAGGGCATACATAGACACAGACTCAATTTACAAGATAATGGTTGTAATGCGAGTCTTTACAGGTAATCAAGTCTTTACAGGTACAGACAATGTGAGTGAAGAGAGGGTTAAGCACAGGTTAAAGAGATGTGAACTGTCTCCACCCAGGACAGTTAGTGAGATCTTGCAAGACCAGGCAAGTCGTGGGGTTTACAGATAGTGTGACATGAACCCAAGATCCCGGTTGAGGCTGTCCAACAAGGAATACTGCAGACAGTTACTAGCAGATCCGACCAACCTGTCAACTCAACAGACTGATGAAGACCTTTGATCTGGACTTTCAGAGCACCATCCGTGCTCTTATCCCATATACTCACCACGTTGGAGATCTCTACTACCTCCCGAAGATACACAAGGCCAACACACCCAGCCGTCCCATCGTATCAGGCAATGGGACTCTGTGTGAGAACCTCTCCGGCTACCTCGAGGGCATCCTGCAACCCATTGTGCAAAGAACCCCAGCTTCTGTCGCGACACCATGGACTTCCTACAGAAACTCAGCACACATGGAGCAGTTGAACCAGGAGCACTCCTCATCACAATGGATGTCTCAGCACTCTACACAGCATCCCACACGATGACAGCATTGCTGCAACTGCCTCAGTATTCAACACTGACACCTGCCAATCTGCAGATGCAATTCTACAACTCATCCGCTTCATCCTGGACCACAACGTCTTCACCTTCAACAACCAGCTCTTCATCCAGACACACAGAACAGCCATGGGGACCAAGTTCGCACCTCAATATGCCAACATCTTCATGCACAGGTTCGAAAAAGACCTTTTCACTGCACAGGACCTTCAACCGACGCTATACACTAGATACATCGATGATATTTTCTTCCTTTGGACTCATGATGAACAATCACTGAAACAACGATATGACAGCAACAAGTTCCATCTCACCATCAGACTCACCATGGACTACTCTCCGGAATCGGTTGTATTCTTGGACACACGCATCTCCATCAAGGACGGTCACCTCAGCACTTCACTGTACCAGAAGCCCACAGATAATCTCACTGGACCTGGGTGTGCAAGTCCACAGATCCTTGAAGGTGACGTCACAGGTGGAGAAGGTAGTGAATAAGGCATATGGCATGCTTGCCTTTATAGGACGGGGAATAGACTATAAAAGTTGGGATCTGATGTTGCAATTGTATAAAACTTTGGTTCGGCCGCACTTGGAATACTGCACCCAGTTCTGGTCGCCACACTACCAGAAGGACGTGGAGGCTTTAGAGAGTGCAGAGGAGGTTTACCAGGATGTTGCCTGGTATGGAAGGGCTTAGTTATGAGGAGAGATTGGGTAAACTGGGGTTGTTCTCACTGGAATGACGGAGGATGAGGGGGTGACCTAATAGAGGTGTATAAAATTATGAAAGGCATAGATAGGGTGAACGGTGGGAAGCTTTTCCCCAGGTCAGTGGTGACGTTCACGAGGGGTCATAGGTTCAAGGTGAGGGGGGGAGGTTTAACACGGATATCAGAAGGACGTATTTTACACAGAGGGTGGTGGGGGCCTGGAATGCGCTGCCGGGCAAGGTGGTGGAGGCGGACACACTGGGAACATTTAAGACTTATCTAGATAGCCACATGAACGGAGTGGGAATGGAGGGATACAAAAGAATGGTCTAGTTTGGACGAGGGAGCAGCGTGGGCTTGGAGGGCCGAAGGGCCTGTTCCTGTCCTGTATTGTTCTTTGTTCTTTGATGCTCCACTTCTCCAGCTTCCACCCTAAACACGTTAAAGAAGCCATCTCCTATGGACAAGCCCTCCGTATACACAGGATCTGCTCAGGTGAGGAGGATCGCAACAGACACCTACAGATGCTGAAAGATGCCCTCATAAGAATAGGATATGGTGCTCAACTCATTGATGACAGTTTTGATGCGCCACAGCCAAAAACCACATCGACCTCCTCAGAAGACAAACGAGACAAAGCGGACAGAGTACCCTTCGTCATCCAGAACTTCCCCGGAGTGAAGAAGCTACAACATCTTCTCTGGAGCCTTCAACATGTCATCGATGAAGACGAAGATCTCACCAAGCCCATCCACACACCCCCACTTCTTGCCTTCAAACAACTGCACAACCTCAAACAGACCATTGTCCGCAGCAAACTACCCAGCCTTCAGGAGAACAGTGACCACAACACTACACAACCCTGCCACAGCAACCTCTGCAAGATGTGCCGGATCATTGACACAGATGCCATCATTTCAAGTGAGAACACCATCCACCAGGCACACGGTACATACTCTTCCGACTCGGCCAACGTTATCTACCTGATACGCTGCAGGAAAGGATGCCCCGAGGCCTTTACATTGGTACATTGGCGAGACCATGCAGACGCTACAACAACGGATGAATGAACACCGCTCGACAATCACCAGGCAGAAGTGTTTTCTTCCTGTTGGGGAACACTTCAGCAGTCATGGGCATTCAGCCTCTGATCTTTGGGTAAGCGTTCTCCAAGGCGGCCTTCACGACAGAATCACTGAGCAGAAACTGATAGCCAAGTTCCGCACACATGAGGACGGCCTCAACCGGGATCTTGGGTTTATGTCACACTATCTGTAACCCCCCATGACTTGTCTGGGCTTGCAAAATCTCATTAACTGTCCTGGCTGGAGACAATTCACACCTCTTTAACCTGTGCTCAACCCTCTCTCCACTCGCATTATCTGTACCTGTAAAGACTTGATTCCTGTAAAGACTCGCATTCCAACCATTATCTTGTAAATTGAGTCTGTGTCTATGAATTCCCTGTTTGTGAACACAACTCTTCGCTTACCTGAAGAAGGAGCAACACTCCGAAAGCTTGTGCTACCAAATAAACCTGTTGGGCTTTAACCTAGTATTGTGAGACTTCTTACCGTGCCTGTTAAATGGCCAGCCAGCATGAAATTGCAGTCTGAGACCAATTGCATCCAGAAGCATGTTTCGTATCCATTTCCCAGGCTGCCGAGTACATGCGCCCGACAGTAGAAAATTCTGTACTCCTCCACGAGAAAAAATAGCATCTCTCTCTATTCATCCTTTCAATTCCTTTAATCAATTTAAACATCTCCATTTGATAACATAGAAACATAGAAAAACTACAGCACAAAACAGGCCCTTCAGCCCCACAAGTTGTGCCGAACATATCCCTACCTTTTAGGCCTACCTATAACCCTCCATCCTATTAAGTCCCATGTACTCATCCAGGAGTCTCTCAAAAGACCCTATTGAGTTTGCCTCCACCACCACTGACGGCAGCCGATTCCACTCGCCCACCACCCTCTGTGTGACAAACTTCCCCCTAACATTTCCCCTGTACCTACCCCCCAGCAGCTTAAACCTGTGTCCTCTCCGAGCAGCCATTTCCACCCTGGGAAAAAGCCTCTGAGAGTCCACCCGATCTATGCCTCTCAACATCTTATATACCTCTATTAGTTCTCCTCTCATCCACCGTCTCTCCAAGGAGAAAAGACCAAGCTCCCTCAGCCTATCCTCATAAGGCATGCCACTCAATCCAGGCAACATCCTTGTAAATCTCCTCTGCACCTTTCAATCTTTTCCACATCCTTCCTGTAATAAAGCGACCAGAACTGAGCACAGTACTCCAAGTGGGGTCTGACGAGGGTCTTATATAGCTGCATCATTATCCCCGGACTCCTAAACTCAATCCCTCGATTGATAAAGGCCAGCACACCATACGCCTTCTTAACCACCTCCTCCACCTGCAGGGCCGATTTTAGAGTCCTATGGACCCAGACCCCAAGGTCCTTCTGATCCTCTACAGTACTAAGAGTCTTTCCCTTTATATTGTACTCCTTCATCCCATTTGACCTGCCAAAATGGACCACTACGCATTTATCTGGGTTGAAGTCCATTTGCCACTTCTCCGCCCAGTCTTGCATCCTATCTATGTCCCTCTGTAATTTCTGACATCCCTCCAGACTATCCACAACCCCACCAACCTTCGTGTCATCGGCAAACTTAGCAACCCCCATCCCTCCACTTCCTCAACCAGGTCATTTATGAAAATGGCAAACAGCAAGGGTCCCAGAACAGATCCCTGGGGCACACCACTGGTGACCGACCTCCATTTAGAAAAAGATCCATCTGTACTCACTCTCTGCCTCCTTTGGGCAAGCCAGTTCTGGATCCACAGGGCAGCAGCCCCTTGGTTCCCATGCCCTCTCACTTTTTCGAGAAGCCTTGCATGGGGGACCTTAGCGAATGCCTTGCTAAAATCCATATAAACCACATCTACCGCTTTCCCTTCGTCAATGTGTTTAGTTACATTTTCGAAGAACTCCACCAGGCTCGTAAGGCACGATCTGCCTTTGACAAAGCCATGCTGAGTATTCTTGAGCATACTAAACCTCTCTAAATGCTCATAAATCTTGTCCCTCGGGATCTTCTCCATCAGCTTACCAACCACTGAGGTTAGACTCACCGGTCGGTAATTTCCTGGGCTATTCCTATTCCGCTTCTTGAAAATAGGAACCACATCCGCAATCCTCCAGTCCTCCGGCACCTCTCCCGTCACCATCGACGACGCAAAGATCATCGCCAGAGGCTCTGCAATCTCTTCCCTCGCCTCCCACAGTAACCTGGGGTACATCCCATCCGGACCCAGCAACTTATCTATCTTGATGCCATTCAAAGATTCCAGCACAACCTCTTTGTTAAAGTCCACATACTCAATCTTTTCAATCCACCGCAAGCCCACAGTACATCCACCCATGTCCTTCTCCTCTGTGAAAACCGAGGCAAATAACTCATTAAGCACCTCTGCCATTTCTACTGGTTCCGTACAGACTTTCCCGCCTTCACCTTTTATAGGCCCTATTCCATCATGTCTCATCCTTTTACCCTTCACATATTTATAGAACGCCTTAGGATTCTCCTTAATTCGACATGCCAAGGCCTTCTCGTGACCCCTTCTGGCTCTCCTAATTTCCTCCTTTAGTCCCTTCCTACAAGCCGTATACTCATCTAGATCCCTATCTTCGCCAAGCTCTCTGAACCTTTTGTATGCTTTCCTTTTCTTCTCGACTAGGTCCCTCACAGCTTTCATGCACCACGGTTCCTTTAACCTACCAACTCCTCCCTGTCTGCTCAGAATGTTGTCCTATAGAACTCTAGACAGACATTCCTTGAAAAACTGCCACCTCTCTTCAGTACATTTCCCCGAGAATACCTCCTTCCAATTTACTCCTCTAATTTGCTGCCTTATGTCTTCATATTTCCCCTTCCTCCATATAAACGCTTTCCGAGCTTGCCTGATCCTCTCTTTTTCCAATGCAAGCATAAAGGAGATAGAGTTATGATCGCTATCCCCAAGATGCTCTCCCACTGAGAGATCTGACACCTGTCCTGGTTCATTGTTCATTATCAGATCAGGTACAGCCTCTCCTCTTGTAGGCTTGTCCACATGCTGTGTCAGGAAACCCTCCTCAACACACCTAACAAACTCCTCCCCATCCAATCCCCTTACCATCGGGATATTCCAATCTATGCTTGGGAAATTAAAGTCTCCCATCACAACAACTCTGCTATTATTGCATCTCTCCAGGATCTGTTTCCCTATCTGCTCATCCATCTCCCTGTTACTATTGGGCGGCCTATAGAAAACTCCCAGCAAAGTGATCGACCCCTTCCCACTCCGAACTTCCACCCACAGAGACTCTGTAGACAATCCCTCCACAGCATACACCTTCTCTACAGCTGTGACACTATTCCTGATCAGCAATGCCACTCCACCCCCTCTCTTGCCTCCCTCCCTGTCCTTCCTGAAACATCTGAATCCCGGCACCTGGAGTATCCAGTCCTGTCCCTGAGACATCCAAGTCTCCGTAATGGCCACCACATCACACTTCCAGGCATCGATCCACGCTCTGAGCTCATCCCCTTTATTCACTATACTCCTCTTCTATACTCAAGAGGATTCAAGTCTAGTCTGTGCACTGCCCTTATAATTTAAACTCTTGCAGCCCTGATTTTAAGGTGCTTCAGCAGAGACATCACGTTTGAGTTGTAGGGCTACATTCTCTGGTCCATTGGTTACAGGCAGGGAAGTGAGAGGGCATTGGAACAGAATCTTGATGTTTTCATTCCACCAGGCAATATTGCCAGTGGCAAGAAACCTGGATGCTGGGCTTCCCATTGAGAGTCCAACTAGGCATTTTGCCCAGATCGGGAGGGCCTGCCACTGCATGGGGAGACCACCAAGTAAACCCTGCAGTCTCCATGTGGGTTTTGAGTGTGACTCTCCTTCATTGTTGCTCCATAACCCATAGTGGGAAGCCTCATCAGCAATGGCCACCCTTGCAGCAACAGTGCTGCCAGTTCTCCATGATTCCCCCACCTTCCAACCAAACAATTGCTACCAGATCCCCAGCTTCCGCTAACCACAAATGTGTCTTCAAGGATATCTCTACACTGAAGAGAAGATGCTTTTCCTTTAGTGATGGAGCCCCAGCAATGGCCATCACCAGTGCTGGTGCCGCACAGGCTCCTGAATAGCTGGCCCTCTTGCTTGGGCTGGTAGTTCTTGGGTGGGGTCACTATACTTAATTGAACAGGGACTCTGGCCAGTTGGCAATATACTGTCTCAGATCTCACCATTCACCAAAGTGGGGTCAGCATAGGCTTTAGCCCTGGTGATAGGCCTTTCAAGTAAGCAGCAAAAGCTAGCCCATTGGTGGTGTAATAATATGCATTACTAAATAGTAATGACCAAACAGATACACTCCGACAGGGAATCAATGCCTGATCAGTCAACTACTGATATTTATAAGTAGCAGAGAAGGCCAGGGCAGCTGTCAGACTTGAAACCTTTGTCACTGAAGGCATGGGGGTGGGGGGGATTGTGATTCCTGGGACTGCCAAAGTATATATGTGTCATTCTATGTCCTTGGGATTCTGCACACACCAGAAGGATCTGTTTGCCATGTTGACAGACCAGTTGAACATTGGATTAAATGGAAACCCTTTCTATTGATGAAAGTCACATAATGATCTGTGCAAATCCTCTAGATGCAGTTGATCACACTCTGCAAATGGATGATACCAACGATGGCCCCAAAACCAATGGTGCTTTAAGCTTGAAGTCTGAACCTTTGCAAAAATGCATATAATTACTGGTTCTCTCAAACAGGGCATCCATCATTATCTAGATCTGTTGAGGAATCACAGACTGAGACATCCAACGTATATCTTCAGTGGATCCCTGGAAAAATCCTGAGGTGTATCATTTTCGCACCACAGTGATCTTCAGTATCATTGTCATTGGGTGGCCAGCAACCTTTCATGGGGCCCAGCTCATCTTCCAGCATTGCAGACATATCAGTGAAGTACAGTCTTTGAAGACACTGCTGCTCAGAGATTTGAAGGTAGCTGAACCTCTGACTGGAGACCCTCAACTAACATATACCAGCCATTTTTTTGTAGTTAAACGTTCCCTTGTGGTCTGACAAACTCACTGTCAGCAGACTGTGGAAAGAACAATTAAGGCCATGGAACAGCTTGTTTCTTTTCATAAGGGGTAAATTAGGGAATTATGCATTAAGTACATTGACCTGTTCTATATTTTAGTATCGCTGACCGATTGCTTGAAGTAGATTTTTAAAAATTATACGAGCACCTTCCTATAGTGAGCAATTTGGTGCTTTCACAATCTCAAGGACTGCATTAGTTGCACATTAGTATAACTTTAATTCAACCAGAATTAGCTACAAGGAATTGTTTTCAAATCTGCATTTCAAAAATTATCAGATAGTTTTCTGAACATGCTTTTAGTTTGAAATGATTTGCAGATCTTAAATAGAATCTGTTTTGACAGCCACAAAAGCCATGGGGGATTATCAACAGATCTATCCATGGGCTTTGTGGAGTATGAGCTGCCTTATCGAGTGAGCAGAGACTCACCCAATGGGAGGCAGCCAGTGGGGAGGGGGGGGGGGGGTGGTTTAAGCCCGCAACTTTACCTGGACTGGAGTTCTCGGTCCGGAGGTGAAGATTACCTGATTCTAAGCCGCAGGAGCGGCCTTTTCCTTTGGTGCACAATAAAGGGTGTTAGTGACAGGAAACTGGCGTGTGACTGAATTACTACATTGGTGATGAGGAGAAAAACATTTTTTTCTCCATCTTTCCCTCCAGAGAACCTTCGAATGTCAAAAGTCTTCTCTGGTAATAAAAGGTCATTGTGCCTTTTTTCGGGAAACTCGAGCCCTATGACAGCAGTGGGGAAGACTGAGTCCAATATACTGAGCGCATGTGATACTTCTTCTGTGTTAGCAACATTGAAGAAGACAAAAAGCAAAAAGTGAAATTGCATGCAGGGTCCCGGCTTTCAGTGTGATAAGAAATCTGACCTATCCGAATGACCCTGACTCAAAAGCTTAATGAGCTAGTAGACTTGATTTTTAAAAAAACACCACTTGTAATTCTCTAAAACTATTGCTTCAACATGGCTAGGAAAACTCCTGGGGAATCTGTCACTGAGTTCTTAGCTGGGTTGCAGAGAATAGCTGATCACTATGATTTTGGACCACCTCTTAATGAAATACTGCGAGACAGATTGGTATGTAGCATTAGTGACCTAACCATTCGACAGAAGCTGTTGGCAGAACTCAGTTGGGACTTTAAAAATGCTGTTGAAATAGTCCTGTCCTTTGAAAATGTAGAAAAAGGTGCTCAGGAATTATAAGGGGCATTAGGCAGGATGAGTAACCTTGAGTAATCAGTCCTCAATGGAGAATGCTTGCGTATATCAGTTGTTGAAGGGCCCCTTTTGATAGAAGAGTGAAGGTTTACCTGGGATGGCAGTTCTGTCATCTGAGGAGAGACTAAGTTGGTTAGGATTATATTCATGAGAGTTTAGAAGAGTGAGAGGGGATCTCATAGAAACTTATAAAATTTTAACAGGGTTAGACAGGATAGATTCAGAAAGAATATTCCCGATGGTGGGGGAGTCCTGAACTCGGGGCCATAGTTTGAGGATAAGGTGAGGTGAAAACTGAGGTGAAATTTCTTCACCCAGAGAGTGGTAAATGTGTGGAATTCACTACTGCAGAAAGTATCGAGGCCAAAACATATGATTTCAAGAAGAAATTAAATATAGGTTTTAGGGCTAAAGGGACATGGGGGGAAGGGGGGATCAGGATATTGAGTTTGAAGATCAGCCATGATTATAATGAATGGCGGAGCAGGCTCAAAGGGCCAAATGGCCTACTCCTGCTTCTAGTTTATATGTTATTATGTAACCCTAATGTCACCACCAGACAGTCAAGAAAATACAGTGACGATCCCAAGAGTATTGAAGAATATACTCCAGAAAGATACAGGGGGCGATTCTCTCAGCCTGCTGTGCTGCTCCAGCAGCGCAACAAGCCCAAAGACATCAACAGAGCCATTTAACGGGCTCCCCGCTGGGCGCCACAGCCTCCGCGCATCTCCGGGTTCTGGATTTCTGGAGTCGTCAGCTCCGTGCCAGAAATCGGTGCAGAGCTGATTTAAATATTAAAATTCCAATTTG
The DNA here is from genome assembly GCF_964213995.1 of Mustelus asterias. Taxonomy (NCBI): domain Eukaryota; kingdom Metazoa; phylum Chordata; class Chondrichthyes; order Carcharhiniformes; family Triakidae; genus Mustelus; species Mustelus asterias. Next base: position 69,365,032 of record NC_135815.1, on the reverse strand, counting down.
AATATCTTTAGCGGGCCCGGGCCCACTAACCTCTTCCCCCTTCCAGGAGTTGCTCACTCCAGTGAGGTTTATAACAGCTCCCCACTAATGGGGAGATGGTGGCCTGACCCCATGGAGGTCCCTCAGAAGGTCGGGGATGGGGGAACTATCCCCTGGGCAGTGGAACCTGGAAATGCCAGCCTGGCCCTGGCACTGCCCAAAGGACAAAGTGGCAATGCCCAAGGGGCACCTTGGCACTGCCCACTGGGTTTTAGGCAGTGCCAAGGGAGTGGGGCCTATGTGGGGGGAGATCAGTGGGGGATCCCGCTGCCACTCTGCAGTCGGGATCAGTGGCATAGGGAGGGAAGAGGCTAATCGGGGTGAGAGAGGGGGGCTGCCAGGGAGTCGGGGTTGCCGGGGAGATCAGGACTGCCGGGGTGGGGGGTCAGGAAGATCGGAACTGCCAGGGGAGGGGGGCGGGGGGAGAGTGGTGTCATGTAGATTGGGACTGGCGGTGGACATCAGGAGCCCACTAAACAACCTCCACTGATGACATCCGGGAGGTCAGGGGGTGGGGGCATGGCCAGCAATGTGCGGAATCTGCTGGCCAGCAATTGATCTGGCCAGCGATCGGGAGGCCAGCAGTGCAGGGCTACTGCACATGCACTGAACTCCGTTATGACAGATCGGAACATGCACAGTGGCCCACTCTGCGCTATGCTGCTGGCCTCTCCAGCGGGAATTGGCCCCGCCTACTGGTTTTTCACATGAATCTCGCTGATCTGCCCCGAGTGTGGGAGATTCATTTTGAAAATCCTGCTAAAAAAAACCAGCAGGAGTCACACCAGCTTTTCTGCAAATTCGACCATAGTTGCCACATGATGGATTATTGCAATCACTGTCAAAGGAAACCACCACAGTGAAGTGTCAGGAACAGGTAAAATGCATGCTGCCTCAGAAGAAAGCTGAGGCTGACACCTGAGTGTACCATGCAGGAATCCTCTCTCTCAGAGACAGCGACGCTACAACTGAATCATATTATTATAACTAAAGTTGTCCCAATAATGGTGAAATTACTAATGAATGGCCATCCCTTGAAGGTGGAGGTGGGCATAGGAGTTATCGTCTCTGTTATTGGAAACAGACCTATAAGCACCTCCAGTCAGGCATCCAACTCCTGAGTTGGAAGTTATGAAGGCCAGACCAGCCACTTACACAGGGAACCTTTACAAATAAAAGGGACCACAATTGCCCCAGTAACTTACAGGCATCAATTAGCTAGTCTCCCACTCATTGTTGTACGGAGACATGGACAAAGTCTTCTGGGGAGAGATTGGCTCCAGCAGATTTGGCAGAACTGGTTGAAGATCGTCAGACTAGGCATGCGGGACTTACAAAGCTTTCAGTAGGTACCGTAGAGTTTTTCAGGAGGGCCTGGGAAAATAAAAGGAGCCAAGGACAAGACCAACGTTGACCCTGGCGCTACACCTGGATATTTCAGAGCCAGACGAGTCCTTTACTCCATGCTGGAGAAGGGGGTAAACTGAATGAAAACTTTGATATAATAAGGCCTGTGCAATATGATGTGGTACTATCACAACGCTGGAAAGACGGAATGGAAAAGCCCATTGAGTATGCCTCCAGGATCCTTTTAGATGTGGAGTGAAGGTGTTCTCAAATTGAGAAGGAAAGGTTGGCGGTGATATTTGATGTGAATAAATTGCATCAATACACCTATGGTGGAAAGTCGTCGGATTTTTATAGTTACTGACCATAAACCCTTACTGGACCTCTTCAGATAAGACAAGGCAATTCCCCACATCACCTCTGCTTGAATACAGCAATGGTCCTAGTTATTGGCAACCTACAGATATCTTCTGGAATACCACCCTGGGAACCAGATAGCTAATGCTAAGGCATTGAGTTGCCTCCCATGGCCTATAAGCCTGGTTCTTTACCTGCACTGGAAGAGGTTGTGACAACTGATCTTTTTGGAGACATTGTCAGTGTCAGAAAGGCAGACTAAAGCCTGCACCCAAAAAGATCCAACCTTATCCAAAATAAGGCACATGAACCTATATAGTGGATTCCAAGGACAACCCTTTGAAGAAATTAAACCCTACCTCATTAAGAAAGCTGAACTTTGTGTTGAAGACGGGATAATTCTTTGGGATCCCAAGTAATGATTACACCCTCAGAACAACATCTAAAATGAATAAAACTACATAATGGCCACCCAGGACTTTCAAAAATGAAGATACTGGCCAGGAGTTACGTCTGGTGGCCTGATCTTAACTCTGACATCACAGACTTTATGACCTGTGTCGGGAAAATTAAAAACCCCCAGCCTCAGTCTTCCTACACCGGTGGAGGTGGCCTGGCAGGTTATGGGTGCATGTATGTGTGGACTTTGTGTGCCCATGTTTTTAAGTGGTTGGAGGTGCACCGCATGGGCTCTACGACTTCTCAGGCTACAATCGAGAAATTATGACAAAGCTCTAGGATACATGACATACAAAAGACTCCAGAGAGAAAGAGACAGAAGATCCCACAGAGAGAGAGACAATATTTAAGTAAACCACAAGATGGTTGCCGACTACATCAACAATGAAGTGCATGTTCACATCTGAGCCAAACTGCAAGTGTTGAAGCGAAGGGAAAGGCGATCAGCAGTCCAGCCCCATGAGTTAATACTGATTAGTATTCTGTAACTTGATTTTGTGTCTCTGTGCCCTGTTTGAGAGCACATTTCCACTCCATCTGACGAAGGAGCAGCGCTCCGAAAGCTAATGGTATTTGCTACCAAATAAACCTGTTGGACTTTAACCTGGTGTTGTTAAAACTCTTACTAATTCACAGTCACACAGGATCTTGTATGCAAATGTGTCTTTGTTCTTCTTTAGCAACATTTAAGAGGCATTTGGATGGGTACATGAGTAGGGAGGGAATAGAGGGATACAGAATGCGTACAGGCAGAACATTTTCTTTTTAGTTTAGTTAGGGCATCATGATTGGCACAGGTTTGGAGGGCTGAAGGGCCTGTTCCTGTGCTGTACTTTTTGTTTGTTTTTTTGTTCTTCTTCTGTTTGCTAGAAAAAGGGGATGTTTGTATCTTTAGTTCAATATGAAAGGCGGATGTTTGGGTTTTGACACTTCAGACTTTCTATAGTCGTAGAGGTTTACAGCATGGAAACAGGCCCTTCAGCCCAACTTGTCAATGCCGCCCTTTCTTTTTTAAAACCCCTAAGCTAATCCCAATTGCCCGCATTTGGCCCATATCCCTCTATACCCATCGTACCCATGTAACTATCTAAATGCTACTACCTCTGGTAGCTTGTTCCAGACACTCACCACCCTCTGTGTGAAAAAATTGCCCCTCTGGACACTTTTGTATCTCTCCCCTCTCACCTTAAACCTATGCCCTCTAGTCTTAGACTCCCCTTCCTTTGGGAAAAGATATTGACAATCTAGCTGATCTGTGCCCCTCATTATTTTATAGACCTCTATAAGGTCACCTCTCAGCCTCCTACGCTCCACAGAAAAAAGTCCCAGTCTATTCAGCCTCTCCTTATAACTCAATCCATCAAGTCCCGGTAGCATCCAAGTAAATCTTTTCTGCACTCTTTCTAGTTTAATAATATCCTTTCTATAATAGGGTGACCAGAATTGCACACAGTATTCCAAGTGTGGCCTTACCAATGTCTTGTACAACTTCAACAAGACGTCCCAACTCCTGTATTCAATGTTCTGACCGATAAAACCAAGCATGCCGAATGCCTTCTTCACCACTCTGTCCACCTGTGACTCCACTTTCAAGGAGCTATGAACATGTACCCCTCGATCTCTTTGTTCAGTAACTCTCCCCAACGCTCTACCATTAACTGAGTAAGTCCTGTCCTGGTTCAATCTACCAAAATGTATCACCTCGCATTTGTCTAAATTAAACTCCATCTGCCATTCGTCAGCCCACTGGTCCAATTGATCAAGATCCTGTTGCAATTGGAGATAACTTTCATCACTGTCCACTATGCCACCAATCTTAGTGTCATCTGCAAACTTACTAACTATGCTTCCTATATTCTCATCCAAATCATTAATATAAATGACAAATAACAGTGGGCCCAGCACTGATCCCTGAGGTACAACACTGGTCACAGGCCTCCAGTTTGAAAAACAACCCTCTACAACCACACTGTAGTCATATGATGCTAGAAATCTGAAATAAAAACAGGAAGTGCTGGAAATATTCAGCAGGTCAGGCAGCATATGTGGAGAGAGAAACAGAATTAATGCTTCAATCTATGGTGACCTTACATCAGACTCTTGTGAAGAGTTGCCATCAACCTGACATTGGGCAGAGTCTTGTATCTTGTTGGTGATGAGCTTGGAGGCGTACCTTAACTCCGCCACTTTACAGTCTCTGACAATATTAAGTTCTGGGCGGGAAGGCCCACGGTTGACCTTCCCACACCACTGCAAAATGAGGTCCTTGGATGGCCTATTAATGACTACCGAAGGGCCTCAACCCTCCGCTGCTGTTATTAATCCATAGCAGGTGGGCCTCTCGTCATGTGCAGAACACAACAGCTAAAACAGCTGCTGACCAACCCCCGCACCCCTCTCCCCGCACACCCCCTTCTCACACACCCCCTCCCCTTTGCACTCCCAACATTATTTACCTAGTGGCCTAGGTTGCTCCACACCTGTCCTTCTGACACCAGCCACAACTCCCACAGTGGCACTGCTGAGTATAAGAACTGTTGGCCTCTGGTTCACTGGCAGCTCTCAGTAGTTGAGACTTCTGCCCCTAGGGTCTTGATTCCAGGGATTGGCCCGCTGCTGACCTCACCACTGCCTGATTGATGTGTGGTTCAGCTCTTCCCGAAAAGAAGTGGGTCTCTTGCTGGTTCTCCAGCGGTGGGCAAGACCCCAGACGCCTCAAACAAAATTCTGTTTCTCCCCACAGATGTTACCTGACCTGCTGAGCATTCTGAATATTTTATGTTTTTATTTCTTCTTATTTTTAAGATGCTCTGTAATTTTCCTACAGTCTTTCTCCCTTATGTTTTTTTGGTGTTAGGAGTATAAACCTGCCAATGTAAAGACTTTTTTCCTGTTCTTTAACTCCAACACATGCTAATCACAAGAAAGGAATGGGATATGCTGATAAGGTTAGAGGAAGTGGGGCAGACGGGAGCTGCATTAGAATATTGGGCCAAATGGCTGTTGTGTGCTGTAAATTCTATGCAATTCTTTCCAGTATAATATGATCTGCTGTGTTTTACCTTATTTAGCCTGTGTGATATGGGGGTTTGGGTGTCCCTGGTGCTCTGCACTTGACCATGTGATTCATATATTGAAACTGTTATTTGATAACCCTGAAATTCATTTGATATAAACTTGAAAAATGATTCTAGCAGCATGCTTTGCAGCAAGCTCATGAACCAGAAAGCCATTTCCAATCACTATTAGATAATTCACCAGCTGTCATTTGATGATTTGAGACAATGATGCAAATATCTGGACGAATGGCTGCATAACATGAGGTCCCTGCCCTGCTGATGCAGTTGAATTCATTTAATTACTTACTGTGGTTCGTGCAACCCTTGATGTATAATTGAAAACAAAAATATACTTTAATCACCTCAGTAAAAGGAAAGCAGGTCAAATGTCAGAAGCTTCCCTTTTGTTAATCAGATGAGTCCACACCAGAAGCTGAAAGTGTTAAGAAATTTATGTGAAGCTGTGTCGCATAAGACCAAGCAGTTCAACTCAAACTATCCTAATCCGACTATGATTTTATTCTAAATGTATGTAATATCAGCACCTTTAGCAACATTAGTTTGACAAGTGCTGACAGGTGACATTTGAGATATTGTCTTTGTGTCTTTTTTTAAAGCTATAGCCTTGATAGGGTATCTAAGGTCATAGATGTGAGTTCATAGAAATCATAGAAACCCTACAGTGCAGAAGGAGGCCATTCGGCCCATCGAGTCTGCACCGACCACAATCCCACCCAGGCCCTACCCCCACATATTTTACCCGCTAATCCCTCTAACCTACACATCCCAGGACTCTAAGGAGCAATTTTTAACCTGGCCAATCAACCTAACCCGCACATCTTTGGACTGTGGGAGGAAACCGGAGCACCCGGAGGAAACCCACGCAGACACGAGGAGAATGTGCAAACTCCACACAGACAGTGACCCGAGCCAGGAATCGAACCCGGGACCCTGGAGCTGTGAAGCAGCAGTGCTAACCACTGTGCTACCGTGCCGCCCGAGTTGCTCTAATAAATGTGAGCCACTTCAGAGAAGCTGCCTTGAATGGGGGCATTTGTGCATATTTCAATGTGAGATGATAAGATAATATTTTAGGAGCAGAAGTATCACCCGACCGCAAAGGTTTTTATCTGACAAGGTACAAAGTTATTGTGCAGTGGTATCTTTTTATTCCATGATTACATAAATTAAGGGGGCAGCATGGTGGCACAGTGGCTAACACTGCTGCACAGTGCCAGGGATCCTTCAATTCCGGCTTCAGGTGACTGTGTGGAGTTTGCACATTCTCCCCGTGTCTGCGTGTGTTTCCTCCGCGTTGTGGGAAATTCACCACTTTGGAGTCAGACTTGGAGGTTGATGCACTATCAATCAAGCAAAGACTAGTTTGTATGCAAGAACAAATAGGCTTTTATTCGCAAAAGACTTGGAGCGCACCCATGCCGATGAACTGGTCCAGAGACTGAGGCAGGGGGTGGGGAGCAGTCACCTTTATACCTGGACCAGGGGGGAAAGAGTCTCAGGCAGGGCCGGCAGGGGCATGTCCAGGCATGTCACACACACACAGGCAATAAGCTTAACAATGATTTACCACAATAACCCCCTGCTTTTAAAAAAGAGTCCGGCGGGGGTGAGGTGGGTGGAATGATATTTACAGAATTACAAATTTGCAAATTCAGTCTCTCTGGGGGCTTGATCTGCTGCTGCGACAGCCGTAGTGCCGGTTGAGGTGTCGGTTCCGGTGGCCACGGTGTTGGTTCAGGCGCCAGGCCGTAGTCGCTCGAGTCGTCTGTAGTCCCTTCCGATTGTCGGGTGCGTGGTGGCGGCTCCTGGGGCTCAGGCGTGCTGTATACGGGGGTTGGGGGTGTGGGGTTGTGGGTCGTCGTGGTCCCTGGGGCACCTGCGGGTGCCAGGTCTCGAATGGAAACCGTGTCCTCCCACCCGTCGGGGTACGCCACATAGGCGTATTGGGGTTGGCGTGGAGGAGCTGGACTCTTTCGACCAGGGGGTCCGACTTTTGGGTCCTCACGTGCTTCCGGAGCAGGACAGGGCCTGGGGATGTCAGCCACGACGGTAGTGAGGTCCCCGAGGAGGACTTTCTGGGGAAAACAAACATTCTTTCGTGAGGGGTAGCATTGGTCGCTGTGCAAATGAGTGATCTAATCGAGTGTAGTGCATCAGGGAGGACCTCTTGCCAGCGGGTGACTGGAAGACCTTTAGACCTCAGAGCTAGTAAAACGGCCTTCCAGACTGTCGCGTTCTCCCTCTCTACCTGTCCGTTCCCCCTGGGGTTGTAGCTGGTGGTCCTACTCGAGGCTATACCTTTGGAGAGCAGGTACTGTCGCAGCTCATCACTCATAAAGGAGGATCCCCAGTCGCTATGGATATAGCTAGGGAAACCGAGGGTGAAGAGGCTGTGCAGGGCCCTGACGACCGTGGCCGAGGTCATATCTGGGCAGGGAATAGCGAAGGGGAAACGTGAATATTCGTCAATAACGTTGAGGAAGTATATGTTGCGGTCAGAAAAGGGGAGGGGGCCTTTGAAGTCGACGCTTAGGCGTTCGAAAGGGCGGGTGGCTTTTATGAGGTGTGCTCTGTCTGGCCGATAGAAGTGCGGCTTGCATTCTGCGCAGACCTGGCAGTGTCTGGTTATAGACCTGACTTCCTCAATGGAGTAGGGCAGGTTACGGGCTTTAATGAAGTGAAAAAACCTGGTGACCCCCGGGTGACAGAGGTCGTTGTGGAGAGTCTGCAATTGGTCTATTTGTGCGCTGGCACATATTCCCTGGGACAGGGCGTCTGGGGGCTCATTGAGCTTCCCGGGCCGGTATAAGATGTCGTAATTGTAGGTGGAAAGCTCGATTCTCCACCTCAATATTTTATCATTTTTGATCTTGCCCCGCTGCGTGTTATTAAACATGAATGCAACTGACCCTTGGTCCGTGAGTAAGGTGAATCGTTTACCAGCTAAGTAGTGGCGCCAGTGCCGTACAGCTTCCACTATGGCTTAGGCCTCCTTTTCGACAGAGGAGTGTCGAATTTCAGGGCCCTGGAGGGTTCGTGAGAAGAAGGCCACGGGTCTGCCCGCCTGGTTAAGGGTGGCGGCTAGGGCGAAGTCAGACGCATCGCTCTCCACCTGGAACGGGATGGATTCGTCTACAGCGTGCATCGTGGCCTTCGCGATGTCTGATTTGATGCGGTCGAAGCCAGGCGGGCCTCTGCCGTTAGGGGAAAAGAGGTGGATTTGATGAGCGGACGGGCTTTATCCACATAATTGGGGACCCACTGGGCGTAACACGAGAAGAAGCCCAGGCATCTCCTCAGTGCTTTGAGGCTGGTGGGGAGGGGAAGTTCCAGGAGGGGACGCATGTGGTCAGGATCGGGACCGATGACCCCGTTTTCCACAACACAACCAAGGATGGCAAGGCAGCGAGTGCGGAATACGCACTTCTCCTTATTATAGGTCAGATTTAGGAGTGTGGCGGTGTGGAGGAATTTGTGGAGGTTGGCGTCGTGGTCCTGCTGATCATGGCCGCAGATGGTGACGTTATCCAGGTACGGGAAGGTGGCCCGCAGCCCGTTCTGGTCTACCATTCAGTCCATCTCACGCTGGAAAACCGAGACCCTGTTGGTGACACCGAAGGGGACCCTAAGGAAGTGATAGAGGCGGCCATCCACCTCGAAGGCAGTGTATTGGCGGTCTTCCAGGCAGATAGGGAGCTGGTGGTCTGCAGATTTTAAGTCGATGGTGGAGAACACCCGATATTGCGCAATCTGATTAACCATGTCAGATATGCGGGGAAGGGGGTACGCGTCCAGCTGCATGTAGCGGTTAATGGTCTGACTGTAGTCAATGACCATGCGATGTTTCTCCCCAGTCTTAACAACTACTACTTGGGCTCTCCAGGGGCTGGTACTGGCCTTGATGATCCCCTCCCCGAGGAGCCGTTGTACTTCGGACCTGATTAAAAACTCTGTCTTCAGCACTGTACCGTCTGCTCTTGGTGGTGATGGGCTTGCAGTCAGGGGTGAGATTTTCAAACAGTGAGGGAGGGGCGACTTTAAGGGTCGAGAGGCTGCAGGTGGTGCGCGGTGGGCGATCTAAGAACTGGTGATTGCAAACAGAGAGTGGGGGAAAAGGCCCATTATACTCCATGGTGACACTCTTAAGGTGACTCAGGAAACTGGCCCCAGGAGTGCGGCAGCGCAGAGTTGTGGCAGCACAAGGAGCCTAAAATTTTTGTACACTGTGCCCCGTACAGTCAGGGTCGCCACGCAGTACCCGAGGACATCCACCGAGTGGGACTTTGAAGCTATGGAGATCATTTGCTTCACTGGCAGTACTGAAAGGGCGTAGCGACTCACTGTGTTAGGGTAAATAAAGCTCTCCGTACTCCCACAGTCAAATAAACAGTTTGTAGTGCGACCGTTTACCTCGCTGTCCATCATGGACCTGGCGAGTTGGTGAGGCCTGGATTGGTCCAGCGTAACCGAAGCCACCATTGGATTTTGCGACGCGGCTGACGGTGTCCAAGATGGCGGCCCGCACGGCTCACACGTGGCTGAAGGCATCCAAGATGGCGGGCCGCACGGCTCACACGTGGCTGAAGGCGTCCAAGATGGCGGCCCACACAGCTCACACGCGACTACCGGCACCCAAGATGGCAGCCCCCGCGGGTCGCACGCGGCGCTACTGGGCTTGGAGGTCGATTTCGCCCTGCATACCTTCACGTAATGGCCCTTCTTTCCACACCCGGAGCAGATCGCATCCTTCACCGGGCAGCGTTGTCGGGGGTGCTTTCCCAGGCCGCCTTTGGGCCTCCAGAGACTGCTGCAGCGGTTGGGCCATTGGTGGGACGTGGCATGGCATAGGCCTGCAGCCCTCCCGAGTACAGAGGTGGCGGCAACTGCGGCGTCCACGATGCGCCCCCATGGTCGGGGGTGTCGGCCTCGAGATTACGGAAGCCACCTCTAGCGAATCTGCAAGCGCCACAGTCTTTTGTAGGTCCAACCACCCTGTTCCAGCAGTCATTGTCGGATATAGTTTGACCTGATACCCGTGACATAGGCGTCTCTGATTAAGTCCTCAGTGTTTTGGACGGCTGTTACGGCCTTGCAGTTGCAGGCCCTGCCAAGTGCTCGCAACGCACGCAGGAATTGATCGCCCGATTCTCCTGGCTGTTGCCTGCGAGTAGCCAGAAGATGTCTGGCGTAGATTTCATTAGACTGTTTGTTGTACTGGCCTTTTAAAAGTTCGATCACATCCTCGTAAGTTTCAGCGTCTCTAATCATCGAGAATACTTGATCGCTTACCCGGACGTGGAGCACGTGTAGCTTATCGGTTTCGGTCTGGACGACGGAGGAGGAGGTGAGGAAAGTTTTGAAACATCGCAGCCAGTGATCGAAGCTGTTAGAGGCTCCTACAGCTTGAGGATCCAATTCTAGTCTATCGGGTTTTAGTATCTGCTCCATCCCAAAACTTTTCGCGAATAAAATTGATGCACTATCAATCAAGCAAAGACCAGTTTGTATGCAAGAACAAATAGGCTTTTATTCGCAAAAGACTTGGAGCACACCCATGCCGATGAACTGGTCCAGAGACTGAGGCAGGGGATGGGGAGCAGTCACCTTTATACCTGGACCAGGGGGGAAGAGTCTCAGGCAGGGCCGGCAGGGGCATGTCCAGGCATGTCACACACACACACACAGGCAATAAGCTAACAGTGGTTTACCACAGAGGTTCAACAAACAGTTTTATTCAGACAAAGCTTTGGGAGAAGTGCTGGCACTCCGCAGTACAGGCAGTCACCTCAACTACACAATGGTAGTTGAGCATCTTTTATACTTTTTAGATAATAGACAGTACAGACATTAGCCGTTCGCACATCGTTACAAGTTGAGTAGACAGATACGGACATTGACAGTTAACACATCATTGTACATAGAGTGGATACATTTATGCAGTTATGTCCTCTATCAATGACTGGTTTCGATATATACATTTATGCATTTATGTCCCCATCAGTGTCTGATCTTGTTATTAAACTCATTGTTCTGGGTCTGCTCTTGTCTCAAGTCTTAAGGTGCCTCAAGGTCTGACCAGTTTCCTGCAGCAATTTAGACACTACAGGTTTTAACTCTTTGTGTAACTGTCTGTGCCCAAAGTCAGTGTCTCTTAACGTCCCTTCCCAGAGTCCATTTTGTGTGCCAGGTAACCATTTTGTGTCCATCACTTTGATTTCACCATAACAACTCCCCCTTTTGGTCAGGATTATTATTTAATAATTCACAGACCAACAACAGCATCTTCACAGGTAGATGTCCATCTTCTTCTTTCCTTCCTCGTAGCTCTCGATGTCTTCGAAGGTTCCCATCATGTATTCTTCCTCGATGGTTACACTGGCTCCTGGCACAATTCGTGTCACCATTACTTTGCAACAGATATTTAGGCATCCAACAATTAGGCAACAGACAATTACTATTGCAATGAGAATGATCAGTCCATGCATTAAATAGGATCCCCAGGATCCCCCCACGAGCCATTCCAGCCAGCTACTCCCTTTTTTGGGTCCTTGTCTGAAATCATCAAGCTGTTTTCTGATGTTATTAATGACTTGGGTGATGTTATAGGATTCGCCTGTGCATTTGTCTCCTATGATTGTACATACTCCCCCCTGTTGTGCTAACTGGTAGCCTACTGCATATCGGGTCTGCTGTGCGTATAATCTCAGTTCAGCCATTTCTTGGTTGACAGCTTCCAGTGCTTTTGATGTACTGTTTCCCAGGACTGTTAGTCCACAGAAAATATGATTCCTATTTTTTGCACTAATTACTCCTGCTGCCACTCCCCCCCCCCCCCCCCCCCAACCAGAGATAGGGCTCCAAGGAACCCGTATCCCAGTGATGATCCCATTGTGCCTGGAGTTTCCCAATCAGCACAGAATTCTTTGCTGATGGCCCGGGTTACTATCTTTCTCCGGATATGCCCCATGTAAGTGGTCCTATTGTTCCTACTGCAAAAAGGATCGGGAGGGTTGGTGTTGCTGTCATGTAGGTGCCATTGAAGAGGAATACAAATCCCTTCTTAGCCCGGTAGCATTTAATGTCCTGATTATTGGTTTGTGTATACCGCCAATTGCTCGGTTTACTTGACTCCCTGGTAAGTATCAAATGGGTATGTCCACTCGGCTGAGCTGACATGAGTCCCATTACACTGTCCACAAATGAGCTGCCTCCCCGCGGTTACATTCAGGCATTTCTGCTTATCACAGGTGCAAGTAAACTGACCCGACAGTGCTGATGGACACACTGAGTCTGTACGCAGGAATCATTCTTGGGGACCAAGGCATATGCACATCCCCATCCCTGCCCTGAAAAACAAAGTGGATAGCTTGCATTATCCGAGCACGGTCTTCTTCCCACCCCTTGGAGCCCCCTGCACCCAGGATCTGTGGGATTTACAAGTTCCACACATCTTCCCTGTATACCCCTTTTATATCTGCCAATTTGTCCTTTACAGGGTGCGTCTGAGGTATCTGCCATATATAATTCATGTGGGGTCCACCCAGGGGTGGCCACAAATAGGGCTTCTACCGATTGGGCTAACGGGTAACATACAGTTTGATTCCCATGTAAATGTATATGAGCTTTGTAAAATAGGTTATCCTCTAGCCCAGTCAAGACTACAGTCGCGACAACACAAAGTACTACAGTTACATACGCGATCTTAAACATGTCCACAACAAGCAAGTATCAATCTTATTACTTCAAGTTATACAATTTTCCAAAAGTTATATTGTCAACTCGAACGCATCAGTTACTCTTGCTTGTAGTCATCACCTGTTTTGGGGAAAGCACTCTGGTCACTTTAATTAATTCATTCATTTCTTTGTGTAATTTCAGCTGGGTCCAATGTTTCCATACACCTTTCCATCTTATGTCCAGACAGGCACAGGTGTCTCCACTAATTATAACTTCATATGGCCCAATCCATTTTGGTGCAAACCCTTGTTTTTCAGGTAATGTTTTTACTAGGATGTGACTTCCCGCTGCTGGGACGTCAGGGAGCATTTCAAGCTCTGTCTGTGCGTCTCTTTCTTCCTGATTATCTTTTACTAATTTACGCATCCCTTTTAGTTGGGCGCTTAGTTCCAAAACATATCTTTTGATTTTGTCTTTTAGTGGACCTACATCGGCCCCACCTGTTATGATGCTTTCTGGTAATTGCATCGCCCGTCCTGTCATCAGTTCATCCGGTTGTCTGGTTTGTGGTGGCTCTGATTAGACCAGAATATGAAGCCTCTTCTCTCTGCCCATTCCTCCTCTATCAAAGTACAAAGCCAGGACAGTAAACTTGAAAAGTTACAGACTCAGACATAAGAAACGGCAAGTCACCCTTGGAATACTGAACACTGAAGTAAAACTTAATTATAAATTCTTGCTCTTCGCATAATAATTTGAAGAAATATTCTCTAGCTCTGTACAATTCTTGAGTAAACTCCCAGTATTTAAATTTGAAGCGGATCACTTTTACCAGCGTCAGGGAGAGGGACAGTATGTATTCAGTACCCGGAAGGCTATTTTGGTGGAATGGAAGTCAATCAGTAACATGAAGATAGAGGCTGCGTTGTGGAAAATCACAGAACTCCTTGATGCGCGATTAAATCACTCGGGAGGCTGGATCGTACCCGGGAAATAAAGGCTTTTCTTAGTAACAAGAATGGAGCATACTGCTTAACAATACAGTCCCAGACTAAAGGGTCACCAGGCAGTGCAGTGACCTTTATACTCCTACAGGTAGGCGGAGCGAACCGGAGTGTACCACAGAACAATACCAACAGGTAGAACACCCCAACCCTAACCCCAACAGTGACAACAGCAACATATGTACAAGTACCCATAGTGCTAACCATCTATGGTTCAGTACCCATAGTGGTAACCATCTATGGTTCACCACATTCACCCCTCATTTAAAAACAAAGGCCGGTGGGGCAAAAAAAACAGTACGAACTGTCCATATATTCACAAGTTCAGTCGTATCGGAGGGCCGCACCGTCTCTGCGACCTCCTCAACACTGGCGTTAGTGCCGGTTCTGGTGACCGTGATGACCCTCTCCCCAAGGCGGTGTCCAGTGACTCCTCCAGTTCCTCACGGACGGGTGGACCACGAGGCGACGACAATCTTCTGGACTCAGAAACGCCCCGAGGTGGCGACAATCTCCTGGACTCAGGCAAGCTGTACACGGGAGTAAGAGGATTAAGTGGTGGTCCCGATACTGCCCGCGCCGTGTCAGGAGGGGAGATAAAGGGCAAGGGGTCCCTAACCAGGGGTGCGGGAGCGACGGGGGTTTCCAGGTCCCCTGCAGGCGCCAGATCTCGAATAGAGACCGTGTCCTCTCGCCCGTCAGGATATGCTACATAGGCATATTGAGGGTTGGCGTGGAGGAGATGGACCTGTTCAACCAAAGGGTCGGACTTGCGGGTCCTAACATGCCGCCGCAGGAGGACAGGTCCTGAGTACGTCAACCAAGACGGCAGTGAGGTCCCAGAGGAAGACTTCCTAGGGAAGGTAAACATCCGCTCATGTGGGGTAGCGTTGGTTGCCGTACACAGGAGGGACCGGATTGAATGGAGCGCATCAGAAAGTACCTCTTGCCAACGGGAGACTGGAAGACCCTTAGACCTCAATGCCAGTAAGACAGCCTTCCAGACTGTAGCGTTTTCTCTTTCGACCTGCCCATTACCCCTGGGGTTGTAACTCGTAGTCCTACTTGAGGCAATCCCTTTTGAGAGCAGGTATTGCCTCAAGTCGTCACTCATAAACGACGAACCCCTATCACTGTAGATATAACTGGGGTAACCAAACAGGGTGAAAAGATCCCGCAATGCTTTGATAACCGTGGCAGCGGTCATGTCTGAACAGGGAATGGCAAAAGGGAATCGGGAGTACTCGTCAATCACGTTGAGGAAGTACACATTCCAATCTGTCGAAGGAAGGGGGCCCTTGAAATCCACACTCAGTCTTTCAAAAGGGCGAGTGGCTTTAATGAGGTGTGCCCTGTCAGGTCGGTAGAAGTGCAGGCCTGCATTCAGCACATACCTGGCAGCTTCGAGTTATCGACCTGACATCCTCTACGGAGTAGGGTAGATTCCGGGCCTTTACAAAATGGAAGAGCCGAGTGATCCCCGGATGGCAGAGATCATTGTGGAGGGCCTGTAGCCGGTCCTCCTGCACACTGGCACATGTTCCACGCGACAGGGCATCTGAGGGCTCATTGAGCTTCCCCGGACGGTACATGATATCATAGTTGTAAGTGGAGAGTTCGATTCTCCACCTCAAGATTTTATCATTTTTGATCTTACCCCTTAACGTGTTGTTGAACGTGAACACCACGGACCGCTGGTCCGTGAGCAGGGTGAATCGTTTTCCCGCCAAGTAATGGCGCTAATGCCGGACGGCCTCCACAATGGCCTGAGCCTCTTTTTCCACAGCGGAGTGCCGAATTTCAGGGCCTTGGAGGGTGCGAGAGAAAAAGGCGACGGGCCTGCCCGCCTGGTTAAGTGTGGCGGCCAGGGCGAAATCAGATGCATCACTCTCCACCTGGAAGGGGATGGACTCATCGACAGCGTGCATCTGGCTTTCGCGATGTCAGCTTTTATCCCTTCAAAGGCGAAGCGAGCCTCTGCTGTCAGGGGAAAAGAGGTAGACTTTATGAGCGGATGGGCTTTGTCCGCATAATTGGGAACCCACTGTGCGTAATATGAAAAGAAGCCTAAGCATCTTCTCAGTGCTTTGATGCTGGTGGGTAGGGGAAGTTCAAGGAGGGGACGCATACGGTCTGGATCAGGGCCAAGGACCCGTTTTCCACCACGTATCCGAGAATTGCTAGGCGGCGCTTGCTAAATACACACTTCTCCCTGTTGTAGGTCAGATTCAGGCGAGACGCAGTGCGTAAAAACTTTAGGAGGTTGGCATCGTGGTCCTGCTGGCCATGGCCGCAGATAGTGACGTTGTCCAGGTACAGGAAGGTAGCCCGTAGCTCGTTTTGGTCCACCATTCGGTCCATTGCACGCTGGAAGACCGAGACCCCATTTGTGACGCCAAAGGGGACCCTTAAGAAGTGGTAGAGACGACCATCCGCCTGAATGGCCATATATTTTCGGTCCTCTGAGCGAATGGGGAGCTGGTGATAAGCTGACTTCAAGTCGATGGTGGAGAACACCCGGTACTGCGCAATCTGGTTGACCATGTCAGATATGCGCGGGAGAGGATACGCGTCCAGCTGCGTGTATCTATTAATGGTCCGACTATAGTCTATGACCATCCGGGGCTTGTCTGCAGTTTTAACCACCACGACTTGTGCTTTCCATGGGCTAGTGCTAGGTTGAATGATCCCTTCCCTGAGGAGCCGTTGAACCTCAGATCGAATAAAGATCTGATCCTCAGTGCTGTAACGCCTGCTCTTCGTTGCGATGGGCTTGCAGCCTGGCACGAGATTCTCAAATAAAGATGGCGGGGTGATTCTGAGTGTCGAGAGACTACACGTGGAGCGCGCTGGGCAATTTGGAGGCTGCTGTTCTCCCACTGAAAGTGGAGGGAGTGGCCCATCGTACTGCAGGGTCACACTCCTCAGGTGGACCATAAAGTCTAGTCACAGGAGTATCGGAGCGCAAAGGTGCAGTAACACGAGGAGCCTGAAGTTCTCATAAACTGTGCCCCGCACCGTTAGGTTTACCACGCAGTTCCCAAGAACGGTAACAGATCGGGACCTCGACGCCATAGAAATTGTCTGTCTGACAGTCTGTACTTGGAGACCGCACCGTTTCACGGTGTCAGGATGAATGAAACTCTCCGTGCTCCCGCTGTCAAACAGACAATGTATTAGGCGTCCGTTTACCTCTAGCCCATCATGGACTTGTTGAGTCTGTGAGGCTTGGCCTGGTCCAGGATGATTGATGCCACCGTTGAGTCTTGAGTACAACTGCAGGCAGCTGAGATGGTTGATGATGATGACCCCTGCTGGTCGTCTGCGGTCGGTGCCGACCAAAATGGCTGCGCCCATGGATCGCACGTGGTCGATGGCGTTGAAAGTGGCGGCACTCGCAGGTCGCACGTGTCTTGCGTCGTCGTCCTCAGGAATCGCGGCGCTCGTGAATCGCACGTGGTGGAAGACCTCGACGAAGCCGGAGACGAGGAGACAGATTCTGGAGAATCACACGCTGCACTGCTTGGCTTCGAAGGTGGTTTAGCTCAGCACACTTTAGCATAGTGCCCTTTCTTCCCACACGCGGAGCAAAATACCGTTCTGGCCGGACATCGCTGACGAGGGTGTTTTGCCAATCCACAGAAATAGCACCGCGGGCCTCCCAGAGCCGCCGCTGCCGTCAGGTCCGAGGTTGAAAGCACGATCGCGCAGTTCCTCGGATCCGCTGGGTAGAGTTGAGTCGATGGCTGTACTTGCCACGATGTTCCCACGTGGTCGGTGGGTTAAGTTTCTAGACTTCTGGAGGCCGTTTCCATCGCATCAGCCAATTCCACCGTCTTAGCTAGGTCTAAGTTACGTTGCTCTAGCAGCCGCAGGCGAATATAGGATGTGCCGATTCCCGCCACGAACGCATCTCGGATCAAGTCGTTAGTATACTGGGTCGCCGACATTGGCTTGCAATTGCAGGCTCTGGCTAGCTGCTGAAGTTCGCGCAGGTACTGTCCAGTCCTTTTGCCGGGCTGCCGCCGTCGAGTGGCTAGTAGGTGTCGAGCATGAATCTCGTTTGGCGGTTTGTTGTACAGTTTCTTAAGTAGTTCGATGGCCCCTTTGTAGTCTTGGGCATCGCGGATTGTTGAATATACAGTGTCGCTTACCCTTGCGTGGAGGACCCGCAATCTATCGGCGTCGTTTTGAATGGCTGTTGAGGCGTCGATATAATCTTGGAAACACTTCAACCAATGGTCGAAAGTGTTCGACGCTCCAGCTGCACGCGGATCTAAGGTAAGCCGATCGGTTTTTAACATTTGCTCCATGGTTTTTTTTTCAACCAAAAATTGTTACTAATAAAATTGATGCGCGATTAAATCACTCGGGAGGCTGGATCGTACCCGGGAAATAAAGGCTTTTCTTAGTAACAAGAATGGAGCATACTGCTTAACAATACAATCCCAGACTAAAGGGTCACCAGGCAGTGCAGTGACCTTTATACTCCTATAGGTAGGCGGAGCCAACCGGAGTGTACCACAGAACAATATCAACAGGTAGAACACCCCAACCCTAACCCCAACAGTGACAACAGCAACATATGTACAAGTACCCATAGTGCTAACCATCTATGGTTCAGTACCCATAGTGGTAACCATCTATGGTTCACCACACTCCTCATCATTACTACACCCACAAAAAGTCTTTCCTAAATCATTGCAATTTCTCCCCACTGAATGAACGATTAAGAGAGAAGTGACAGCATTGGCCCTTTTCCCTTCTCGCAGGCAGAGCTTGCCGTTAACCATGCCTACTAGTTCATCAATTCACTTATACGTCAGTAGTGCAAAATATTTAATTACATATCCCCCTTCCATAGAAAGCTTAGTGTGAATCAAATAACACTTTGCACTGGCCTTTTGGCTGCAGCTGGACATCCATTCATTTGTATGTAATCCCATCAAAAGACATCGCTTTCCCCATTAAAATCACATGCCATACAGCTCCAATCTTATATGATGTACTCTTACATTATATCTAATTTGATCATTTGCGTGCAAGTGCCGCATTACAGTACTTCACAAAATACCACTACCCTACCTATAAAGAAGTGCATTGAAATGCTTAGCACCAACATTTAGCAGCGTTGTGCAAGTTATTACAAACTACGGCAAAGAATGGTTAAATGCTTGGAATAAATAGCCTTTTCATGGAGGAAAAAAGGAAGCTCCTACAGAATTATGTTTTTATCAATACACAATATATAATATATAAATATATTATATAAAATTGGTTAAGGCTTTTCAGGATTTGATTTTATTCCCAGGTCTATATGGCAGTGCTATACTGTATTATAAAAATAATCAAGCGGCACTTGTATCATACCACTTTACACATCATAACCGTGATATCCAAACCCTTTTAATTTAAGTAGTTTCTATTTTTAAACTGAGTTCCAGATTAAAACCCCTGCATTTTAGAAAAATACCAGGTGCCAAATCAAAATCAAAGTAGATACAATACATACTGGTTAATTGATTAGAAACGTTTTGGTTTGATTTTTAACTGGCTAGATTTTAAACTTTGCAGTGTTTTTATATTTGGCAAACCTTGAACAATAGATGGCACATGAAATTCCAACGGCAGTACATAATTTTAACCAGTTACAGAACACCAAACTATCAGACGTTCGTAAATTACTATATCCTGTGGACCTTAATACTGCATTCTAACTGGGCAATTTGCATTGGTGTTGGTCTCCAGAAGTTAGTACTGTAGTCAGGTTTTCCTTTGGATGGGCTAATCAGAACTATCATCAATGTTCAATGTTGGAGGACGAGAGGGGGGATTTAATAGTGGAAAACGAGGAAATGGCTGAGACTTTAAATAGGTTTTTTGTGTCGGTCTTCACGGTGGAAGACACGAATAGTTTACCGAATATTAACGATCGAGTGTTGGTAGGAGGAGAGGTACTCAATACAATTATTGTTACTAGAGAGGCAGTGCTTGGTAGACTAACGGGACTGAAGGTGGACAAGTCCCCAGGCCCGGATGGAATGCATCCCAGGGTACTAAAAGAAATGTCAGAGGTAATAGCGGATGCGTTAGTGGTTATTTATCAAAATTCACTGGACTCTGGGGTAGTGCCAGCTGATTGGAAAACGGCTACTGTTACGCTGCTGTTTAAAAAAGGAAGTAGACAAAAGGTGGGTAACTACAGGCCGGTTAGCTTAATGTCTGTAGTTGGGAAAATGCTGGAATCCATCATTAAAGAAGAAATAGCGGGCCATCTGGATAAGAATGGTTCGATCAAGCAGACGCAGCATGGATTCATGAGGGGAAAGTCGTGTTTGATGAACTTACTGGATTTTTATGAAGATGTGACTAGTGCAGTTGACGGAGGGGAACCGGTAGATGTGGTGTTTTTGGATTTCCAAAAGGCATTCGATAAGGTGCCTCACAAAAGGTTGCTGCAGAAGATTGGGGCACACGGAGTTGGGGGTAGGATGTTAGCGTGGATTGGGGATTGGCTATCCAACAGGAAGCAGAGAGTTGGAATAAATGGGTGCTTTTCTGGTTGGCAGATGGTGACTAGTGGCGTGCCACAGGGATCGGTACTGGGGCCTCAACTATTTACTATTTACATAGATGATCTGGAGGAGGGAACTGAGTGTAGGGTAACAAAGTTTGCTGACGACACAAAGATAAGTGGGAAAGTCAATTGCATGGAGGAAGCGGAAGGTCTGCAGAGAGATTTGGACAGGCTGAGTGAGTGGGCGAGGATCTGGCAGATGGAGTACAATGTTGGCAAATGCGAGGTTATTCACTTTGGAAGAAATAATAGCAAATTGGATTATTATTTAAATGGAAAAAAATTACAACATGCTACTGTGCAAAGGGACCTGGGGGTCCTTGTACATGAGTCGCAAAAACTCAGTCTGCAAGTACAACAGGTGATCAAGAAGGCAAATGGGATGTTGGCCTATATCGCAAGGGGGATAGA
This sequence comes from Mustelus asterias, assembly GCF_964213995.1. Taxonomy (NCBI): domain Eukaryota; kingdom Metazoa; phylum Chordata; class Chondrichthyes; order Carcharhiniformes; family Triakidae; genus Mustelus; species Mustelus asterias. The sequence goes on along the minus strand of NC_135815.1, from coordinate 69,344,081 downwards.
ATATAAAAGCAGAGATGTCTTGCTGCAACTGTACAAGGCATTGGTGAGGCCGCAGCTGGAATACTGTGTGCAGTTTTGGTCGCCTTGCGAAAGGACATATTGGCCTTGGAGGGAATGCAGAGAAGGTTCACCAGGTTGATACCGGAGATGAGGGGTGCAGATTATGAGGAGAGATTGAGCAGATTAGGTTTGTACTCGTTGGAGTTTAGAAGGCTGAGGGGTGATCTTATAGAGGCATATAAGATAATGAAGGGGCTGGATAGGATAGAAGTGGAGAGATTCTTTCCACTTAGAAAGGAAACCAGAACTAGAGGGCACAGCCTCAAAATAAAGGGGGGTCAGTTTAGGACAGAGTTGAGGAGGAACTTCTTCTCTCAGAGGGTGGTGAATCTCTGGAATTCTCTGCCCACTGAAGTGGTGGAGGCTACCTCGTTGAATATGTTTAAGTCATGGATAGATGGATTTCTGATCGGTAAGGGAATTAAGGGTTATGGGGAGCAGGCGGGTAAGTGGAACTGATTCACTTCAGATCAGCCATGATCTTATTGAATGGCGGGGCAGGCTCGAGGGGCTAGATGGCCTACTCCTATTTCTTATATTCTAATGTTCTTATGTTCGATGATGTAATTTGTTGCATGTTAACGAAACAACTTAATAAGAACATAAGAACATAAGAAATAGGAGCAGGAGTAGGCCATCTAGCCCCTCGAGCCTGCCCCGCCATTCAATAAGATCATGGCTGATCTGACGTGGATCAGTACCACTTACCCGCCTGATCCCCATAACCCTTAATTCCCTTACCGATCAGGAATCCATCCATCCGCGCTTTAAACATATTCAGCGAGGTAGCCTCCACCACCTCAGTGGGCAGAGAATTCCAGAGATTCACCACCCTCTGGGAGAAGAAGTTCCTCCTCAACTCTGTCTTAAACCGACCCCCCTTTATTTTGAGGCTGTGTCCTCTAGTTTTAACTTCCTTACTAAGTGGAAAGAATCTCTCCGCCTCCACCCTATCCAGCCCCCGCATTATCTTATAAGTCTCCATAAGATCCCCCCTCATCCTTCTAAACTCCAACGAGTACAAACCCAATCTCCTCAGCCTCTCCTCATAATCCAAACCCCTCATCTCCGGTATCAACCTGGTGAACCTTCTCTGCACTCCCTCCAATGCCAATATATCCTTCCTCATATAAGGGGACCAATACTGCACACAGTATTCCAGCTGCGGCCTCACCAATGCCCTGTACAGGTGCATCAAGACATCCCTGCTTTTATATTCTATCCCCTTCGCAATATAGGCCAACATCCCATTTGCCTTCTTGATCACCTGTTGTACCTGCAGACTGGGCTTTTGCGTCTCATGCACAAGGACCCCCAGGTCCCTTTGCACGGTAGCATGTTTTAATTTGTTTCCATTGAGATAGTAATCCCATTTGTTATTATTTCCTCCAAAGTGTATAACCTCGCATTTATCAACGTTATACTCCATTTGCCATATCCTCGCCCACTCACTCAGCCTGTCCAAATCTCTCTGCAGATCTTCTCCGTCCTCCACACGATTCACTTTTCCACTTATCTTTGTGTCGTCTGCAAACTTCGTTACCCTACACTCCGTCCCCTCCTCCAGATCATCTATATAAATGGTAAATAGTTGCGGCCCGAGTACCGATCCCTGCGGCACGCCACTAGTTACCTTCCTCCAACCGGAAAAACACCCATTTATTCCGACTCTTTGCTTCCTGTCGGATAGCCAGTCCCCAATCCACTTTAACACACTACCCCCAACTCCGTGTGCCCTAATCTTCTTCAGTAGCCTTTTATGGGGCACCTTATCAAACGCCTTTTGGAAATCCAAAAACACCGCATCCACCGGTTCTCCTCCATCAACCGCCCTAGTCACATCTTCATAAAAATCCAACATGTTCGTCAAGCACGACTTTCCCCTCATGAATCCATGCTGCGTCTGATTGATCGAACCATTTCTATCCAGATGCCCTGCTATCTCCTCTTTAATAATGGATTCCAGCATTTTCCCTACTACAGACGTTAAGCTGACCGGCCTATAGTTACCCGCCTTTTGTCTCCTTCCTTTTTTAAACAGCGGCGTAACATTAGCCGTTTTCCAATCAACCGGCACTACCCCAGAATGCAACGAGTTTTGATAAATAATCACTAACGCATCCACTATTACCTCTGACATTTCTTTCAATACCCTGGGATGCATTCCATCCGGACCCGGGGACTTGTCCACCTTCAGTCCCATTAGTCTACCCAGCACTGCCTCTCTGGTTACATTAATTGTATTAAGTATTTCTCCTGCTGCCAACCCTCTATCGTTAATATTTGGCAAACTATTTGTGTCCTCCACTGTGAAGACCGACACAAAAAACTTATTTAAAGACTCAGCCATATCCTCATTTCCCACTATTAACTCCCCCCTCTCGTCCTCCAAGGGTCCAACATTCACTCTAGCCACTCTATTCCTTTTTATATATTTATAAAAACTTTTACTATCATTTTTTATATTAATTGCTAGCCTAGCTTCATAGTCTATCCTTCCTTTCTTTATCGCTTTCTTAGTCTCTCTTTGTTGTTTCTTAAATTTTTCCCAATCACTTGTTTCTCCACTATTTTTGGCCACTCTGTACGCAGCTGTTTTTATTTTAATACTCTCCTTTATTTCCTTCGTTATCCACGGCTGGTTCTCCCTTTTCTTACAATCCTTGTTTTTTGCTGGAATATATTTTTGCTGAGAACTGAAAAGGATCTCCTTAAAAATCCTCCACTGTTCCTCAGCTATCCTACCTGCCAGCCTGCTCTCCCAGTCTACCTTAGCCAATTCATCCCTCATCCTATCATATTTCCCTCTGTTCAAACAGAGGACACTGGTTTGGGACCAAACTTTCTCCTCTTCCATCTGAATCAGAAATTCGACCATATTGTGGTCACTAGACCCAAGAGGGTCCTTCACAATAAGATCCTTAATTCTACCTACCTCGTTACACAATACCAGATCCAAAATAGCTCGTTCCCTCGTCGGTTCCATAACATGCTGTTCAAGGAAACTATCCCGACAGCATTCTAAGAACTCTTCCTCCATTCCACCCTTACCGACTTGAGTCTGCCAGTCAATGTGCATGTTGAAGTCCCCCATGATTATTGCCGTTCCGTTTTTACACGCATCCCTTATCTGCTTGTTTATAGCCCTCCCCACCTCAACATTATTATTTGGGGGCCTATATACCACACCTACTAGTGTCTTTCTCCCTCTACTATTCCTCATCTCTACCCATAACGATTCCACGTTTTGTTCCTCAGAGCCTATGTCATCCCTCAGTACTACCCTGATATTATCTCTTATTAATAGCGCGACCCCACCACCTTTTCCTTCCTGTCTATTCTTCCTAAACGCCTGATACCCCTGGATATTCATCTCCCAGTCCTGGTCACCTTTCAGCCACGTTTCTGTAATGGCCACTAGATCGTACCCACTCGTGCTGATTTGCACCATCAACTCATATACCTTGTTCCGAATGCTTCGTGCATTCAGGCAAAGTGTCCTTATTCCAGCTTTTATCTGGACCCGCTTTGATGAGTCGCGAACACCCTCTCCCTCTACTCCCTTATCTAAATTACCGCCTTCATTCACTTGCACCCTCTCCTCTACCATTAATTTTGTAATTCCCCTTACCCCTGCATCCTCCACCCCATCAATTAGTTCCTTGATCCTAGTCAACTCTTCTAGCTCCCCTCCCCCCAACCTATCTAGTTTAAATTCTCCCCAGTAACTTTAGCCAACCTACCGGCCAGGATATTGGTCCCCGTGTGATTCAAGTTCCACCCGTTTTTTGTATACAGATCACCCCTGCCCCTAAAGAGGTCCCAATGGTCCAGGAACCTGAATCCCTGCCCCCTGCACCAGTCCCTCAGCCACACATTCATCTTCCACCTCACTCCATTCCTGCCCTCACCTTCCCGTGGCACAGGCAGTAATCCTGAGATTACTACCTTTGCTTTCCTCTTTCTCAGCTGTCTCCCTAATTCCCTGTACTCCCTTTTCATGACCCCTTCTCCCTTCCTACCCACATCAGCGGTACCAATATGTACCGCTACCTCAGGCTCCTCTCCCTCCCACCTCAGGATTTCCGGGACGCGACTAGCGACATCCTGGATCCCGGCCCCAGGGAGGCAGACCACCATGCGAGAATCCCGCCTACCTCCGCAGAAACGCCTGTCTGTCCCCTTCACCATCGAGTCCCCGATTAATACCGCCTTCCTCCTCTTTTCCTTAGCCCTCTGAGTTACAGGGCTGGACTCCACTGCGGAGACACGGCCACTGCTGCTTCCCCCAGGCGGGCTGTCCCCCCCAGCAGTACTCAAGCAGGAGTACTTGTTGTGCAGGGGCAAATCCACTGGGGTGCTCTCAACCACCCTAGCCTTACCCTTCCTGGCCATCACCCACTTGGCCTCCTCCCGTTGCCCTGGTGTGACCACCTGATGATAGCTCTTGTCTATCACCTCCTCATTCTCCCTCATCAGCCTAAGATCCTCGAGCTGCAGTTCCAGCTCCCTAACACGGTCCCTCAGGAACCGCAGCTCGACACACCCCTCACAGATGTGGATGTCCGGGAGGCCAGATGCCTCCAGGACCTCCCACATCCTACACTGGGAACAACACACTGGTTTCACACTCATATTGGACACTTTATGTCAAGTAAGACAGTGAAAAGTTAATAAGAGTGTAAGGAAACAAAAAAATAAATAATTAATTAAAGTCAGAAAACCCACTCTCTTACCCTCAGCCTGCTCCTGGGAACAAATCCCTGATATTAACAACTGATATTAAACCCAAACAACTGAGATTAAACCCAAACAACTGAGATTAAACCCAAACAACTGATATTAAACCCAGAACAACTGAGATTAAACCCAGAACAACTGATATTAAACCCAAACAACTGAGATTAAACCCAAAACAACTGAGATTAAACCTAAACAACTGATATTAAACCCAAACAACTGATACTAAATCCAAACAACTGATATTAAACCCAAACAACTGATACTAAATCCAAACAACTGATATTAAATCCAAACAACTGATACTAAATCCAAACAACTTAATTAATACAATCCTTGAATTTCATTTTGGTCCAAATGTTATTTAGAACTAGTAAAAGGACTGATGGCCAGTTGATGGCAAAACAAATTCCAGCAATTCATGGTGTTACGAAGTTTAGCAATGTTTGGCAACAAATGCAGATTAAAAATACTTAATGACAACATCCTTATCTGCATTGACAACTGAGATTTTAATTGATTAATCTCCTGCTGGAACTTGGAGTAATCAGAACTACGATTCATTTCACTAACTTGATATACTTTAAACTGACTCATAGACAATATATTCACCTCATCCTTTTGTTTCTTCTTTTCTACCTTTCCACAAAATTAATTATTTTCTTCTCTCAACTTCTCAACTAACTCTCTTATAATTTCTACTTCAAGATAAAGGAAAGAGCACATGGTTCCCTCCAAGGTTTAAATCCTTTCTTAACAAAATTTGAACCCAGGATTATTCAAAATTCAAATTGGTTATTTCAAACTCCAATTTATGTACTTCGATTTTGAAATTTCAATTTACTCTCCAATTTTTATTTAAACTCAGTATCAAACCCACTGTTGTAAAATCACAATTAGGGGGAAGAACATTAAAACATTAAAGCAAACAACAACAAAAACATCCATGCAACCACTTTGTTAAACACACACAGACACACATGGAAGCTTCCAACATTCATTCCACAGCACTTCCTCTTTCATTCAAACTTAACATTTTGGACTGGGATGAAAATAAAACATTTAAAGAGAATTCCAAACTGTAATTAAACTCAAAACCAGAAGTAAATTCAAGAAATCTTATACTTAAATTTTAACAGTTTTAACACTTCCTCAGCCCCCCCAAAGTTAAACCAAAGTGCAAAGCATTGCATCCACTGCCCACAACAAACACTCCACAAAAACAAACAGGCTTCAACAATTCCTGCTCTCAATCTAATGCAACAACCACCTACATTCGACAAGCAACCAGACCACACAAACACACTGAAATACAAAAACTAAGATTTCTCCTCCCCGCCTCCGTGTACGCCACTAGCCCATTCCACTAGTTCATCATAATCCTGGGACATGATCACTCCCATTTTTAGGATGGTTTGGTGAACGCTGGAGAGCCCATCCTTGAAAGCCTGGATGAACGCTCGAACCCCACGGCCTGGGTTTCCTTGCCCTGAGCATTCCTGGTATACTTGGAACAACCGTTCCCCATATTCAGAAGCTCCTTCCCTCTTTAGCTGCTTGGTCGTTGTAATTCTGCTCCAATTATTAGGAGCATTTTCTGAAACTCTCTGGACTTCTGTTTTAAACTGGGTGAAGGGTGCCTGTTGGGCATCTATTTCTGCTGTTAGGGCGACTACATGTGTCTAATGTCCCCCACTATAATCTTGTGCTGGAGGAGTGGTGGGTCCACCTGCTACCTGCCTCCACTTATCCGCTGGACAGGCTGCCCTGACCAGTTGGTGCATGTCTCTCAGGTGTAGTTGGTGTCCTACCCAAACTGTATCTAATTCTTCCCAGAATTTAGTGTTTGCGCTTCTAGGTTGTAGTTTACCCAGGGAAGCCATTATCTGCTGCCTTTTGCCTGGGGTGAATGGTTTATAATTTGCTTTTGGCTGCGCATCCGTTCCCCCTCAGGTTACTGGCGCTAAGTTGTTCGAGCGCTTCCCATTCCTCTGGAGGAGCAGTTGGTCCCTGTCATGTGGACTCATAAGGGGGTAGAGGAACAGTTTCCCCTCCCCATCGATTCTCCTCTAACACTCGGTTTCATTTCTCCAGTTCCCTTACTCTGAATTCTAACTTTCTAAACTTCTCCTTATCTTCACTCCATTTTTTAGTGGAAGTGACTACTTGTTCAATTAGTCCCGCTAATTGATGTACTAATAATACCCCTGCCTTCTTTGTCTCATTTCTCTTTTCCCCATCTATCTACTTTCTCTGCTGTTCTAAGGTCTGAGAAGCATCCCAGCCATCCCTTTGCATCCTCTTTATTAACGTTTGTCTGTCTGTCATGTACATTTCAATAAGAGATCTTGCAGGTCCTCCCTTAACTTCTTTGTCTGCCATCTCTCAGACTTCACTACCCCCGGTCACTATTGCCTCCTTGGCAACGTGTTTTATGCACCGTACGGCCACGATTACTTCCTAGCAATGTGTTTCTCTACCATAGGGACTTCACTACCCCCGGCCACTATTACTACCCTAGCACCGTGTTTCTCTACCGTCTCAGGGTTTCTATTTATACTCACTGCCACTATTACCGCCTCGGCAATGTGTTTCTCCACCGGAGTCCGGCTCTAGGTCAGAGTGATCAGCTCCTTTTCCGCACCGCTTTACAACATTGACAGTCCAGTACTCAACTGTACAAACTTTCATGCAAACAGGTGGCAAACTCTGCGTTTGTTCGCCACTACAGAGTTTGATGTTAACCGACCTTTGCCACTTGTGCTTCACAATCCTAAGTGCCCTTGTGCCTCTACGCCCACTTCAGGGTCCTGACCTTCATCTGGGGGATTTCCTCTCTTAACAACCTGTCTAAGGCTGCGCGTTTGAGACAGGCACTTCCTTGTCCTCTAGCCGGTCAGCACAAGTAACCGCCAATCAATACTTATTACTATACCATTAACAATCAATACTTATCTCGATACCATAAATTCCCCTTAATTTTACCCCTTTTAAACTGTATTGTTGACTCAGTCTGACTCCCACAGGTTCAATGATCTCTACCCCGGTTTGCCGATCGTGGCCAATCGATCGAACTTACCAACAATGAGGTCCTTGCCGACTACGCCAATTTGTTGTGGGAAATTCACCACTTCGGAGTCAGACTTGGAGGTTCAACAAACAGTTTTATTCGGACAAAGCTTTGAGAGAAGCGCTGGCACTCCCCAGTACAGGCAGTCACCTTCTCAACTACACAATGGTAGTCGAGCATCTTTTATACTTTTTAGATAATAGACAGTACGGACATTAGCCGTTAGCACATCGTTACAAGTTGAGTAGACAGATACGGACATCGACAGTTAACACATCGTTATACATAGACAGGTACGGACATTGACAGTTAACACATCATTGTACATAGAGTGGATACATTTATGCAGTTATGTCCTCTATCAATGACTGGCTTCGATCTATACATTTATGCATTTATGTCCCCATCAGTGGCTGATCTTGTTATCAAACTCATTGTTCTGGGTCTGCTCTTATCTTAAGTCTTAAGGTGCCTCAAGGTCTGACCAGTTTCCTGCAGCAATTTAGACACTACAGGTTTTAACTCTTTGTGTAACTGTCTGTGCCCAAAGTCAGTGCCTCTTAACGTCCCTTCCCAGAGTCCATTTTGTATGCCAGGTAATCATTTTGTGTGCATCACTTTGATTTCGCCATAACACTCTGGGTGCTCCAGTTTCTTCCCACAGTCCAAAGGTGTGCAGATTAGGTGAATTGGCCATGCTGAATTGCCCCTTAACGTCAGGGAGGTTGGTGGGGTAAATATGTAGGGTTACGGGGATAGGGCCTGGGTGGGATTGTTGTCGGTGCAGGCTCGATGGGTCGAATGGGCTCCTTCTGCATTGTAAGGTCATAGAGTCATAGAGGTTTACAGCCCAACTTGTCCATGTTGCCCTATTATTTAAACTCCGAAGCTAGTCACAATTGCCCGCATTTGGCCCATATTCCTCTATACCCATCTTACCCATGTAATTGTCTAAATGCTTTTTAAAAGACAAAATTGTACCTGCTTCTACTACTACCTCTGGCAGCTTGTTCCAGACACTCACCACCTTCTGTGTGAAAAAGGTGCCCCCCTGGACACTTTTGTATCTCTCCCTTCCCACCTTAAACTTATAGAACATAGAACATAGAACATTACAGCGCAGAACAGGCCCTTCGGCCCACGATGTTGCACCGACCAGTTAAAACAAAAACTGTGACCCTCCAACCTAAACCAATTTCTTTTCGTCCATGAACCTATCTACGGATCTCTTAAACGCCCCCAAACTAGGCGCATTTACTACTGATGCTGGCAGGGCATTCCAATCCCTCACCACCCTCTGGGTAAAGAACCTACCCCTGACATCGGTTCTATAACTACCCCCCCTCAATTTAAAGCCATGCCCCCTCGTGCTGGATTTCTCCATCAGAGGAAAAAGGCTATCACTATCCACCCTATCTAAACCTCTAATCATCTTATATGTTTCAATAAGATCCCCTCTTAGCCGCCGCCTTTCCAGCGAAAACAATCCCAAATCCCTCAGCCTCTCCTCATAGGATCTCCCCTCCATACCAGGCAACATCCTGGTAAACCTCCTCTGCACCCTCTCCAAAGCCTCCACATCCTTCCTGTAATGTGGGGACCAGAACTGCACACAGTACTCCAAGTGCGGCCGCACCAGAGTTGTGTACAGTTGCAACATAACGCTACGACTCCTAAATTCAATCCCCCTACCAATAAACGCCAAGACACCATATGCCTTCTTAACAACCTTATCTACTTGATTCCCAACTTTCAGGGATCTATGCACACATACACCTAGATCCCTCTGCTCCTCCACACTATTCAAAGTCCTCCCGTTAGCCCTATACTCAACACATCTGTTATTCCTACCAAAGTGAATTACCTCACACTTCTCCGCATTAAACTCCATCCGCCACCTCTCGGCCCAACTTTGCAACCTGTCTAAGTCTTCCTGCAAACTACGACACCCTTCCTCACTGTCTACCACACCACCGACTTTGGTGTCATCAGCAAATTTGCTAATCCACCCAACTATACCCTCATCCAGATCATTAATAAATATTACAAACAGCAGTGGCCCCAAAACAGATCCCTGAGGTACACCACTTGTAACCGCACTCCATGATGAATATTTACTATCAACCACCACCCTCTGTTTCCTATCCGCTAGCCAATTCCTGATCCAATTTCCTAGATCACCCCCAATCCCATACATCTGCATTTTCTGCAGAAGCCTACCATGGTGAACCTTATCAAACGCCTTACTAAAATCCATATATACCACGTCCACTGCCTTGCCCCCATCCACCTCCTTGGTCACTTTCTCAAAAAACTCAATAAGGTTAGTAAGGCACGACCTACCTGCCACAAAACCCTCTAGTCTTAGACTCCCCTACCTTTGGGAAAAGATATTGACTATCTAGCTGATCTATGCCCCTCATTATTTTATAGACCTCTATAAGGTCACCCCTCAGCCTTCCACGCTCCAGAGAAAAAAGTCCCAGTCTATCCAGCCTCTCCTTATAACTCAAACCATCAAGTCCCAGTATCATCCTAGTAAATCTTTTCTGCACTCTTTCTAGTTTAATAATATCTATTCTATAATAGAGTGACCAGAACTGTACACAGTATTCCAAGTGTGGCCTTACCAATGTCTTGTACAATTTCAACAAGACGTCCCAACTCCTGTATTCAATGTTCTGACCAATGAAACCAAGCATGCTGAATGCCTTCTTCACCACTCTGTCCACCTGTGTCTCCACTTTCAAGGAGCTATGAACATGTACCCCTAGATCTCTTTGTTCTGTAACTCTCCCCAACGCTCTACCATGAACTGAGTAATTCCTGCCCTGGTTCAATCTACCAAAATGCATCACTTCGCATTTGTTTAAATTAAACTCCATCTGCCATTCGTCAGCCCACTGGCCCAATTGATCAAGATTCCATTGCAATCCGAAATAACCTTCTTCACTGTCCACTATATCACCAATCTTAGTGTCATCTGCAAACTTACTAACCATGCCTCCTATATTCTCATCCAAATCATTAATATAAATGACAAATAACAGTGGACCCAGCACTGATCCCTGAGGCACACCACTGGTCACAGGCCTCAAGTTTGAAAAACAACCCTCTACAACCACCCTCTGGTTTCTGTCATCAAGCCAATTTTGTATCCATTTAGCTACCTCACCCTGGATCCCGTGAGATTTAACCTTATGCAACAACCTACCATGCAATACCTTGTCAAAGGCCTTGCTAAAGTTCATGTAGACAACATCAACTGCACTGCCCTCATCTACCTTCTTGGTTAGCCCTTCAAAAAACTCAATCAAATTTGTGAGACATGATTTTCCATTCACAAAGCTATGCTGACTGTCCGTAATCAGTCCTTGCGTCTCTAAATGCCTGTAGATCCTGTTTCTCAAAATACCTTCAAACAACTTACCCACCACAGATGTGAGACTCACTGGCCTGTAGTTCCCAGGCTTTTACCTGCAGCCCTTTTTAAACAAAGGCACAGCATTTGCCAGCCTCCAATCTTCAGGCATCTCACCTGTGACTACCGATGATTCAAATATCTCTGCTAGGGGACCCGCAATTTCCTCCCTCGCCACCAACAATGTCCTGGAATACACTATCAGGTCCCGGGGAATTATCTACCTTGATACACTTTAAGACTTCCAGCACCTCCTTCTCTGTAATATGTACACTCCTCAAGACATCACTATTTATTTCTCCAGGTTCCCTAACATCCATTCTATGATTCTACGATTCTAAGATCAAAACACAAGCTTTATGCATAAATTGCAATTTTTCCATCTAATTATGAAAGCTAATTAGGGATGTGAAGTAAACTAAATGGAATGAATTCTTAAGTGTGGGTGAAAAATAAATAGCTAGGGTACAACACAACAGTACAATACGGCAGAGCTTATTTCTTGTATGTGATGCAGAATCAGTACGGAGTGAGAAAGTGGAGAGAAGGGGGGGTGGCTGCGTGTGTGAATGTAGGCAAATGCCTACATTTTCAGAGATTCTATTTGTCAATACAAATGGTTTATGACATCTGTCAAGAATTGGAAACTGACTTCAAATCAGATTCTGCATTCAACACATGTCTAACTGGAGACAACATACTTTTTACAGCCTCTAGGCTGTTGTAAATGGTTTTGCAGGACTTAGCCTGCCCAATGTATGCAATTGTTCAAGCCAGATGACACAAGGGATCAGCATCACAAAACCCAGATTCCTAGGTTGCCTGGAAGTAATGAATCACATCTCTATTTATAGATATATCTTTCCACACAATACTGTTTTCATATTCATAAGTAATATTTCTTCACAATTTCCACACATATTGCAGTCTGCACAGCATCATCATTCTTTTGCAACATCAAATTTAATTCTTCCAGTGGCCTCACTGACTAGGTGAGCATTTACTTCCCATCCCAGATTGACCTTGAGAATGTGTGATGGTCAGCCTTCTTAAACCTAAAGTCTATGTACCATAGGTACACCTACAGTGCTGTTAGGGAGGGAGTTCCAGGACTTTCACCCAGTGATAATGAAGGAACGGTGATGTATTTCCACGTTAAGATGGTAAGGCTTGGAAAGCAACTTGAAGATGATAGTATTTCCATGCATCTGCTCCCATTGTACCTCGAGGTGTTTTTCGATTTGATTTGATTAATTATTGTCACATGTATTAGTGTACAGTGAAAAGTATTGTTTCCTGCATGCGATACAAAGCATACCGTTCATAGAGAAGGAAAGGAGAGAGTGCAAAATGTAGTGTTACAGTCAAAGCTAGGATGTAGAAAAGAGTTAGAATAGAGTTTTAGAAGCATAGAATGAGAGTAAAAGATAGAATTAGAGGGTATGCTGGGCACAACTTGCAAGAAGTCATCACGCTCCAGCACCATCTTGGTTGAAGTTGTGGGTTTAGAAGGTGCTATCAAAGGAGACTTGGTGTGTTGTGAAATGTATTTTGTAGATGATACACACGCTGTTACTGTGCATCGATGGCAGAGGGAGTGAATGTTGAAGGTGTTGGAAGGGATAGCAGTCAAGCGGGCTGCTTTGTCTTGGATCATGTTGATTTTCTTGAGTATTGTTGGAGCTGCACTCATCCCAGCAATTGGGGAATATTCCATCACACTCCTGGCTTGTGCATTGTAGATGGTGAAGCTGATCTTTTATACTGTCCCTCTTCACTGTCCAAGACTCCAAATACTCCTTCCAAGTTTTTTTGGCAAAGCGTCATCTCGGGATCTCAAGTGAAAGAAGTAGAGGGTAGCCTGCCAGTGGCATTGGCAGATTTTCCCACCATATTTTTAGCCACGTGTTAAAATCATTTTCACAGGTTTCACACTGCCTTTATGTGGGCAGACTCTGATTTGCCCATCCCAACATCAGCTGAGCCCCTCACCTCAATGGGCACTCTATTTAAAGGCCGCCCCAGCACTCCCAGCAGTTGTTCTAAATCCAACAAAGAGAATAGCTGCAAGGAAGTCTGCTCAGAGGGCTCCTTCACCATAATGCTGGGTATCCTGGAGGAGAGGCGTGGGTGGGGAGGAGACATTCGAGCAAAATCACCAGTGCCGCATGGGAGAGGATCAAAATATTAGGTCTAAAGTGTAGAGGCTGGGGACGAGCTTTGGGCTGGGACAAGGCTGGCAAAGAAGAAGAGCACTCTGGGGGAGGATGACCTCGCTGGGCCTGGAGGTCTGGAATGCTTATACTTCAATGCAAGGAGCGTAGCAGGTAAGACAGATGAACTTAGGGCCTTAATGCTCACGAGGAATTTGGATGTGGTTGCGGTGACAGAGACTTGGTTGAAAGAGGGACAGGACTGGCAGCTGAATATTCCGGGGTACAAGTGTTTTAGGCGAGACAGAGGAGGGGCCAAAAGAGGTGGGGGAGTAGCAGTATTAGTTGGAGAGCATATTACAGCGGTGCAGAGGGAGGACAATTCAGAGGGGTCGTGTAACGAGTCACTCTGGGTGGAGCTTAGAAACAGGAAGGGCGCAGTCACTATGTTGGGGGTGTACTACTGGCCCCCCAACAGCCCAAGGGAAGTGGAAGAACGGATATGTCAGGAGATACTGGATAGGTGCAGGAAAAATAGGGTTGTTGTAGTGGGAGACTTCAATTTCCCTGGTATAGACTGGAAATCGCTGAGAGCAGGGACTCTGAAAGGGGAGGAATTTGTAAAATGCGTACAGGAGGGTTCTTTGGAACAATATGTAGATAGCCCGACTAGAGAGGGGGCTATACTGGACCTCGTACTGGGGAATGAGCCCGGTCAGGTCTTCAAAGTTTCGGTAGGGGAACATGTGGCAAATAGTGACCACAATTCTGTTAGCTTTAGGATAGTGATGGAAAAGGATGAGTGGTGTCCCAAGGGTAAGGTGTTGGATTGGGGGAAGGCTAACTTTAGTGGGATTAGGCAGAAATTGGCAGCTCTTGATTGGGAGAGGCTGTTTGAAGGTAAATCCACATCTGGCATGTGGGAGTCTTTTAAGGAACAGTTGTTAGGGCTACAGGACAGGCATGTGCCTGTTAAAAAGAAGGATAGGAAGGGTAGGATTCGAGAACCGTGGATAACCAGGGAAATTGAGGGACTGGTCAAAAAGAAAAGAGAGGCGTATGGTAGGTCCAGGCAGCTAAAAACGGAGGGAGCTCTGGAGGAGTACAAAGAAAGTAGGAAAGAACTCAAACGGGGAATTAGAAGAGCAAAAAGGGGTCACGAAATGTTCTTGGCAGACAGGATTAAGGAGAATCCCAAGGCATTTTATTCATACGTTAGGAACAAAAGGGTTGTCAGGGAAAAAATCGGACCTCTCAGGGACAAAAGTGGGGAATTATGCTTGGAGCCCAAAGAAGTAGGGGAGATCCTAAATGAATACTTTGCGTCGGTATTCACAAAGGAGAGGGATGTGTTGACTGGGAGTGTCTCGGAGGGGAGTGTTGAACCGTTGGAGAAAATCTCCATTACAAAGGAGGAAGTGTTAGGTTTGTTAGAGAATTTAAAGACTGACAAATCCCCAGGGCCTGATGGAATCTATCCAAGGCTGCTCAGGGAGACAAGAGATGAAATCGCTGGGCCTCTGACGCAAATCTTTGTCTCGTCACTGGACGCAGGTGAGGTCCCAGAGGATTGGAGGATAGCTAATGTGGTCCCGTTATTTAAGAAGGGTAGGAAGGATAACCCGGGTAATTATGGGCCGGTGAGCTTGACGTCCGTGGTGGGGAAGTTGTTGGAGAAGATTCTTAGAGATAGGATGTATGCGCATTTAGAAAGGAATAAACTCATTAACGATAGTCAGCATGGTTTTGTGAGAGGGAGGTCATGCCTCACTAACCTGGTGGAGTTTTTTGAAGAAGTGACCAAAATGGTTGACGAGGGAAGGGCCGTGGATGTCGTCTATATGGACCTTAGTAAAGCGTTTGACAAAGTCCCTCATGGTAGGCTGGTGAAAAAGGTTGGATCTCATAGAATCATAGAATAGAATCATAGAAACCCTACAGTGCAGAAGGAGGCCATTCGGCCCATCGAGTCTGCACCGACCACAATCCCACCCAGGCCCTACCCCCACATATTTTACCCGCTAATCCCTCTAACCTATACATCCCAGGACTCTAAGGGGCAATTTTTTTTAACCTGGCCAATCAACCTAACCCGCACATCTTTGGACTGTGGGAGGAAACCAGAGCACCCGGAGGAAACCCACGCAGACACGAGGAGAATGTGCAAACTCCACACAGACAGTGACCCGAGCCAGGAATCGAACCCGGGACCCTGGAGCTGTGAAGCAGCAGTGCTAACCACTGTGCTACCGTGCCGCCCTATTATCATGGGATAAAGGGGGAGGTGGCTAGATGGGTGGAGAACTGGCTTGGTCACAGAAGACAGAGGGTGGTAGTGGAAGGGTCTTTTTCCGGCTGGAGGCCTGTGACTAGTGGTGTTCCGCAGGGCTCTGTATTGGGACCTCTGCTGTTTGTGATTTATATAAATGATCTGGAAGAAGGTGTCACTGGGGTGATCAGTAAGTTTGCGGACGACACAAAATTGGCAGGACTTGCAGATAGTGAGGAGCATTGTCAGAAGCTACAGAAGGATATAGATAGGCTGGAAATTTGGGCAAAGAAATGGCAGATGGAGTTCAATCCTGATAAATGCGAAGTGATGCATTTTGGTAGAAATAATGTAGGGAGGAGCTATATGATAAATGGCAGAACCATAAAGGGTGTAGATACGCAGAGGGACCTGGGTGTGCAAGTCCACAGATCCTTGAAAGTGACGTCACAGGTGGAGAAGGTGGTGAAGAAGGCATATGGCATGCTTGCCTTTATAGGACGGGGCATAGAGTATAAAAGTTGGGGTCTGATGTTGCAGATGTATAGAACGTTGGTTCGGCCGCATCTGGAATACTGCGTCCAGTTCTGGTCGCCACACTACCAGAAGGACGTGCAGGCTTTGGAGAGAGTACAGAGGAGGTTTACCAGGATGTTACCTGGTATGGAGGGGCTTAGTTATGAGGAGAGATTGGGTAAACTGGGGTTGTTCTCCCTGGAAAGATGGAGGATGAGGGGAGACTTAATAGAGGTGTATAAAATTATGAAAGGCATAGATAGGGTGAACGGTGGGAAGCTTTTCCCCAGGTCGGTGGTGACGTTCACGAGGGGTCATAGGTTCAAGGTGAAGGGGGGGAGGTTTAACACAGATATCAGACGGACATATTTTACACAGAGGGTGGTGGGGGCCTGGAATGCGCTGCCAGGCAAGGTGGTGGAGGCGGACACACTGGGAACATTTAAGACTTATCTAGACAGCCATATGAACGGAGTGGGAATGGAGGGATACAAAAGAATGGTCTAGTTTGGACCAGGGAGCAGCGCGGGCTTGGAGGGCCGAAGGGCCTGTTCCTGTGCTGTATTGTTCTTTGTTCTTTGTTCTTTGGAGACGGTGGCAGTGCTGTAAGGGCCAGCTCTCTGCAGAGGAAGACAGGCACCCCATGCAGGAAGAGGTTGAATGATCTCCGTTCATCTGTCAGCACTCACTTACCCATCACACATCCACAGGGAGCTCACTCTCTGCCGCCATTCGCTCTCCCACACATATCCTCATCTCCTCTGCGGCTTATCTCCTCATCACCTTCTTGCTCCCACTCACACCAGGCCTCTTTACCATCTGCCCTGTGCCCTCCTTACTATCTGCCATCACACGGCCTGCTCACACGTTTCCCATCTGTTTTCATGCAGGACAAGCTGGTTCACAATGAGAGAGAGAGATCCCAGACAGGCAGAGGGATGCCCAAGTTAAAAATCCTTTTGGCATTCGAGGAGTTGGCCGGGGGACGAGGGCCGCTGTTGCCCCAAGGGTGGGTTGTGCCCCAAGATTCAAGTGTGTACCCACCACAACACCACCATTCATCTCACCAAACTAATGTGAGCCTTGTCTCTCCTATCCTTATGCCCCTGCCAAGCACTAATGTCATATCTTTTCTCAAGCAGGCACATCAGGGGAGCAGCCCTGCGCCTTCATCAGCCAGCCACGAGAGTCCACCCCAGACACCAGCGAAGATGAATTCTCCAACGTTGAGACTGAAGAGGCACCATAGCTTTCACCCACACCCTCCACCACCACAGAGAAACACTCCTCAGTAGGACTTAGCAGTATCATAGAATTCCTACACTGCAGAAGGAGGCCATTCTACCATTGAGTCTACACCGACCACAATCCCACCCAGACTCTATTCCCGTGACCCCACATATTTCCCCTGCTAATCCCCCTGGCACTAGGATCAATTTTGCATTGCCAACCAACCTAATCCTAGCACATCTTTGGACTGTGGGAGTAAACCGGAGCACCCAGAGGAAACCCACACAGACTGTCACCCGAAGTTGGAATTGAACCCGGGCCCCTGGCGCTGTGAGGCAGCAGTGCTAACCATTGCGCCACCATGCCGCCCCAAGGTGAAGCCTCAGGGTCACAAACTGGTGAGTACTTCACACTCTCTAATCCACGGCAAGCAGAGGCAGGGACGGTCCATAGAGATGGTACTCGGAGGACTGCTCGAGGCCAGGATTCTGCTGAAGTCCAGTCAGATGACGTGCCTTTGGATTCGGTTATGCCTCAGTTGCTGGAGCTTCAAAGGCAAAGTCGGAAACATCAGGAAGGGATATCAACTACACTCTTCAGATTGAAAGGCCGAATCGAGGAGTCTCAACGTTTCCTATCCAAGGAGATGGTGCCAGCACTCTGAGGCAGCCAGGTCAACACTGTGAGGGTGGCATCACAGTGGAGACTTTGGTGCAGGACTTCCACCCTGCACTAGTGGAGGGCATGAACTCCATTATGCATAATGTGCATTCCATGGTGCAGGAACTTGTGGGCATCCACAAGTGCCAACACCAGAAGATGATGGGTCATCTCGAGGAGGAAGCCGGGGGCTCTCAAGTATCTATAGAAAGGAAAAATTGCTGCTTTCCCACTGCCAATATCTCCCAGTGCTGGTCTTTTAAAAAGTGTTTCCCATTCAATTCCTCCATCCTCCTGCTTGCTTTCCACTCCATCAGCCTTTAAGTTCCACCCATTTGCTCTGTTTCTCTCTCCACAGGTGTGCTGAGTATTTCCAGTATTTTCTGTTCTTATTTCGTATTTCCGGTATTTGCAAGAATTTGTTTGTGTTGATTATTCATTGGTTCCTTAATCTCCTGAAATGGTTCTATAATGACATCATGTTGAATGTACTTCAGGACAGGCGTCACCCTGAATAAACACAGAAAATGCTGGAACCACTCAAAGTTCAGGTAGCATCCTGGATAGACAGCGAGAGAGAGTGGTAATTGCAAGAATGGGTGACCACCAGTTAGTAGAATGAACTATAATGATTTATTTACAAGCAGATAAATATACAGAGCAGTTTCACAATGTTAACGTTTCCAGTCTACGATCTATCTACTCTGGCTGCAAAAACCCACACTCTGAACTGAGATCCACATGCTTGTTCTCCATTGGGCAATCGGGTCACATGACACTCCTGGTGTCCGCCCCCTTAAAGGGACCAGCTACTCAGAGAGAGAAAGTTAATGGCCAGAATTTTCCACTGTTCACTCTGGCGAGATTCCCTGATCCTGCTGGGGGTTTATCCCCTACTGTTTCCCAGCTGCTTGGAGTGGCTTCAGTGTGAACTCCCATTGACAGGGACAGGACCAGAAGATCTTGCTGTCAGCGAATGGTACACTGCCCCTCACCACTAAGAAAATTGCTGAGGGGAGGGCAGAGAATCTCGCCCAGTGTTTCACGTTGATGATCTTTCATCAGAACTGGAAGAAGTTTGAGATCTAACAGTTAATGAGCAGTTTATCACTCCGACTGAGCTGTTCATATCTTTGTGTGGATGTACTATGTTTCAGAGTGATTAAAATGATCCTAAGTTTATAGACAATTTGCAAACTGCCTTGAGAGTAACAGACTGATCTATGTTGGCTAACTTCCTGACACATGTGTGAGCTATAAGGGCTTTGGCTCACAGGGCTTCGGGGGACAGAGCGAGCAGGGGTGAGTTCTTTTCATTCTTATTTACTTTTCTCTGTGTACCTTGGTATAAAGGGGCAAATATGAGTGTGAAGCCAGTGTGTTGTTCCCAGTGTAGGATGTGGGAGGTCCTGGAGGCACCTGGCCTCCCGGACATCCACATTTGTGAGGGGTGTGTTGAGCTGCGGTTCCTGAGGGACCGTGTTAAGGAGCTGGAAGTGCAGCTCGAGGATCTTAAGCTGTTAAGGAAAAATGAGGAGGTGATAGACAAGAGCTATCATCAGGTGGTCACACCAGGGCCACGGGTGGAGGCCAAGTGGGTGACGGCCAGGAAGGGTAAAGCTTGGGTGATTGAGAGCACCCCGGTGGATGTGCCCCTACACAACAAGTACTCCTGCCTGAGTACTGCTGGGGGGGACAGCCCGCCTGGGGGAAGCAGCAGTGGCCGTGTCTCCGGAGTGGAGTCCGGCCCTGTAACTCAGAGGGCTAAGGAAAAGAGGAGGAAGGCAGTGTTAATCGGGGACTCGACAGTAAGGGGGTCGGACAGGCGTTTTTGCGGAGGCAGGCGGGAGTCTCGGATGGTGGTCTGCCTCCCTGGGGCCAGGATCCAGGATGTCGCTGGTCGACTTCCAGAAATCCTGAGCGGGGAGGGAGAGGAGCCAGAGGTAGCGGTACATATTGGTACCGCTGATGTGGGAAGGAAGGGGGAAGGGGTCATGAAAAGAGAGGAGAGGGAATTAGGGAGACAGCTGAGAAGGAGGAAAGCAAAGGTAGTAATTTCAGGATTGCTGCCTGTGCCACGGGAGGGTGAGGGCAGGAATGGAGTGAGGTAGAGGATGAATGTGTGGCTGAGGGACTGGTGCAGGGGGCAGGGATTCAGGTTCCTGGACCATTGGGACCTCTTTAGGGGCAGGTGTGTCCTGTACACAAAAAACGGGTGGCACTTGAATCCCAGGGGGACCAATATCCTGGCGGGAAGGTTGGTTAAGGCTACTGGGGAGAGTTTAAACTAGATAGGTTGGGGGGAGGGGTTCAAGACGAGGTGACTGGGAGCGAGGAAGTTAGCTCGCAAACAGATAAGGGTTATAGATGGTGCAAGAGGGAGGATGGATGGGGGATAGAGAAGGGGAGAGCTCAGACCAAAGGATTGAGATGTGTTTACCTTAATGCCAGGAGTATAGTGAATAAAGAGGATGAGCTCAGAGCGTGGATCGATGCCTGGAAGTGTGATGTTGTGGCCATTACGGAGACTTGGATGTCTCAGGGACAGGACTGGATACTACAGGTGCCGGGATTCAGATGTTTCAGGAAGGACAGGGAGAGGGAGGCAAGAGAGGGGGTGGGGTGGCACTGCTGATCAGGAATAGTGTCACAGCTGTAGAGAAGGTGTATGCTGTGGAGGGATTGTCTACAGAGTCTTTGTGGGTGGAAGTTCGGAGTGGGAAGGGGTCAATCACTTTGCTGGGAGTTTTCTATAGGCAGCCCAATAGTGACAGGGAGGTGGAGGAGCAGATAGGGAAACAGATCCTGGAGAGTTGCAATAATAGCAGAGTTGTTGTGATGGGAGACTTTAATTTCCCAAACATAGATTGGAATATCCCGAGGGTAAGGGGATTGGATGGGGAGGAGTTCGTTAGGTGTGTTCAGGAGGGTTTCCTGACACAGCATGTGGACAAGCCTACAAGAGGAGAGGCTGTACTTGATCTGATACTGACCAATGAGCCTGGACAGGTGTCAGATCTCTCAGTGGGAGAGCAACTTGGGGATAGCGATCATAACTCTATCTCCTTTATGTTTGCATTGGAAAAAGAGAGGATCAGGCAAGCTCGGAAAGCGTTTATATGGAGTAAGGGGAAATATGAAGACATAAGGCAGCAAATTAGAGGAGTAAATTGGAAGGAGGTATTCTTGGGGAAATGTACTGAAGAGAGGTGGCAGTTTTTCAAGGAATGTCTGTCTAGGGTTCTACAGGACAATGTTCCGAGCAGACAGGGAGGAGTTGGTAGGTTAAAGGAACCGTGGTGCACAAAAGCTGTGCGGGACCTAGTCGAGAACAAAAGGAAAGCATACAAAAGGTTCCGAGAGCTTGGCGAAGATAGGGATCTAGATGAGTATACGGCCTGTAGGAAGGGACTAAAGAAGGAAATTAGGAGAGCCAGAAGGGGTCACGAGAAGGCCTTGGCATGTCGAATTAAGGAAAACCCTAAGGCGTTCTATAAATATGTGAAGAGTAAAAGGTTGAGACGTGAAGGAATAGAGCCTATAAAAGGTGAAGGCGGGAAAATCAGTACGGAACCAGTAGAAATGGCAGAGGTGCTCAATGAGTATTTTGCCTTGGTTTTCACAGAGGAGAAGGACATGGGTGGATGTACTGTGGGCTTGCGGTGGACTGAAAAGATTGAGTATGTGGACTTTAACAAAGAGTTGTGCTGGAATCTTTGAATGGCATCAAGATAGATAAGTCGCCGGGTCTGGATGGAATGTACCCCAGGTTACTGTGGGAGGCGAGGGAAGAGATTGCAGAGCCTCTGACGATGATCTTTGCGTCGTCGATGGAGACGGGAGAGATGCCGGAGGATTGGAGGATTGCGGATGTGGTTCATATTTTCAAGAAGGGGAATAGGGATAGCCCAGGAAATTACTGACCGGTGAGTCTAACCTCAGTGGTTGGTAAGCTGATGGAAAAGATCCCGAGGGACAAGATTTATGAGCATTTAGAGAGGTTTAGTATGCTCAAGAATATTCAGCATGGCTTTGTCAAAGGCAGATCGTGCCTTACAAGCCTGGTGGAGTGTTTCAAAAATGTGACTAAACACATTGACGAAGGGAAAGCGGTAGATGTGGTTTATATGGATTTTAGCAAGGCTTTCGATAAGGTCCCCCATGCAAGGCTTCTCGAAAAAGTGAGAGGGCATGGGATCCAAGGGGCTGCTGCCCTTTGGATCCAGAACTGGCTTGCCCAAAGGAGGCAGAGAGTGGGTATAGATGGGTCTTTTTCTAAATGGAGGTAGGTCACCAGTGGTGTGCCCCAGGGATCTGTTCTGGGACCCTTGCTGTTTGTCATTTTCATAAATGACCTGGATGAGGAAGTGGAGGGATGGTTTGGTAAGTTTGTCGACGACACGAAGGTTGGTGGGGTTGTGGATAGTTTGGAGGGATGTCAGAAGTTACAGAGGGACATAGATAGGATGCAAGACTGGGCGGAGAAGTGGCAGATGGACTTCAACCCAGATAAATGCGTAGTGGTCCATTTTGGCAGGTCAAATGGGATGAACGAGTACAATATAAAGGGAAAGACTCTTAGTACTGTAGAGGATCAGAAGGACCTTGGGGTCCGGGTCCATAGGACTCTAAAATCGGCCCCGCAGGTGGAGGAGGTGGTTAAGAAGGCGTATGGTGTGCTGGCCTTTATCAATCGAGGGATTGAGTTTAGGAGTCCGGGGATAATGATGCAGCTATATAAGACCCTCGTCAGACCCCGCTTGGAGTACTGTGCTCAGTTCTGGTCGCCTCATTACAGGAAGGATGTGGAAAAGATTGAAAGGGTGCAGAGGCGATTTACAAGGATGTTGCCTGGATTGAGTGGCATGCCTTATGAGGATAGGCTGAGGGAGCTCGGTCTTTTCTCCTTGGAGAGACATAGGATGAGAGGAGACCTAATAGAGGTATATAAGATGTTGAGAGGCATAGATCGGGTGGACTCTCAGAGGCTTTTTCCCAGGGTGGAAATGGCTGCTACGAGAGGACACAGGTTTAAGGTGCTGGGGTGTTGGTACAGGGGAAATGTTAGGGGGAAGTTTTTCACACAGAGGGTGGTGGGCGAGTGGAATCGGCTGCCGACAGTGGTGGTGGAGGCGAACTCAATAAGGTCTTTTAAGAGACTCCTGGATGAGTACATGGGACTTAATAGGATGGAGGGTTATAGGTAGGCCTAAAAGGTAGGGATATGTTCGGCACAACTTGTGGGGCCAAAGGGCCTGTTTTGTGCTGTAGTTTTCTATGTTTCTATGTGCAATTGTACAGGTGAACCATTTTAATCTGTGCTAAATTGATAATGATCTATTACAGGCCATGGTCTCATTTCCATGGATCACTGGGGCAAGTGATGTGTTTTGGTAGCAAATTAGGATGGAGATCTTTTCTGCATGGTTTCTACCCCTATATCAATCCCCTTGAGTTCATTAGGTATTCAAGTCACATAGTATCTGTTGAGTTGTGAATGATCTAATTGTAATACATTTTAATAGGGCCAATCACATGCAGTATTGACTGTCATCTTATCCTTAAAATGTATTTAAGAGAAGTTACTCTGATGATTGTGAAGTGCAGCTGATGCCTGGATCAGCTGAGACAGGGAGGGTTTTTTGACATTGAAGAGTTTAATGAATTTTTGCACTAATTTGTTCTTTTGCCATTCACCTCTCCAGCTGTGCCCTCGCGCCCCTGTCCCATTGAGAGTCTCTCAGGAGAAGTCAAGGTAACCCATTTGAAATTGTGATGAAGGAGCAGGGAGGGTCAGGCACCATTCATGGAGGGTGAAGTTCACCTGATATCAGCCCAGAAGTTGCTGGAAACAGATGGATTCAGGATGTGAACCCTGATGGTGGCATATATCTCCCTGGAAATGTTAGAGTTAGTGACTTGCAAAACTGCAAGATTTCCTGGGGCTCTCTTCACTGCTCTGTCATAGAAATCATAGAAACCCTACAGTGCAGAAGGAGGCCATTCGGCCCATCGAGTCTGCACCGACCACAATCCCACCCAGGCCCTACCCCCACATATTTTACCTGCTAATCCCTCTGATCTACACATCCCAGGACTCTAAGGGGCAATTTTTTAACCTGGCCAATCAACCTAACCCGCACATCTTTGGACTGTGGGAGGAAACCGGAGCACCCAGAGGAAACCCACGCAGACACAAGGAGAATGTGCAAACTCCACACAGACAGTGACCCGAGCCGGGAATCGAACCCGGGACCCTGGAGCTGTGAAGCAGCAGTGCTAACCACTGTGCTACCGTGCCGCTTGCTGAGACAGAGACCCCTTATGATCACTTATAAAATCAATGACCATGCACTATTTGCTACTTTGACCACTGATGATACTTGGACTGAAACTGCTGACACTTGACCTGGGAGCATCCTGATTCATTAAGGGAGAGGAATGCAACATTTCATTGAAAAGCCTCAGCAAGTATTTATTGCCTTAGCAAGTGCCAACCTCACTCAGTGGCAATTATATTCGATGGAACAAACACACATAAAGATGTGTACGAGCAGTTTGCAGAGTTGTTCAGAAGTTGACAGTCTTTGTTATGCTTCAGTGAAGCTTCTGTTTCCAAAATACTGTCCTGTGCTCTCGAAGCATAAGCCTGAGATATGCAAATAACCCCCTTAACAAGACAACTTCTTTGAAATGACAAATATTTATTACAGCAGTACACATCTTTGACCTTGGCAAAATACCCTTTCGAGACAGCTTATAGTTTTATGAATGGAGTTCAGAAATGTTTTGCATGCTTGGCACTTAGGGGGGAAAAAAAAATCACCCAACGCAGCTACAAAAGCTCATCACAGATAGTGTTTGTGAATGTCGAGTTCATGGTACATCTGTTTTAGAATATAACTTTTAGTTATAGCAATTAAAGTTTGGACCCGATTCTCCGACCCCTTCAGACAACCGCCAGGAATCCTGATGCCCAGTGAATGGGGGCGTTGGCTGAAAATTGGAATTTCCGATGGACATGAAGGCCCTCAGCATTTACACAACCCAGCCCGCCCGTCCCAGTCAGGTTCCCACCCAGAGAAAGCGGCAACCCAATAATTATGTAAACCCTCTAATTTGAATATCATTAGCAGATTTAACAGGACATTTACCAGCCTCCCCCCATTCACATGGCTCACCAGCAGGAGTGGCACCGGGTGGGCTTTACATGTGCTACCCCATGGCATGGGGGGTGGAGGGGTGGGGTTCCTGCCAGGCCAGCTGTGCACTCAGCCCCATTGTATGCACAGAGTTTTGATTTGAAGTTGCTGAGGCTTCCCAGCAAGCTGAAATCACTGAAACCCTCTCCGTTGCACTTGAAGTCTTTGATCTGTAACAAGTTCAACATGCAGTGCATCATAAAACATTCAGCTGCCAACACAGTGGATTTTCATCATCCTGCAGCCACCTGTGTTTATTTTTATTTCCCTTCATGGTTGAATGCATCTCAAGTACCCCATTAATCCTGACCCTAATATTTCATAGTCTAATTCTGATTGACAGTCTGCGGTTTAACGTCCTCTGTGAAGTATTTTGCAGATTGAGGATGAGTGCACAGCTGTGGAGAATGGAAGCCACCCCCACCACCCCTTCCCCCCACCCTCACAGGCTGAAATTGGCTTCTCCTCTCTGTCAGAGGACTTCAAAGGGGTCTGCTCTCACCTGCAGTTTCTGACAGGGAGAAAGGAAAATCTCTGCTGCAGAATGGAGTGCTGCAGTGATTTAAAATCCTGCCAGGTGACAGGGTGCATGGAGGCTAAAGCAGCCTGGCCACTTCAGAATTTTCACTGACAGGCAGGAATGCAGAAATTGATCACAGGGCTGCCTGAAATCACCCTGCAGGGGTGATCTTCAGACCTGCCAGGGCTGCCAAGACACACCCATCCCAGCAGAGAGTGGCGAGGTCAAACCCTTTACCCCCAGCCAGAGCCCAACCAACCTCCAGGATCCTTGAGGGACCTTCCTCTGCAGCCTAGCAGCACCAGAGGGGCAAATGGCCACTGGACTTACATCCTTGAGCCTCTCGGAGCTCAAGACACCAGACAGGGTGTCAGTGCCGGGGGCAGTGCATGTGGCCTGAGGAGTGGTGAATGGGGGGGGGGGGGGTGGGGTCTGAGGTGGAAGGGGGCTGAGTGGCTGCCTGGGGTGAAAGGAGACTAAATGGGAGGTATGAATGGGAAGGGGGCTGAGTGGGGGAGGGCCTGAGGGACATGTGGGCAGAGTGGGTGGTCTGGGGGCAGGGGGGTCAAGCCAGGTCACTCTCATGCCTGTGTGCTTTGGTGGGGGGGGGGGTGCCCATTCTTTGGTGAGGGGTTGGTGGTGCTCCCCTGGCCAGTGGGGTGGGGCATCATTTATTTTTGAGGGGGATTAGGCCTGTCTCCGAGTGCGGAGATCGGGGCACCCTTTAAAAATGGCAGCCTGGTCTCGGAACAGCAGGTGTGGTGGTGGGTTGCTCAAAATGAGCTCATTGGCATCTTTTGGTGGATGAATCCCACCTGACCGATGCTGCCAGCAGGAAGCACTCTTGTTTTCCCCCCATTGTGGGGGAAATTAGTCCTAAACAGGAGAATCAGGCCCTTTAACTGTAGAAATGGGATGAAAGTAATTAAAGCAAGCTTGAAGTCTACTATTCATAAAAGACTGTGGCCAAATTGACTTTTGAGGTTAAGAGCATGAAAAGGCAAGATCATAAAACAGCAGGTGGGTTTACTTAGCTGAAGAACTGGAGACATGGGCCCGAATTTCCATCCTTGAGCCGAAAAGTGGGAGCGAGGAAAATTCCTGGCTTGGCCCACCCGCCTTGGGAGAAAGTGCCTGCAAAGACAGGACCTTCATTGTGCGGGAATGGTTGCGGGTTGGTGTCGAGCTAGCTGACCAGGTAAAAAGTTTGGAGACAGATACAGGGTTGATGGATGCAAAGGTAGGCTGTTCAAAAGGCCCTCCTCGGTGCTGTGAGACATAAACCAATTAAAATAAAAACATGAAGGCCCTCCAGTCCTCACCCCTCACACACTACCCATGCCACCTCACGCTCCCATCCACCTCTCAGACTGGCTGAGAGCTCAGAGAACCATTACTCTTGTTGAATCATAGAATTCCTACAGTGCAGAAGGAGGCCATTCGGCCCATCAAGTCTGCACCGACAACATTCCCATTTAGGTCCTATCCCTGTAACCCCTGCTGCACAGCTGCACCCCTGAGAAAACATTGTTTGATTAACAGCTCATGTTTACAGATCATATTTGTCAATTTCACAATGGCCGGAATTTTACACCCGCCCTCCCCCCACCCCCAACCTCCACTCTGGTGGGTTTTGAAATGGGGGATGGAGGGTGAAATGTCATGGACATAATACCATCCAGAAACACCAACCCGAACTGGAAGCAATTTCTTGGTGTGGCAGGCAGGGCCTCCTTGGGCGTGGTGAGGGTAGGGTTGGTTGGGGGAATCCTGCCCTTGTCATAATTAAGGCCCTTAAGTGGCCAATTGATAGCCACTTAAGGACCTTTGCTAACCCAGCTCCAATATTTAGGCTGACGAGTGAAAGACAGATGGGGGGGATACATTAAAATCACCAAAGCTATTTCTTGGGCAGGAAAGTGGTGGAGGCCTCCATCTGAAACCCCTTTCTGACTGGGGGCACCATCTACTCAAGGCCTGGAGACCTTTGAAGTTTTCTCCCCTTGGGATTGGGGGTGTGAGGGGCTATGGACAGATGGGTGGAAGGGCAGACATGGCATAGGGGGCATGGGGAGGACCTTTTGAACTTACTTTTTAAAAGGTTGCTTCATGCAGATTAGGGTTCACGTCCCCTCTGCAGAGCCATGAAACACAATCCTTTAAAATCTGGCACGACTCTATGAAAGTGACACGGACATACCCATCTCCGCAATGAAGCCAGCCTGGTTGGGAGTGCCAAATGCAGGCTTTTGACAGGAACCAGCCCTTTAAACATTGGAAATCCTGGAATGGGGACCCACCTGTCATTTTTAATGGGGCTCCTGAGTCATCCCTACTCTGAAAATCCAGGCATGATGTCTACAATCCTTGCCAGTAATGACTTGTATTTTCAGTTTTTAAAAAAAATTCTGTTTTCAAATATGCAAATTTTGTATCCTTACTATCTTCTGCATGCATTGGGCATAATCTGACATTCATGTATGCCATATTTAATTAATATTCCTGAGTAATTCACCTCCTAATTCCCTAGCTGTCCACCATCTACAAAGCACAAATCAGGATTGTGATGGAATATTCTCCATTTGCCTGGATGAGTACAGCTCTAGCAGCACTCAAGAAGCTTGACACCATCCAAGATAAAGAAGCCCACTTTCTTGGCACCCAATCCACCACCTTCAACATCCACTACTGATGCATAGTGGCAGCAGTATGTACCATCTGCAAGATGCATAGTAGCAACTCACCAAAGCTTCTTCGAAAGCACCTTCCAAACACATGACCTCAACCATCTCAAAGAACAATGGCAGCAGATGCATGGTGGGAATACCATGGACTTGAAACATTAACACTGTTTCTCTCTCCACAGATTCTGTCAAGACTTGCTGAGCTTTTCCAGCATTTTTTGCTTTTATTTTAGATTGCCAGTGTGGTAACATGGCCCCTTTAAGGTGTAATCCTTTGCAGGCCATGTGATTGGGCCGGACCCTATTGGAGACTGTGCTGGAAGCCGGGCCAATCAAGAGTGTCCTGGGATGGTGAGGACTTGCAGTTGGAGCCAGGCAGAAGAAGAGAGTCGACCTGTGCATATGTTCTATCAGACCTTTATTTTGTTCATATATATAATATTAGTTTAATAAATCTTTTCATGCTGGAGCCATAACAAGTCACCTCCGAATTTACTACACTGGTGATGAGGATCAGTCATTGGGGGATCGCAGTGTGCAGTTCGAGTGGGGAGCAAAGTGATTGTCGAAGCAAGAAGAGACAGGGGCATCTGTACCTTTCATCAGGAAGATAGAGCCGTTTGACCCAGAAGTTGAGAGCTAGGAGCAATATAGCAGTGAAAGGATGTTTTGTTTCTTTGTGGTTAACAAGATCATTGTGGAAGAAAAACAAAAGGTGATGCTACTCACAGTCTGTGACCCACAAACGTACAGTCTGCGGAGGAGCCTAACATCAACTGACACTCCAGACACTAAGAGCAGAATTTTCCATCCCGCCCACCATGGGAATCGTAGTAGGTGGGACAGGACCATGCAAAGGTCCGTTAACCTCAGGATTTTCGGGTCCTGGGGTGAGCACGGCTGGAAAATCCCATCCAAAATATTTTGATCATATTGTGGAATTGGACAAAGACCATTTTAATCCTCGACCTTCATTCATCATGCTGAGGTATAAGTTTCATTTGGCTGTGGGGGAACTGAAGGAGATGGTCTCTGCTTTCATGGCCAGATTGAGAGGGTTAGCAGAGCACTGCAAATTCTGCCCAGCTTTGGGGGAAATGTTGAGAGACTGTTTGGTCTGCAGGATCGACAGCCTCACAGTACAAAAAAAAGCTGCTGGTTGAGACTACTATCTCTTTGGATTAAGATGTAGAGATTGCCCAGGTGACTGAATGTGCTGAGCAAGGCGTAAGTGAATTACAAGGCATGCCCAATGAGGTGAATGATTTGTGAACCATTCAACCATTTTGCTGCAAGGAATAGCCCGAGTGAGGATGCAGCAGAGCCTGAGAGGGGTAGTACAGGATCGGGATGGAAGCTTGTTTTCGGTGTGGGGGAGAACATTCTGTGGGAACTTGCTGGTGCAGAAATTATACATGTTTTCACTGCAAGAAGAAGGGTCATTTGCAGGCTTGATGCAAAGCAAAGCAGGCAGGACAGAACGCACAAAAAAAATGATAATTAAGGCAACAGTGTTAAACCAACTGGTTGAGCAACCTAACAAGGGATCTGAAACTTATGGTTTAAACCAAGTCCAACTCAATAAGGAAATTATCAAGATAGTCCTGAAGGTCAACGGCAGATCTCTGAAGATGGAGATCGACACTGGAACCGCGACTACAGTCATAAGTGAACAAGCATTCAGATAGCTCTCGAACCCTTGAGGATGAGTTGTTCAGAAGCAATTTTATTACTTATACAGGAGAGATGCTGAAGACAGTAGGGACAGTTGCAGTAACGATATCCTACAGGACCCAAACAGCACAATTACTAGTTGTAATGATTGAGGGTCACAGACCTTGGCTAATGGGTCACGATTGGTTGAAACAGATAAAATTGGATTGGCTGGAGATATTGAATGTTCAGGATGGAGGTTTTCAAGCGCTACTGCGCAGGTACTCTGAAGTTTTCCAGAAGGAACTGAGGTGGATAAAAGGGGCTAAAGCCAAAATCTCTTTGAACTCTGAGGCTACACCTAAATTCTTTCCAGTCTGCTCAATGCCTTATACACTTCATAATAAAGTAGAAATGGAGTTAGAAAGATTGAAAGACCAGGGTGTCATAAAACCAGTTCAGTTTTCTTAAAGGGCTGCAACCATAGTCCCTATTTTGAAGCCAGATCGCACTGTAAGAATCTGTGGAGACTATAAGTTAACTGTGAACCAAGGAACCAAGATAGATTGACACCCATTCCAAGGATAGAGGACCTGTATGCAAAATTAGCAGGGGGCCTTAAGTACACCAAGTTGGATCTTAGTAATGCATACCAACAGCTGGAGATGGATGAAGATTTCCAAAAGATGTTCACCATTAACACCTGCCATTAGGAATCTCCTCAGCTTATGTCTGTTTCCAGCATACAATGGAAAGCTTGTTGCAGGGCACTCACAAAGTGGTGGTATATTGAGATGATGTCCAAATTACTGGAGTGAGGAAACAGTGCAAACCTAAAATAGGTCCTTAAAAGTTCTAAAGAACCAGGTATCTGCTTGATATGATGCCAAGGGTTTGCATCCCCTTGCGGACAAGGTGAAAGCTATCACAGAAGTATTATAGCCTAGGAATATGATGGAGTTCAAATCCTTTCCGGGGATGGTAAATTATTATGGGAGATTCCTGCAGAATGTGTCCTCGACTTTGGCCCCATTACACTAGCTTTGAAGAAACATCAATGATGGAAGAAGAGGTGTTTGCTAAAGTAAAGCAAGCTTTACAGTCCTCAACACTACTTGTACATTTTGATCCAACCAAACTGTTAGTAGTTAGCTGTGATGCATCGCAATATGGAATTGGAGCAGTCCTTCTCCACAAAATACCAGACAGAATAGAAAGGCCAACTGCATTCACATCACAAACCTTTTCTGATACTGAGAAGGAATGTTCTCAAATTGATGAAGAGAGTCTTGTGGTATTCTATGCGGTGAAGAAGTTTCATAAATATCCATATGGAAGGCACTTCACCATTGTGTCAGATCACAAGCCGCTGTGAGGACTATTCTGAGACGATAAGCCTGTACCACCGATTGCCTCTGCGAGGGTGCAGAGATGGACATTGCTGTTGGTTGCATACAGCTACTTCTTCCAGATAGACTAGGGATGCAAATTTTGAACGCAAATGCACTCAGTCATCACTGTCTGCTGCAGACTATACCATCACCACCTGTGTCACAAGAAATAGTATTGGCAATGCCCCTTTTAGACATTGCCAATCTCAGCTGCCAATATAATGTCCTGGACCAAGAGGGATCCATTGCTCTCCAAAATTAAGAAGATTTTATTACAAGGTTGGCACTATGATAAATCGAAGCAGATCAGACCTCATCTACAGTGTAGGATGGAGATGACATGTGAAGATGGTGTGTTATTGTGGGGGGTGCTCATGTTAGAGTGCCACCCAGTGGTGAGGCTTTTACTATAGGAGCTGCAAGATGCCAACCCTGGACAAAGTAGGGTGAAAGCCCTGGCTCAAAGCTATGTCTGGTGGCCTAACATCAACAAAGAAATCAAAAGAATAGTCAGCCAGTGCCTGAGTTGTCAAACCAGCAATCATTGCCACCACCAGCAAATATGCATCCGTGGGAGTGGCCAAGCTGGCCATGTTTGCACATAGACTTCGCAGGAACATTCATGGGACATATGCTTCTCATCCTGGTTGATGCATATTAAAAACGGCTAGATGTCCAGTTAATGAAATCTATGATGGTCACAGCCATAATTGACAGATTGTGGCAGATTTTCATCATACATGGCATCCCTGAGCTCTTAGTGTCTGACAATGGTACAGCATTTACAGCTGAGGAGTTGTGCCAATTTGTCAGGTTAAAAGGGATACACCACACTTGGTCAGCCCCTTACCACCCAGCCTCGAATGGCATGGCAGAGCAAACCAAACAGACATTTAAAGTTTCAATGAAGAAAAACTCTCAGAAGCCACTGACCTTACGCTTGGCAAATTTCTTGTTTTGTATAATACTACACCAAATGCTACCACAGGGGTTACATCAGCTGAATTATTAATGGGGCATTGCCTACAACCCGATTAGATTTGATACTTCCAGATTTGTTGGGGAGGGTGGAGGCTAGGCAAGCCTCACAGGAAGAACACCATAACTTAAAAAACAAGGACAGAATGTTCGGGGTCAACAACCTAGTCTTGGCGAGAAACTATGGCGATGGACCAGCCTGGCTGCCAGGAAGAATATGACCAGTTTCATATGTGTTGGAAATCGAGCGTGAAAAAACATGTGGATCATGTGAGGAAGAGAGCAAGGCCTGATCCAGGGATCACCAGTTGTGTCCTGCTACAGACTCTTTCTTGCCAGCTACAGATCCCGGGATACTTGAAGCCTCCATTGAGCCAAGGCAGCCTCCGGCTTCTGTAGCTGAGGAAGAAGAAGCCACAGGGAAAGATGCAAACCCTGATCTGATGATTTTGTCTTTTGCTTCTGCTAGACCAGATTTGTTACATGTTGAAGGACCCAGTAGCAAGTTGTGGTGTTCCGCAAGAGTCCAGAAGTCTCCAGTATGTAGACAGGCCAACTAGAGGTGAGGCTATATTGGATCTGGTGCTGGGAAATGAGCCAGACCAGGTGCTAGACTTGGAAGTTGGTGTGCATTTTGGTGATAGTGACCACAATTCGGTTACGTTCACCTTAGTGATGGAAAGGGATAGGCATGAACCTCGGGCCAGTGGTTTTAGCTGGGGGAAGGGTAATTATGAGGCTATTAGGAGAGAATTAGGAAACATAGGTTGGACTAGGAGATTACAGGGACTGGGAACGTCCGACATGTGGAGTTTTTTCAAGGAGCAGCTACTGCGAGTCTGTGATAGGTATGTCCCTGTCAGGCAAGGAGGAATTGGTAGGGCTAGGGAACCGTGGTGCACCAAAAAAGTTTCTTTGTTGGTTAAAAAGAAAAAGGAGGCTTATGTTCGGATGAGACGTGAGCACTCGGGTAGTGCACTAGAAAGCTTTAGATTGGCTAAGAGGGAGTTGAAGAGCGAGCTTAGAAGGGCTAAAAGGGGACATGAGAAGACTTTGGCGGATAGGGTTAAAGAGAATCCTAAGGCGTTCTATAGGTATGTCAAGAACAGAAGGTTGGTTAGGGCAAGTTTAGGGCCAGTTATAGATGGCAGAGGGAAGTTATGTGTGGAACCGGAGGAGATTGGTGAAGCATTGAACCAATATTTCTCTTCGGTGTTCACGCAAGGGGACATGAATATAGCTGAGGAGGACACTGGGTTGCAAGGGAGTAGAATAGACAGTATTACAGTTGATAAGGAGGATGTGCAGGATATTCTGGAGGGTCTGAAAATAGATAAATCCCCTGGTCCGGATGGGATTTATCCAAGGATTCTCTGGGAGGCAAGAGAAGTGATTGCAGAGCCTCTGGCTCTGATCTTCAGGTCGTCGTTGGCCTCTGGTATAGTACCAGAAGATTGGAGGTTAGCGAATGTTGTCCCATTGTTTAAGAAGGGGAACAGAGACTTCCCCGGGAATTATAGACCGGTGAGTCTCACTTCTGTTGTCGGCAAGATGTTGGAAAAAATTATAAGGGATAGGATTTATAGTTATTTGGAGAGTAATGAATTGATAGGTGATAGTCAGCATGGTTTTGTGGCAGGTAGGTCGTGCCTTACTAACCTTATTGAGTTTTTTGAGAAAGTGACCAAGGAGGTGGATGGGGGCAAGGCAGTGGACGTGGTATATATGGATTTTAGTAAGGCGTTTGATAAGGTTCACCATGGTAGGCTTCTGCAGAAAATGCAGATGTATGGGATTGGGGGTGATCTAGGAAATTGGATCAGGAATTGGCTAGCGGATAGGAAACAGAGGGTGGTGGTTGATAGTAAATATTCATCATGGAGTGCGGTTACAAGTGGTGTACCTCAGGGATCTGTTTTGGGGCCACTGCTGTTTGTAATATTTATTAATGATCTGGATGAGGGTATAGTTGGGTGGATTAGCAAATTTGCTGATGACACCAAAGTCGGTGGTGTGGTAGACAGTGAGGAAGGGTGTCGTAGTTTGCAGGAAGACTTAGACAGGTTGCAAAGTTGGGCCGAGAGGTGGCGGATGGAGTTTAATGCGGAGAAGTGTGAGGTAATTCACTTTGGTAGGAATAACAGATGTGTTGAGTATAGGGCTAACGGGAGGACTTTGAATAGTGTGGAGGAGCAGAGGGATCTAGGTGTATGTGTGCATAGATCCCTGAAAGTTGGGAATCAAGTAGATAAGGTTGTTAAGAAGGCATATGGTGTCTTGGCGTTTATTGGTAGGGGGATTGAATTTAGGAGTCGTAGCGTTATGTTGCAACTGTACACAACTCTGGTGCGGCCGCACTTGGAGTACTGTGTGCAGTTCTGGTCCCCACATTACAGGAAGGATGTGGAGGCTTTGGAGAGGGTGCAGAGGAGGTTTACCAGGATGTTGCCTGGTATGGAGGGGAGATCCTATGAGGAGAGGCTGAGGGATTTGGGATTGTTTTCGCTGGAAAGGCGGCGGCTAAGAGGGGATCTTATTGAAACATATAAGATGATTAGAGGTTTAGATAGGGTGGATAGTGATAGCCTTTTTCCTCTGATGGAGAAATCCAGCACGAGGGGGCATGGCTTTAAATTGAGGGGGGGTAGTTATAGAACCGATGTCAGGGGTAGGTTCTTTACCCAGAGGGTGGTGAGGGATTGGAATGCCCTGCCAGCATCAGTAGTAAATGCGCCTAGTTTGGGGGCGTTTAAGAGATCCGTAGATAGGTTCATGGACGAAAAGAAATTGGTTTAGGTTGGAGGGTCACAGTTTTTTTTTTTAACTGGTCGGTGCAACATCGTGGGCCGAAGGGCCTGTTCTGCGCTGTAATGTTCTATGTTCTATGTTCTATAGACCAATTGACTTTGTGAATGGACTTTCCTTTGTTGTCCCTATGTGACATTATGTCTGCATGCCTATGTTCGATGATGTTCTCTTTTGTTTTCATTCATAGGTAGACTCAAGAGTTACAGGGAAGGAGTGTGGTAATGTGGCATCTTTAAGGGGTGATACAATGCGGACCAAGTGATTGGGCCGGACCCTATGGAAATGCCACACAGGAAGCCAGGGAGCGAGGGAACATGTCCTGGGATGGGGAGGACCTCCAGTTGGAGCCAGGGAGGAGAAGAGAGTAAACATTCTATCAGACCCTGATCTTGTATATATCGATAATGTTAGTTTAATAAACCTTGTCTTGTTGGAGCCACAATGAGATACCTCTGAATTTAGTACATCCAGCATCTGCAGTATCTTGCTTTGATATTATTGATTTTTCAATCCCTGCTAATGTCACTTTAAGTCTGCTGGATTCAAGAGGGGAAACAAATAACCAAATCTCAACCAGTCAATTTTATTTTCGCAGTAGCTCCAGTGACCTTCCTCAGTGCCCCTCACACTCCATCTAGGGAAATCAAACATGACCTAACTATTGACTGAGAATATGATAATGCAATGCCTTACTTAAAACAAAGGTCAGCAACAGCACAATTGC
The DNA here is from genome assembly GCF_964213995.1 of Mustelus asterias. Classification (NCBI taxonomy): domain Eukaryota; kingdom Metazoa; phylum Chordata; class Chondrichthyes; order Carcharhiniformes; family Triakidae; genus Mustelus; species Mustelus asterias. The sequence goes on along the minus strand of NC_135815.1, from coordinate 69,308,002 downwards.
ATAAAAATTCCAAGGGCAATGCCTGTAAAACTTCAGCTCCTATTCCATGGTCACACTTTATAGGTGAAAGGAAAGATTTTACAAGAACAAGCTTGAAAATCCTATCCACTAGTTGCAGGAGTTCCTCAGGGGAGTAGACGAGGCCAAACCATCTTCAGCTGCTTCATTAATGACCTTCTTTCCATTATAAAGGTCAGTAATGGGGATGTTTGCTGAAGATTACACAATGTTCAGCACCATTTGCGACTCCTCAGATACTGAAGCAGTCCATGTCCAAATGCATCAAGACCTGAACAATATCCAGGCTTGGGCTGATAAGTGGCAAGTAACATTCACGTCACCTCCAAGGGAGAATCCAATCATCTCCTCTTGATATTCAATGGCATTACCATCGCTGAACATCCCAGGATCAACATCCAAGGGGTTACCATTGACTTGAAATTGAACTGGATACAAGAGAAGGTCAGAGGCCAGGAATCCTGCTAGTAACTTACCTCCTGTCTCCCAACAGGTCAGAACTGTGATAGAATACTCTCCATTTGCCTGGATGAGTGCAGATCCAACAACACACCAGAAGCTCAACACCTTCCAAGACAAATCAGCCCACTTGATTGGCACCCCCCCACCAGAATAAACATTCACTCTATCCATCACAGATGCACAGTTGCAGTAGTATTTGCAATAAAAAAAGATGCACTTCGGGAACTCACCAAGACTCAGACAGCATCTTCCAAACCTACAACCATTACCATCTAGAAGGATAAGGACAGTAGATACATAGAAACATCACCATCCGCAAGTTCCCCTCCAAGCCACTGATCATCCTGACTTGGAAATATCATAGAAATCATAGAAACCCTACAGTGCAGAAGGAGGCCATTCGGCCCATCGAGTCTGCACCGACCACAATCCCACCCAGGCCGTACCCCCACATATTTACCCGCTAATCCCACTAACCTACGCATCTCACGACTCTAAGGGGCAATTTTTAACCTGGCCAATCAACCTAACCCGCACATCTTTGGACTGTCACTTCCTTAGCTCTGGGTCAAACTCCTGGAACTCCCTCCCTAACAGCACTGTGAGTGTGTCTACACCACATGAATAGCCACAGTTCAAGAAGACAGCTCACCACCACCTTCTCAAGGACAATTAGCTTTGGGCCATAAATGCTGATTTAACCAGCAATGTCCATATCCTGTGGAAGAATAAACAAATATTTAATGACACCCATCAATTTTGGTTGCAGGTTTCAGTAGGTTGTTTGAAACTAAACATTGGAAAAATCTGATTTGCAATGAGCTTAGCACATAGAATCATAGAATCATAGAAACCCTACAGTGCAGAAGGAGGCCATTCGGCCCATCGAGTCTGCACCGACCACAATCCCACCCAGGCCCTACCCCCACATATTTTACCCGCTAATCCCTCTAACTACGCATCTCAGGGACAATTTTTAACCTGGCCAATCAACCTAACCCGCACATTACCATGCCTCTCTGGTATTATCCAAGCCCCGGGTAGCAGTGCTAGGTCTTAAAAACTAGGAGGTAAGATTTCCACAGGATTCTCCAAATTCAAACTTTTTTGGTGAAGAAATGGCTTATTTTAAGTTTTTCACAACATTTAATAAGAACATAAAAACTAGGAGCAGGAGCAGGCCATTTGGCCCCTCGAGCCTGCTCCGCCATTCAATAAGATCATGGCTGATCTTTTTGTGGACTCATTTCCACTTACCCACCCACTCACCATAACCCTTAATTCCTTTACTGTTCAAAAATCTATCTATCTTTGCTTTAAAAACATTCAACGAGGTAGCCTCAATTGCTTCACTGGGCAACTTGGAACTCATAGACTCATTTCTCCAGTGACTTTCGCTGATCTCCATGTGGGAAGGTTCTATTGATGAGATGTGTAGCACTAACCTAATTACACACAATATTAGTGTTGCTTTTCAGTGCCAGAGTTTGTCTGGTACTTACAATGATCTTTTGCTGAAGCTGTTGTGGCAATTCAACCACTAGTCAACGCTCAATCAATTATTTCTGGGTGACTATGTGGAGTTTGCATGTATCTGCATGGGTTTCCTCCAGATGCTCTGATTTCCTCCCATAATTCAAAGATCTGCCAGTTAGGCGGATTGGCCATGCTGAATATGTGGGGTTACGGGGATCGGGTGGAGAGGAGGACCTGGGTTGGATGCTCTTTCAGAAAGTTGCTGCAGACTTGATGGGCCCTGCATTGCAGTGATTCTATGCTTAGTTACATTAAGTACAGCTTCTACTGTTTTCCTGTGCTATATTAACAGTGGTGGTTCACAAAATTCAACGGTTGGGTGTTGGCGAGAAGAGTATGGATGTGGAATTAGATGAATCATCATCTCTGACTTGCTAACAAGAGAAAGAAAAACTGCATTTATGAAGCGCCTTTCACAACCTAAAGACGCTGAGAGTACCTTAGAGCAATGTTAAGTACTCCTGAAGAGAAACTGCTGTTATAATTTAGGAAACACAGCAGTCAAGTTGTGCATAGCCATGTCCCAAAGACAGCATTAGATAAATGCCTAGATAATCTGCTTCACTTGGGCGAGGGATCAAATGTTGGCCAGGACAACAGAGAAAACTTCCCTGCTCCATTCCATTTGGAAATAATGTCATGGGATCCCTTAACTCACCTGAGAAGGTAAGAGGCTCCTTGGTTTATTGCCTTATCCAATAGACAAAACCTCTGACAGTGCAGCAATTTTTCTTCAGTACTGCACTGAAGTGTCAGCCTAGATTCTGTGCTCAAATCCCTGGAATGATTTGACTCAAAAGAAAAATTGATGCTTCTGAATGACAACTGACACTCATAGTCATGAGCCACCTAATATCTTCAAGAGTGGCATGGGCAACAACTGGGGAGCTACCTACACACTGTCAGTAAGAATGTGGCCTGGGGAAATTTGAGTGGAGAAGTGATTGGAGGAACTGAACAATGATGGAACTGTTCATCTTCAGTTCATTTTCAGGCTGCCATATGATAGAGGAAGCACATTTTTGAACTTAAAACACCAAAGGAGTTCTAAGACACAGCATTACAATAATTTCTGATACATTCCAGTTCAGAGAGTGTAGACTTAACTCTTTCTGTAAATTATGGGCTGGATTCTCCAACCTCGCCCACAGCTGGAATTTTCCTGTCCTGCTGCAGTGAATGGAGATTTGGCCGAGCACCAAATTCTCCATTCTTGCTGGCAGCGGTGGCGGGGCGTGAACAGCTAGAGAATTCCGACCGATATCTGCAATTTCTTAGAAAACTGATGTTCTTACTACTTTTATTGGAAAAATACTAGGCTAAAAAGGCCCTTGCACACCCAGTGCAAATTTCTTTTAGATGGATTTGTGCCTTCATTAATGTAATTTTATGTGAAAAGATGCTAATATTTTGATAATGTCATGCAGAGAAATGTCTAGGCAGATGTCGATGAAGAAATTATTTTTCTTTTCCCTGATTGAGTATGATCTCTTGGCAGGTCCAAGGATAGAGATGCAAAGAATGCATGTGGGACTGGTAAGTACTTTTCTGCTGACACTCCTAATGAGATGTATCATTAGAGATTAACAATAGGCTCAGACTTGACAGATTACTTTAAGGAGAATTTATTTTCTGTACTTTATTTGATGTTTGCTGCTGATTCCCACGTATATTCTCCACTTACATGGATTACTGGTGATTTCTTTGTCTGTTACTATGAAGCACCACAAAGTGTTTCTGGCAGTGTGTTCTACCACATCAGAATCTTAGGTGATACCACAATGTTTTAATACTATGTACTTAGAAGTTAACTGTGCTGTAGCTCGAACCTAAGGGTAAAAATGCCACATTATGTTTGTGCTTACATGCAGGCAATTGTGTGTGCACGCGCAATGTATTTCATATTGGATTGCATTTGTGATGATACTCTGCGTGTGTATATAGCTTGTACAAGGGCGGGTACATTGATGCAATGAGCCTGCTGGCATTGAGTTCACCAGTACAACAACGCCTTGGCCGGGATTTTACCAAATCGCCCCACCCTTCGATGGGCGGAGCGAGCCGGTAAAATGATGTAAGAGCCGAGAAATCAGGATCACGCCAAATTTCTTAGGTCTTGTGATCTTGAGCCGGAAATGGGCAAGAGACTGTATAAATTATGTTAATTTATTTTAATGCTGATTTAAATGGTATGAGCGAGCCCGGCACTGAATCGTCTGGGCTCACTTGCCTATACGGCCTTGTTAGGAGAGGTTTTCTCCAGCAACGAAAACAACGACTCCCCATGAATGGGGGAACAGTTGTGTTGGCCTCGCCGGTAGAACGGGAGGCCATTGAGTTCCCCTGAGGAGGCCGAGAGCAAGGCCTTAGGCAGTGCTAGCCTGCACCTTGGCACTGCTAGCCTGGCACCTCGGTATTACCCACTGGGCAACTTGGCACTGCCCACCGGAAAGTGCCAGTGGGTGGGTTATATGGGGTGCGGCTTATAGGGGCGGGCATATGTGGGCGGGGCTTGTATAGGTAGGAAGAGCCCGCTCTGCATCGCGATCATTGGGGGGGACGCGATCAGTCTGGGTGGTGGGGGGGGCAGCGAGGGCTGCATTTCGGGCGGTGTGGGGCTTATGATCGGCCGCAGGTCCCCACGATTGTGGGGAGGGGGGGGGGAGTCTGTCTGTCAGATCCCCGCTGATAGTATTGCGCATGTGCAGTCATTAGTCTGCACATGCGCAACAGCTCCCTCTGCAGGCTGGCTGGTGAATTAAGCCCCACCCACTGCCTGTAGCAGCTAGAAATATTCTGGACCATTTTTCCATGTACTATGTGCACAAGACTGGGCGTGAAAACTCACCCAAAAAACATATCTGCAATGCTCCCATTTTCGTGCGAGCTGAATACATTCTCGTAAAATTCCACCCCATATGTCTCAAGATCAGGGAATGCTTTATTGATGGGGGTACTGGAGAGAAGTGCACACAGGCTGCTTTATCTGGACCATTAAAAAAGTAAGATGAGGGGAGAAGAAAAGGCAAACAAGAATGCATGTTAAAGCGTACTTGCTATCAAGGAAATGTCTTGAGCCCACACTGAAGGGGATCAATCAATGATATAGTATGTTACCATGTTATTTCGCTTTGCTTAATCCAATGACTGTCATTATTTTCTTAAAATATAATTTGCTCTGAACTTTGTACTTTATTTTTTTTATTTTTTCATGGGATGCGGGCATCGCTGTCTGGGTCAACATTTGTTGCCCATCCCTAATTGACTATTTCTGAGGGCAGTTAGGAATCAGCCACATTGCTGTGGATTTGGAGTCACACATAGGCCAGATCGCATAAGGACAGCAGATTTTCTTCCCTAAAGGACATTAGTGAACCAGATAGGTTTTTACAACAATCAACAGAGGTTTCATGGTCATCATCAGATTTTTAATTCCAGATTTTTAAAAATTGAATTCAAATTTCACCATCTACCACAGTGCGATTCGAACCCGGGTCCCCAGAGCAATAATCAATAATGGTTTCATTGGTCAGAACATTGAATATAGGAGTTGGGACATCTTGTTAAAGTTATACAAGACTTTGGTAAGGCCACACTTGGCATACTGTATACAGTTCTGGTCATCCTCTTACAGAAAGGATTTTATTAAACTATAAAGAGTGCAGAAACGATTTACTGGGATGCTACTGGGACTTGATGGTTTGAGTTATAAGGAGAGGCTGGATAGACTGGAACCTTTTCCTGGAGCATAGAAGGCTCAGGGGTGATCTTATAGAGGTCTATAAAATAATGAGGGGCATAGATCAGCTAGATAGTCAATATCTTTTCCCAAAGGTAGGGGAGTCTAAAACTAGAGGGCATAGGTTTAAGGTGAGAGGGGAGAGATACAAAAGGGTCCAGAGGAGCAATTTTTTTCACACAGAGGGTGGTGAGTGTCTGGAACAAGCTGCCAGAGGTAGTAGTAGAGGCGGGTATAATTTTGTCTTTTGAAAAGCGTTTAGACAGTTACATGGGTACGATGGGTATAGAGGGATATGGGCCAAATGCGGGCAATTAGGACTAGCTTAGGGGTTTAAAAAAAAAGGGTGGCATGGACAAGTTGGGCCGAAGGGCCTGTTTCCATGCTGTAAACCTCTATGACTCTATGACTTCAATAACCTGGGTCTCTGGATTACTAATCCAGCGACAATACCACTGCACCATTGCCTTCCTTGATCCAGTTAATTGTCCATATTTTGGATTATATTGATGCTGGTGTCTGAGTTTCTATCAGCCTCTCTCGGTGCAGTCAGTGTGTAGGGACCTGAGTCACAACATTTACCATGTGAAGCAGTTGTGTTGGCTCTAATGACCTGAGTTTCTCTTACCCACAGTGCTGTCAATCAGCACTGATTTAAGAGAGACAGATAATGACTCATAATCCTTCTTGCCTTGTGGAAATGTCATCATTATCATCTATTATTGATGCTCTTCAAGTACATATGACAGCTTTTTGGATAAAAATCAGACTTTGATTTAACGGTGAATGGATCCCATTTACAAAATGAAAGTATATTGGCTCATTGAATGCTAATAGTAGGAATGATGACTGGTTTAAGCCACATTTTATCAATAAAGAAACCATTTAATATTTTGCCTCTGCTCTGAACCTGACATATGAATTATCTTCCCCTCTCCTCACCCCCAAAGTGGCATATCTCTAACCCGAGGGTGTGTTTTCCAGATGGTAACTGTACCACGAACCCAAGGATGTGTGTTCCAGGAGGTAATTATATCTCTAACCCGAGAGTCTGTGTTCCATGAGATAACTGTACCCCTAACCCAAGTGTCTGTGTTCCAGGAGGTAACTGTACCACTTACCCGACAGTCTGTGTTGTTGGACTTGAGCTGCAGTCACTGGAATGTTCCTGCCTGCAAATGAATGTTGTAGCTGAATCTCAACACCTGTTCACCATTATAACTATTCCGCTGTAAGAGATTACCTTTTGGGATAACTTCAGCATCTGCTTTATTTCAACAGTCCATGGGCCAGATCTTAAGTGGTTTACAGAGGCTACAATGTTACCTTTATGACATAGTGATCACTGGTACCAACGAACAAGAACACATACGTAATGGAGAAGCCACACTGAAACATCTTTAGACACATGGGGGCGAATTGTACTGACCTGCTCACCACGGGAATCAGACTGGGCGAGAGGAGGACCATAGAGAGGTCAGTTAACCTTGGGTGAGATTTTCCAGTTTCAGGGCGGGCGAGGCCTGAAAATCCCACCCACGGTCTTTGTGTCAGGAAAGATAAGTGTGACTTCTTTCAAACATCAATACAGTATTTAGGTCATGTAATTGATAGCAAGGGTTGACAAAAGGCACCTAAGAAGATGGAGGCTATCATGGAGGCTCCACACCAATGAATGTAACACAGTTCAGATCATTCCTAGGATTAATTAATTATTATGGCAAATTTGTTTCAAATCTAGTAATCCTACTAAACCATTATATAATATATTGTGCACAAAGGCAAGTATGGCAATTGACACTCGAGTGCGAGAAAATATATCAGTCAGTCAAAGAAGCCCTGAAGAAGTCAGTGTTGGTACATTTGGGCGGCACGGTAGCACAGTGGTTAGCACTGCTGCTTCACAGCTCCAGGGACCTGGGTTCGATTCCCGGCTTGGGTCATAGTCTGTGTGGAGTTTGCACATTCTCCTCGTGTCTGCGTGGATTTCCTCCGGGTGCTCCGGTTTCCTCCCACAGTCTAAAGATGTGCGGGTTAGGTTGATTAGCCACGCTAAAAATTGCCCTTAGTGTCCTGAGATGCGGAGATTAGAGGGATTAGTGGGTAAATATGTAGGGATATGGGGGTAGGGCCAGGGTGGGATTGTGGTCGGTGCAGACTCGATGGGCCAAATGGCCTCTTTCTGTACTGTAGGGTTTCTATGATTTCAACCCGAAGTTACCATGATAACTTGCCAGTGATGCCTTGGCACATGGAGTTGGAGCAGCGACGTCACACATACTACCATCAGGGGAAGAAGGACCAATAGCTTTCACATTGCATACCTAGACAAGTGCTGAATCAAATTACGGCCAGTTGGAGAAAGAGGCACTGATCATTATTTTTGAAGTACAGAAATTTCAGCAATATTCTATGGCTGTCACTTCACATTATTGACGGGCCACCACTGTCCCTTAATGACTATTTTTGGGCCCCTGAAAGATATTCAATAGCTTGCAGAAAGTAGACTTCAATGACAGTCTTTAATATTATCCGCACCTTCCTTCAAGATAAAGCACTGTCAGCCCGAGAGCCATGCCAATACTGATGCATTGTCACGATTGCCTTTACCTACTGGTCAAAAACCACTCAGTAGTATTTCCAATATCTTCTACTTTTCACAGAATACATCCCAGTGTCTGCGGCTCTGGCCCAAAGGCAGAACAGAAATGGTCCTGTGATGGGAAGGTACTGAAAATGGTGTTAAAAGGGAGGACATCGGGAACACATCCTGAACTAAAGCCATGTGTTTCCAGAAAACTCGAGTTGACAGTACAGAGTGGATGTTTGTTGTGGAGGATGGGGGTAATAATTTCTCCAAACCTGCAACAAAGGGTACTGGAACAATTACATGAAGGACATCCAGATATAGTGCGAATGAAAGAACTTGTGAGGAACTACTTCTGGTGGCCTGAACCAGATGTCCAGATGAGGAGAAAGAAGGACTGTGCCAGGTGCTTGGATAAGGAGTGCACCTCCATTGTATCCATGGAAATGGCCTAAAATGCCTCGGCAATGTCTACACATTGATGTCACATGTCCATACATGTTCATGGATGCCAAAGATGCACATTCAAAATGACTGGAAATTGTGTTAATGAAGTCAACAACTGCGGAACAAACCATCGAAAAGCTCAATGAGATTTTTGTCAGATTTGGGAAACCAGAACAAATCATTGTTCCACAGGAGCAGGCTGAGGGTAAGGGAGCTTGTTTGTGCACTAATTTATTTATTTATTTTTCAGTTAAATTTGTGAAAAAAATCGGAGGTTTTTTTCAAAACAGGAAATAGGCCCAGCAGCAGCCTGGGAAGGTTTTGGAGGGTTTAAAAGTGCTTACCTTGGAGGTTTCAGCCTCATTGTTCCACAGGAGCAGGCTGAGGGTAAGGGAGCTTGTTTGTGCACTAATTTATTTATTTTTCAGTTAAATTTGTGAAAAAAATCAGAGGTTTTTTTTCAAAACAGGAAATAGGCCCAGCAGCAGCCTGGGAAGGTTTTGGAGGGTTTAAAAGTAGGCCGCACCTTTGAGCGGGCAGCGTCATTAGCGGGCAGCAGAGTGAGCAGGGGACAGAGTGAGAGCTGAAGGGCTTTGGCTCAAAACAGGCTTTGGCGAGAACAGGCAGAGGCGAGAGTAGGTTATTTTTTCTTTTTCAGAAAGTTTATTCCTGTATTTCCCCAGAGCAAAAAAAAAATGCCAGGCAAGATGTTGGAATGCTCCTCTTGCAGGATGTGGGAGATCAGGGAGACCTCCGGTATCCCTGACGACAGCACCTGCAAAAGATGCATTCAGCTGCAGCTGCTAGCAAAGCGTGTTAGGGAACTGGAGAAGGAGCTTGATGACCTCCATCTAATTCGGGAGAATGAGACGTATATAGACAGTAGCTTTAGGGAGATAGTTACACCTAAGCAGCAGAGCGCAGGAAATTGGGTTACTGTAAGGAGAGGAAATGGCAGTGTGAAAGGACAGGCAGAGCAGGGTTCCCCTGTGGACATACCCCTCCACAACAGGTATACTGAATTGGATACTGTTGTGGCAGATGCTTTACCTGGGACAAGCTGCAACAGCCGGAACTCTGATACTGAGTCTGGTTCTACAGCCCAAAAGGGTGGGATGAAGAAGAGGAGAGCAGTAGTGATAGGGGACTCAATGGTCAGAGGTACGGACTGGAGGTTCTGTGGTCGGGACAGAGACTCCCGCATGGTTTGTTGCCTCCCAGGTGCCAAGGTCAGCGATGTCTCTGATCGCGTGCACAGCGTTCTAAAGAGGGAAGGTGATCAGCCAGATGTCATGGTACATGTCGGTACCAATGACGTGGGAAGGAAGAGTGAGGAGGTCCTAAAGAGTGAGTACAAAGAGCTTGGAAGGAAGTTAAAAAGCAGGACCCCGAGGGTAGTAATCTCAGGATTGCTACCTGAGCCACATGCCAGTGAGGACAGGAGTAGGATGCTTGGGCGGATAAACACGTGGCTGAGGAACTGGTGCAGGGGGCAGGGTTTCCAATTCTTGGATCATTGGGACCTCTTTTGGGGCAGGTGGGACCTGTACAAGAGAGACGGGTTACACCTAAACTACAAGGGGACCAATATACTTGCAGGGAGATTTGCTAGTGTTATTGGGGAGCGTTTAAACTAGATTTGCAGGGGGGTGGGAACCAGAGTGCCAGAGCAGATAGTGGAGCAGGGGTAAAAAGACAGGTTAGTTCAAGCAAAATCACAAATGGAAGGGTAGAGTATGGTGGAAATAATTTTTTGAGGTGTGTCTATTTCAATGCCAGGAGTATTGTGGGGAAGGCAGATGAGCTGAAGGCGTGGATAGACACATGGAAATATGACATTATAGCCATTAGTGAAACTTGGCTACAGGAGGGGCAGAACTGGCAGCTCAATGTTCCAGGGTTCCGATGTTTCAGGCGGGATAGAGGCAGAGGGATAAAAGGTGGGGGGGTGGCATTGTTGGTCAGGGAAAATGTTACAGCGGTACTCAGGCAGGATAGATTAGGGAGCTTGTCTACAGAGGCCCTATGGGTGGAGCTGAGAAACAGGAAAGGTATGACCACATTAATGGGCTTGTATTATAGACCACCCAATAGTCAGCGAGAATTGGAGGAGCAAATCAGCGGAGAGATAGCTGACAACTGCAAGAAACACAAAGTTGTGATAGTAGGGGATTTTAATTTTCCACATATAGATTGGGACTCGCATACTGTTAAAGGTTTAGACGGGGTAGAGTTTGTAAAATGTGTTCAGGAGAATTTTCTACATCAGTATATAGAGGTGCCAACTAGAGAGGATGCGATATTGGATCTCCTATTGGGAAATGAGTTAGGGCAGGTGATGGATGTGAGTGTGAGGGAACACTTTGGATCCAGTGATCATAATGCCATTAGTTTCAACCTGATCGTGGATAAGGATAGATCTGGTCCTCGGGTTGAAGTTCTGAACTGGAAAAAGGCCAAATTTGATGAAATGAGAAGGGATCTGGGAAGTGTGGATTGGCACAGGCTGTTCTCTGGTAAGGATGTAAATGGAAAGTGGGAGGCCTTCAAAGGAGAAATGTTGAGAGTGCAGAGTTTGTATGTTCCTGTAAGGATTAAAGGCAAAGTAAATAGGAATAAGGAACCTTGGTTCTCGAGGGAGATTGTAACACTGATTAAGAGGAAGAGAGAGTTGTATGAAATGTACAGGCAGCAAGGAACAGATCAGATGCTCGAGGAGTATAAATTTGCAAGAAGCTACTTAAGAGGGAAATCAGGAGGGCTAAAAGAAGACATGAGGTTGCTTTGGCAGACAGAGTGAAGGAAAATCCAAAGAGCTTCTATAGGTATGTTAGGAGCAAAAGGATAGTGAGGGACAAAATTGGTCCTCTTGAAGACCAGAGTGGTAGACTGTGTATGGAACCAAAAGAGATGGGGGAGATACTAAATGGTTTATTTGCATCCGTATTTACTGAGGAAACGGGCATGGAGTCTACGGAAATAGGGCAAACTGGTAGGGAGGCCATGGAACCTTTACAGATTAAAGGGGAGGAGGTGCTCGCTGTCTTGAGGCAAATCAGAGTGGATAAATCCCCAGGACCGGACAGGGTATTCCCACGGACCTTGAGGGAAGCTAGTGCTTGGTCCTCTGCTCTTTGTGATTTTTATTAATGACTCAGAGGAGGGGGCTGAAGGGTGGATCAGTAAATTTGCTGATGACACCAAGATTGGTGGAGTAGTGGATGAGGTGGAGGGCTGTTGTAGGCTGCAAAGAGACATAGATAGGATGCAAAGCTGGGCTGAAAAATGGCAAATGGAGTTTAACCCTGATAAATGTGAGGTGATTCATTTTGGTAGGACAAATTTAAATGTGGATTACAGGGTCAAAGGTAGGGTTCTGAAGACTGTGGAGGAACAGAGAGATCTTGGGGTCCATATCCACAGATCTCTAAAGGTTGCCAGTCAAGTGGATAGAGCTGTGAAGAAGGCCTATAGTGTGTTAGCTTTTATTAACAGGGGGTTGGAGTTTAAGAGCCGTGGGGTTATGCTGCAACTGTACAGGACCTTGGTGAGACCACATTTGGAATATTGTGTTCAGTTCTGGTCACCTCACTATAAGAAGGATGTGGAAGTGCTGGAAAGAGTGCAGAGGAGATTTACCAGGATGCTGCCTGGTTTGGAGGGTAGGTCATATGAGGAAAGGTTGAGGGAGCTAGGGCTGTTCTCTCTGGAGCGGAGGAGGCTGAGGGGAGACTTAATAGAGGTGTATAAAATGATGAAGGGGATAGATAGAGTGAACGTTCAAAGACTATTTCCTCGGGTGGATGGAGCTATTACAAGGGGGCATAACTATAGAGTTCGTGGTGGGAGATACAGGACGGATATCAGAGGTAGGTTCTTTACGCAGAGAGTGGTTGGGGTGTGGAATGGACTGCCTGCAGTGATAGTGGAGTCAGACACCTTAGAAACATTTAAGCGGTTATTGGATAGGCACATGGAGCACACCAGGATGATAGGGAGTGGGATAGCTTGATCTTGGTTTCAGATAAAGCTCGGCACAACATCGTGGGCCGAAGGGCCTGTTCTGTGCTGTACTGTTCTATGTTCTATGTTCTATGTTCTAGTGTTGAACTTGCAGGGGGCCTGGCAGACATATTTAAAATGTCAGTATTCACGGGGGAGGTGCCGGATGATTGGAGGGTGGCTTATGTTGTTCCGTTGTTTAAAAAAGGTTCCAAAAGAAATCCGGGAAATTATCGGCCAGTAAGTTTGACGTCGGTGGTGGGCAAGTTATTGGAAGGTGTGATAAGGGATAGGATCTACAAATATTTGGATAGACAGGGACTTATTAGGGAGAGTCAACATGGCTTTGTGCGTGGTAGGTCATGTTTGACCAATCTATTAGAGTTTTTCGAGGAGGTTACCAGGAAAGTGGATGAAGGGAAGGCGGTGGATGTTGTCTACCTGGATTTCAGCAAGGCCTTTGACAAGGTCCCTCATGGGAGGTTAGTTAGGAAGGTTCAGTCGCTAGGTATACATGGGGAGGTAGTAAATTGGATAAGACACTGGCTCAATGGAAGAAGCCAGTGAGTGGTTGTGGAGGATTGCTTCTCTGAGTGGAGGCCTGTGACTAGTGGTGTGCCGCAGGGATCGGTGTTGGGTCCATTGTTGTTTGTCATCTATATCAATGATCTGGATGATAATGCGGTAAATTGGATCAGCAAGTTTGCTGATGATACAAAGATTGGAGGTGTAGTGGACAGTGAGGAAGGTTTTCAAAGCTTGCAGAGGGATTTGGACCAACTAGAAAAATGGGCTGAAAAATGGCAAATGGAATTTAACGCAGACAAGTGTGAGATATTGCACTTTGGAGGGACAAACCAAAGAAGAACGTACAGGGTAAATGGTAGGACTCTGAAGAGTGCAGTTGAACAGAGGGATCTGGGAATACAGGTACAGAATTCCCTAAAAGTGACGTCACAGGTGGATAGGGTCGTAAAGAGTGCCTTTGGTACATTGGCCTTTATAAATCGGAGTATCGAGTATAAAAGTTGGAGTGTTATGGTAAGGTTATATAAGGCATTGGTGAGGCCGAATTTGGAGTATTGTGTACAGTTTTGGTCACCTAGTTACAGGAAGGATGTAAATAAGATTGAAAGAGTGCAGAGAAGGTTCACAAGGATGTTGCCGGGACTTGAGAAGCTGAGTTACAGAGAGAGATTGAATAGGTTGGGACTTTATTCCCTGGAGCGTAGAAGATTGAGGGGAGATTTGATAGAGGTGTATAAGATTTTGATGGGTATAGATAGAGTGAATGCAAGCAGGCTTTTTCCGCTGAGGCTAGGGGAGAAAAAAACCAGAGGGCATGGGTTAAGGGTGAAAGGAGAAAAGTTTAAAGGGAATATTAGGGGGGGCTTCTTCACGCAGAGAGTGGTGGGAGTGTGGAATGAGCTGCCGGATAAAGTGGTAAATGCGGGCTCACTTTTAACATTTAAGAAAAACTTGGACGGGTTCATGGATGAGAGGGGTGTGGAGGGATATGGTCCAAGTGCAGGTCAGTGGGACTAGGCATAAAATGGTTCGGCACAGACAAGAAGGGCCAAAAGGACTGTTTCTGAGCTGTAATTTTCTATGGTTCTATGAGTGATAATGGACCACAATTCATAGCTCAAGACCTTGAAGATTATTTGAAGGTGAGCAGAATCCAACACATAAAATCAACACGTTACTGCCCACCAATGAATGGATTAGCCAAAAAGGTTTATCCAGTCTTTGAAGCCATTCACTGAAAGCCTCTCAGGACCACGGTTCACTAAATCATCTAAACATTTTTTTGTGACATATCGCAACACCACACACACACACATACTCAGAGTTCCCCAACTTTACTACTGATGAGGAAGCTGAGAACTTCCTTTGATTTATTCTTACCACAGGAGACGTCCAAGATAGTGGAACACAATCAACAGTTACACATCTTAAGAGAAGACGCTTTCAAAAGACACTTGTTTGGGCAAGGAGAGCAAGTTTTGGCTTCAGCTACACCACTAACAAAAAGTGGGTTCTTGCAACTGTATTAACTCAAACTGGCCCTATCTCCTATACAGTAGAAACTGAAGACGAACTAGTATGGAGACGATATGTGGATCAGTTGTTAGCTACATGCATCAATGTGCCAGTACTGTGTATGCCAGAACTACCTCTGGATGAACTACCATCCATACCATCGGATACTGAAGCTGCAACTTCAGATCGTACAGCAGAAACCGAGATTGCAGAAGAATCCCTTGCTGCTACTAATCTTTCTTCTGCAAAAGAGACTCTCACATCTTCCAGGGTAGAGACATCCTCTGAAAACTTGAAGAGTACTCCTAAAAACAACCAAATCCCTGAAGTGTGCAGGCAACCAGTGTGGAATAGACACCCATCAGATCATCTTTCCTATTAACTGTGTTATTACTGCATAATGATGCATTGTCTGCCCTTTTATATATTGTTTTGGTGACTATCTAAAATACTATGGTTTTTTTTGCTTTGAGAACTTAGAAGTAAAGGGGGAGGGATGTTATATATTTGGGGCTGCTATTGTGTTGCTGCACTGTCACTTTAAGAACTAGTCACGTGTATAATTTGTGATGTCATTGGCTGCTTTGCGTGCTTTAGCCTAGTCTAGATCAAGCCTTCATTGGGTCAACAGCTTATCAATAAATCAGCATTGTTATTTTCACCCAACCCCATGTGCTGTCACTTCATGTTCTTTTCATCCTACAAGTGCAGTATATAACAGAAACCATGAACCCCTTTTTTTATGGCACTGGATGCTGTAAATCAGGTTTCAAGCCAAATGCAAGGTAGGTTTGTCAGGGTAGAACTTGGCAATGCAGGTGGGGGGTGGTCCAAGCAGTTGGTGGGGAGGGGGGAGCGCGGGGTGAATTGGACAGTTGGGGTAGGGGAGAGGGAGAATCGTAACATTTGGAGGAAGGAGTCAGACAGTCGTTGAGGAGAATCAGACAATCAGGGGAGAATTGGACAGTTGGAATTTGGGGAATCAGAGATATGGGTTAGTATCAGACAGTTGGGAAGATGGACAGTCAGGAGGGGCAGACAGTTGAGATCTAGACGAGGCAAAGAGTGTGAAGCAGCCAATGACATCACAATCTATACAAGTGGCAGCACAACAACAGCCCCAAATATATGACATCCATCCCCCTTTACTTCTAAAGTCCCATCACACATAACAACAAAAAATAGTCAGGGTTGTGGTGGCAGATAGTCAAGGGAAGGTAGACAGTTGGCGGAGGGGGTGGATATGAATGGATGCTATCTCTTAGAAAAAATAGGCAAAATGGAAAAAAAAGGGTAACCCTAAAGGAAGAAAATATCTTAGCTCAAAGAGTCAGGAAATAGAATCAGTTTGAGTTGAGCAATGAAGTAGAGAGGCACAGATAACATTGGTGGGGGTTGCTTAAAAAGGTCCCCGAACAGTAGTTAAAGTGTAGGGCTGAGCATACATTGGAAAAGTAGTTACGTGGTGTAAGGGTAACCCTGAGGAGATTTTAATCTGCATCTTGACTGGGTGTATCAAGTTTTCAACATGTTTTTGTTTTTATTTCAGATTTCCAACACATTCAGTATTTTGTTTTCTAGGAATGGGAGTTGAGTTGGCTTAGATAGATTGGGAAACTACATTAAAAACTATGATGGTAGACAAGCAATGGCAAGCATGTAAAGAATCAATACAAATTTTGTTACAAATTTACAATATTTTAAGCAACAAAAAGTCTCCGAGAAATTGTGGTTCAATCAAGGCTAACATGAGAAGTTAAAGATGGTGATAGATCAAATGAAGAAGGAATAATGGTCCCAAGAGAAAATTGGGAGGATTTAGAAATCAACAAAGAAGGACCAGGAAATTGGTAAGGAAAGAGAAAAGAGTATAAAAGAATAGGTTGGCAAGACGCTATTCCCACGAATCCCATCTCCAAACTCCGTGGCCTGGGCCTCGGCTCCTCCCTCTGCGACTGGATCCTGAATTTCCTAACTCACAGACCACAGTCAGTAAGGATAGGCAACAACACCTCCTCCACGATCATCCTCAACACCGGTGCCCCACAAGACTGTGTTCTCAACCCCCTACTATACTCCTTTTATACCTATGATTGTGTGGCCAAATTCCCCTCCAATTCGCTTTTCAAGTTTGCTGACGACACCACTGTAGTGGGTCGGATCTCAAACAATGACGAGACAGAGTACAGAAATGAGATCGAGAATCTGGTGAACTGGCAACAATAATCTCTCCCTCAATGTCAACAAAACGATTGTCATCGACTTCAGGAAGCGTAAAGGAGAACATGCCCCTGTCTACATCAATGGGAACGAAGTAGAAAGGGTTGAAAGCTTCAAGTTTTTAGGTATCCAGATCACTAACAACCTGTCCTGGTCCCCCCATGCCGAAACTATAGTTAAGAAAGGCCACCAGCGCCTCTTCTTTCTCAGAAGACTAAGAAAATTTCGCATGTCAACTACGACTCTCACCAACTTTTACAGATGCACAATAGAAAGCATTATTTCTGGTTGTATCACGGCTTGGTATGGCTCCTGCTTTGCCCAAGACCGCAAGGAACTACAATAGGTCGTGAATGTAGCCCAATCCATCATGCAAACCAGCCTCCCATCCATTGACTCTGTCTACACTTCCTGCTGCCTTGGCAAAGGAGCCATCATAATTAAGGACCCCACGTACCCCGGACATTCTCTCTTCCACCTTTTTCCATCGGGAAAAAGATACAAAAGTCTGAGGTCACGTACCAACCGACTCAAGAACAGCTTCTTCCCTGCTGCTGTCAGACTTTTGAATGGAATTACCTTGCATTAAGTTGATCTTTCTCTACACCCTAGCTTTGACTGTAACACTACATTCTGCACTCTCTTGTTTCCTTCTTTATGAATGGTATGCTTTGTCTGTATAGCACGCAAGAAACAATACTTTTCACTATATGTTAATACACGTGAAAATAATAAATCAAATCAAATCAAAAGAGATATAAAAACAGATTGTAAATATTTGAAAAGGTATGTAAATAGGAAGAGATTAATGAAAGTAAACATTAGAGGCAGAAAGGTGTGCAATTGTAATGGAGAATAAGAAGTGGCAGACACATTAAGCTAGTACATTGTGATAGAAGTTACAAAAACATTCTGGAAATAAGGGGGAGTAATGGCCTAGGGAGAATGAGGAACTTAATACAATCAGTGTAAGTAAAGAAATAGCACTGGCAAAGTTAATGAGATTTAATAGTGACAAATCCCCTGGATCTGACACCCTCGGCTTTAATCAGGTTACTGCAGAGATTGAAGGTAGCAAACATAAGCCTGCTATGTAGAAAGGAGGAAGAGAGAAAATGGGCCAGTTATCCTAACATCAGTAATTGGTAAAATGTTGGAATCTATTATTGGGGATCTGATAACAGGACAATTAAAAATCATAATATGATTAAGCAGAGACAAAACAGATTTATGAAAGAGAAATGGTATTTGACAAATCTTTTAGAGTTTTTTGACTGCACTAGAAACTCAAGAATACAACAGGGATAAATCTCAGAAATGATGGCAAGACCAAGGAGACACATGGGGCAAGTACACTGATAAACTTTAATTTAATTTAAATTAATCAAATATAATGTAATATTAGATCAATTAATTAATATAAAAATCAGAACCAATTTGATAATTTATTGATGATTATAATCATTGTTCAGTTAATTAATCAGGTCTAGGGGGATAAAGATTAAATTAAATAATGCGGAATAGTTATATTAAAGGGTTCTGAATTATTCAGAGAATTAAAATCCAATATATATAGATAATAACCTTCCCATATATGTATGCCAGCACAAACGAAACACTTGATTGGTGAGTCATGAGTCCTAAGTTTATTTCTGCTACATCAGTTAAAAAAGTTTAAAAAGCATGGGCAGAGAGGGAATGGGTGATGGCCAGCAGACAAGGAGGACAAAGTAGGTCGGGCAGCAGTCCCAGGGAATATATTTTACTCTCCACCCAGTATTTGGATCTGAATACTGTTGAGGGTGATAGTCCATCTCGGGAGTACTGCCAGAGTTAAATCCATGGCACCAGCTGCACCAGGTGGGGGAGTTGATTGTTTAAATCAATATAGATGGCAGATTCGATAGTTAGATGATTAGACAGGTGTGACCAGAGATGTGAATCCAGCATGGTTTGCTGCCTACCTGGTGCCAGGTTCAAGGGTGTCACTGAATGGCTGCATGTCCCTCTGAAGGTTGGAGGAGCACAGCCAGTGATAGTGGTCCATAATAGTATCAAGAACTTCAATAGAAAGAGAGATGAGTCCTGCAGGCAGATTTTAGAGATTTAGGAAGGGATTTCCAAAGATAGTGATCCCTGGATTATTTATAGCGCCACGTGCCAGTGAGTGTATAAATAGGGGGATAGAAGTGATGAATGCATGGCTGGAGAAATGGAGCAGGCAGGAGGGTTATAAATTCTTAGGACATTGGGAATGGTTCTGGGGAGCAGGGACTTGTACAGAATGGACTAGTTGCACATAAACAGAGCTAGGAACAATGTCCTGTGGAGCAATTTGCTGGTATTGTTGGTGTAGGCAGGGTAAAGGGTTAATGGTTATGTTAATAGACAACAATGCGAATGATGATGTAAGCATGACATCAGGGTCAGGTAACCAACAGACACCAAGAGAGCTAAACACAGAACAGTCTGTGTTCAGAGAACAATATGCTTCATATGAGGTCTTCAATGTAGATAGTCTATATTCGTTTTTTAAAAACTATGCCCAAGTCACTCAGGGTAAATGAAATCTCATCCAACTTGAAGGCAGCACAAGTAATGGACAATAAGGCAAATGATAGTGAAAGTGCTGGAGGCCACAGTTTAAGAAAACTGAGCTGTATATATGTCACCCACAGGTGAAGACCTAAGAACAGCTTAACTTTGCAAATAGGACCAATAAAAATAAGCCATACCTTGATAGGGCATAGTAAACAAACTATTTAAAATATCTGCAGTTGTTGAATAACCATTACCCCATCAAGGGTCTATAGCAAGGATAATGATGGGAGCTCTGGAGGTGCCAATTTGAAAGATACCAAATACAAGAAAGGGCACAAATGCACAAGGTCAGTGCTCTTCTATATGCAATTGAGGATATATCTGATGATGACCTGATGAGACAAGGAGTCGGAAAGCCCTGAGCATCTTACTAGAAGGTTTTGATAATTATTTCAGATCTAAGAAGAATCTGGGCAACGAACTGGCAAGATTTAACCAAAGGAACGAGAGACCGGGTGAATCCATCGATTCATTTATTAATGACTTGTATAGATTGGATACATTCCCACTCACCTGAAGAAGGGGCTCAGAGCCTCGAAAGCTTGTGTGGCTTTTGCTACCAAATAAACCTGTTGGACTTTAACCTGGTGTTGTTAAACTTCTTATTGTATAGATTGGCCAGTAGTTGTGACTACAGAGCTTTAAAATGAGAGTTAATCCATGACCACATTGGAAGGGGAAGGGAGTGAGCAGTCAGTGGAGGGATCCCCTGTGGGATCCCCTCCAAAATAGGTATATTGTTTTGGATTCTGTGGAGGGGGATGACCCTCCAGGGGTAAGCCACGAAGACCAGATCGCCTGCACAGAGACATTTTCAGAGGCCCAGAAGGGAAAGAAGGGGATTAGGAGAGAAATAGTGGTGGGGGATGCGATGGTTAGAGGCACGGACAGGCGGTTCTGCGGGCGCGAACGAGACTCCAGGATAGTAGTCTGCCTCCCTGGTGCCGGGGTACTGGATGTCTCCGAGAGGGTAGGAAGCATATTAAAAAGGGAAGGTAATCAAACAGATGTAATTGTACTCATTGGTGAAAATGACATAGGTAGAAAGAGCAGGGGGGTCATACGAGAACAATTCAGGGAGATGGGTGCTAGGCTAAAAAATAAGGCCTCTAGGGTAGCAATCTCTGGACTGCTCCCAGTGCCTAGTGCTAGTGAGGCCAGGAACAGGGAAATTCTACAATTGAACACGTGGCTAAGGGACTGGTGCACGAGGGAGGGTTTCAAATTCATAGATCATTGGGAAGTCTTCATGACAGGATGGCACCTGTACGGAAAGGATGGGTTACATCTTAACTGGAAGGGCACAAATACCCTGGCTGGGAGTTTTGCTAGAGTGTTTCGGCAGGGTTTAAACTAGTGTGGCAGGGGGGGTGGGGATCAAAACAGTAGGTCAGTAAGTACTGAGGCTGGGGTCGAGCTGGGGGCCAGGGCAAGGCTAGATAAGAAGAAGAGCATTCTGGAGCAGGATGACCTGAGTGGGCCTGGAGGTCTGGAGTGCATCTGCTTCAATGCGAGGAGCGTATAGGGTAAGGCAGACGAACTTAGGGCCTTAATGCTTACACGGAATTTGGATGTGGTTGCGGTGACGGAGACATGGTTAAAAGAAGGATAGGACTGGCAGCTGAATATTCCGGGGTATAAGTGTTTTAGGCGAGACAGAGGAGGGGCTAAAAAAGGTGGGGGAGTAGCGGTATTAGTTAGGGAGCATATTACAGCGGTGCAGAGGGTGGACAATTTAGAGGGGTCATGTAATGAGTCGCTGTGGGTGGAGCTCAGAAACAGGAAAGGTTCAATCACTATGCTGGGGGTATACTACAGGCCACCCAACAGCCACCCAACAGCCCACGGGAAGTGGAGGAATGGATATGTCAGGAGATTCTGGATATGTGCAGAAAAAATAGGGTTGTTGTAGTGGGAGACTTCAATTTCCCTGGTATAGACTGGAAAGTGCTTAGGGCTGGGCGGCTGGACAGGGAGGAATTTGGAAAATGCGTACTGGAAGGTTCTTTGGAACAGTATGTAGATAGCCCAACTAGAGAGGGGGCTATACTGGATCTAGTTCTGGGAAATGGTCAGGTCGTCAAAGTTTTGGTAGGGGAACATGTGGCAAATAGTGACCACAACTCTGTTAACTTTAGGATAGTAATGGACAAGGACGAGTGTTGTCCTAAGGGTAGGGTGCTAAATTGGGGGAAGGCTAACTATAGCCGGATTAGGCAGGAATTGGTGGCCGTTGATTGGGAGAGTCTGTCCAGGGGTAAGTCCACGTCTGACATGTGGGAGTCTTTTAAGGAACAGTTGATAAGGCTGCAGGACAGGCATGTGCCTGTAAAAAGGAAGGATAGGAAAGGTAGGATTCGAGAGCCATGGATAACCAGGGAAATTGAGAATCTGATCACAAAGAAAAGAGAGGCGTACGTTAGGTCCAGGCAATTGAAAACAGATGAAGCTCTGGAGGAATACAGAGAGAGTAGGAAAGAACTCAAACGGGGAGTTAGAAGGGCAAAAAGAGGTCACAAAATGTTCTTGGCAGATAGGATTAAGGAGAATCCTAAGGCATTTTATTCATATGTTAGGAACCAAAGAGTTGTCAGGAAAAAAGTCGGACCTCTCAGGGACAAAGGAGGGGAATTATGCTTAGAACCCAAGGGAATAGGGGAGATCTTAAATGAATACTTTGCATTGGTTTTCACAAAGGAGTGGGACTTGTTGACTGGGAGTGTCTCAGAGGGAGGTGTTGACCCATTAGAGAGAATCTCCATTACAAGGGAGGAAGTGTTAGGTTTTTTAGGTAACATTAAAACTTACAAATCCCCAAGGCCTGATGGCATCTATCCTAGACTGCTCAGGGAGACACAAGAACATAAGAACATAAGAAATAGGAGCAGGAGTAGGCCATCTAGCCCCTCGAGCCTGCCCCGCCATTCAATAAGATCATGGCTGATCTGAAGTGAATCAGTTCCACTTACCCGCCTGATCCCTATAACCCCTAATTCCCTTACCAATCAGGAATCCATCTATCCGTGATTTAAACATATTCAACGAGGTAGCCTCCACCACCTCAGTGGGCAGAGAATTCCAGAGATTCACCACCCTCTGAGAGAAGAAGTTCCTCCTCAACTCTGTCCTAAATTGACCCCCCTTTATTTTGAGGCTGTGCCTTCTAGTTCTAGTTTCCTTTCTAAGTGGAAAGAATCTCTCCATCTCTACCCTATCCAGCCCCTTCATTATCTTATAGGTCTCTATAAGAACAATAAGACAAGAGATATAATTACTGGGCCTCTGACGGAAATCTTTGTCTCTTCATTGGACACAGGTGAGGTCCCTGAGGATTGGAGGATAGCGAATGTGGTACCGTTATTTAAGAAGGGTAGCAGGGAAACCCGGGTAATTATAGGCCAGTGAGCTTGACGTCCATGGTGGGGAAGTTGTTGGAGAGGATTCTTAGAGACAGGATGTATGCGCATTTAGAACGGAACAATCTCATTAGTGACAGACAGCATGGTTTTGTAAGAGGGAGGTCGTGCCTTACAAATTTGGTGGCGTTTTTTGAGGAAGTGACAAAAACGGTTGACGAAGGAAGGGCCGTGGATGTCGTCTATATGGATTTCAGTAAGGCATTTGACAAAGTCCCTCATGGCAGGTTGGTTAAGAAGGTTAAGGCTCATGGGATACAAGGAGAGGTGGCTAGGTGGGTAGAAAACTGGCTTGGCCACAGGAGACAGAGGGTAACAGTCGAAGGGTCTTTTTTCGGCTGGAGGTCTGTGACCAGTGGTGTTCCGCAGCGCTCTGTACTGGGACCTCTGCTATTTGTGATATATATAAATGATTTGGAAGAAGGTGTAACTGGTGTTATCAGCAAGTTTGCGGATGACACGAAGATGGCTGGACTTGCGGATAGCGATGAACATTGTCGGACAATACAGCAGGATATAGGTAGGCTGGAAAATTGGGCGGAGAAATGGCAGATGGAATTTAATCCAGATAAATGTGAAGTGATGCATTTTGGAAGAACTAATGTAGGGAGGAGTTATACAATAAATGGCAGAGCCATCAAGAGTTAGAAACACAGAGGGACCTAGGTGTGCAAGTCCACAAATCCTTGAAGGTGGCAGCACAGGTAGAGAAGGTGGTGAAGAAGGCATATGGTACGCTTGCCTTTATAGGATGGGGTATAGAGTATAAAAGCTGGAGTCTGATGTTGCAGCTGTATAGAACGCTGGTTAGGCCACATTTGGAGTACTGCGTCCAGTTCTGGTCGGCGTACTACCAGAAGGACGTGGAGGCTTTAGAGAGAGTGCAGAGAAGGTTTACCAGGATGTTGCCTGGTATGGAGGGTCTTAGCTATGAGGAGAGATTGGGTAAACTGGGCTTGTTCTCCCTGGAAAGACGGAGAATGAGGGGAGACCTAATAGAGGTGTACAAAATTATGAAGGGTATAGATAGGGTGAACAGTGGGAAGCTTTTCCTAGGTCGGAGGTGACGATCACGAGGGGTCACAGATTCAAGGTGAGAGGGGCGAAGTATAACTCAGATATCAGAGGGACGTTTTTTACACAGAGAGTGGTGGGGGCCTGGAATGCGCTGCCAAGTAGGGTGGTGGAGGCAGAGATGCTGGCATCGTTTCAGACTTACCTGGATAGTCACATGAGCAGTCTGGGAATGGAGGGCTACAAACGAATGGTCTAGTTGGACCAATGAGCGGCACAGGCTTGGAGGGCCGAAGGGCCTGTTTCCTGTGCTGTACTGGTCTTTGTTCTAATCAGTGTGCTGGATGAAATGTTATCAGACTTCTTGCAAACCAAGGAACATTTAATGTTAGAGAAGGTCAAACAGTTTGCAAGGCAGATAGAGCAGTGAAAGCAGAATTGGGGTGTGCTACGGGGAGACACTGAGGTGCAGGAGGGGTCAATCCAGTAAATAGGCCAAAATCTGGAGCCCTGTGCACCAAATAGCCCATGAAAAACCCGCTAAAACTGCCAAAGGGGTAGAAAAAACCCTTCCAATTATTTTAAGATGTTCCAGATGCAGCACTGCTGCAAAGAATGCCCAGCAAGGGGAACCAAATTCTTTCTCTGTGGCATGACTGGACATTTTAAACAATTCTGCAAATCTAAAGCACAATTTAAAGGAAGAAAGCTGGAACAAGCTTCCAAACATCCTAATTACACAAAATTGGAAACAAAGATATTGAAGCTGAAAATCTCATTAGAAGAATTTCTGGTCTGTAGAACTGGATACAGAACAACATTTAAATTGAACACTGGGGCTCGGATCATGGAAAAATTGAGCTGGCTTAATGATGCTGTGATCCAACCTTGAAAAATGAAGCTACAGGGCCATGAGGCACAGACATCAAAGTGAAAGGTCAGATCATTACAACCCTGAGACATAAAGATGAAGAAATTAATAGAAATCATAGAAACCCTACAGTGCAGAAGGAGGCCATTCGGCCCAACGAGTCTGCACCGACCACATTCCCACCCAGGCCCTACCCCCACATATTTACCCATTAATCCCTCTAACCTACGCATCTCAGGACTCTAAGGGGCAATTTTTAACCTGGCCAATCAACCTAACCCGCACATCTTTGGACTGTGGGAGGAAACCGGAGCACCTGGAGGAAACCCACACAGACACGAGGAGAATGTGCAAACTCCACACAGACAGTGACCCGAGCCAGGAATCGAACCCGGGACCCTGGAGCTGTGAAGCAGCAGTGCTAACCACTGTGCTACCGTGCCGCCCTTAATGGAACTCTTAATATCTTATAGAACCCATTAACCCTCTTTGCTCAGCAGGGCAACGTCTTCAAGACATTTTCTAAGGGTCGATGAGATAACATAGCGAAGCCATATTTAGGAATGTATTTCCTAAGTATTTCCAGGGGCTGGTGAGGCTCAAAGTTCATATCACCCTACTCCCAGATGCCAAACCTATCTACTATTTTCAAGAACGGATATGGCCAATGTCTTCTATTGATGAAAGTTTGGGGAAGTTGTCAAAAACTATTCTTTTTAAGCTGGATACCAACAGCAGTTTTTGGCAAACACACGTTGCCAAGAATCAATGTTATTGCCAATATATATCACTCCCTTTGGCCACTTTTGTTCCAATTGACTTCCCTTTGGCATATCCTCTGCACCAGAAATCTTTCAATGCACTTTGTCCAACATTCCTTGAAGGCAGAAAAGGAATTACTTGCTTATAAAAATTAATTTGGTACTATCAAAAAAGAGCACAAGCATTGTAAAGTAAAGTTGATTTAATAGTCACAAGTAAGGCTACATTAACACTGCAGTGAAGTTACTGTGAAATTCCCCTAGTTGCCACACTCTGGCACGGTAGCACAGTGGTTAGCACTGCTGCTTCACAGCTCCAGGGTCCCGGGTTCGATTCCCGGCTCGGGTCACTGTCTGTGTGGAGTTTGCACATTCTCCTTGTGTCTGCGTGGGTTTCCTCTGGGTGCTCCGGTTTCCTCCCACAGTCCAAAGATGTGCGGGTTAGGTTGATTGGCCAGGTTAAAAATTGCCCCTTAGAGTCCTGGGATGTGTAGGTTAGAGGGATTAGCGGGTAAATATGTGGGGGTAGGGCCTGGGTGGGATTGTGGTCGGTGCAGACTCGATGGGCCGAATGGCCTCCTTCTGCACTGTAGGGTTTCTATGATCTATGACCTGTTCGGGTCAATGCACCTAACCAGCATTACTTTCAGACTGTGGGAGGAAACCAGAGCATCTGCAGGAAACCCATGCAGATATGGGTAGAACATGCAAACTCCACACAGACAGTGACCCAAGCCAGGAATTGAACATGGGTCCCTGGTGCTGTGAGGCAGCAGTGCTAACCATTGTGCCACCATGCTGCCTTAAGTCAGGGAGGTTTTATAAGTGCACCAAAAGAATAACAGAGGACCCCCGAAAGACCAAGGCAATTAAAGAATTTCCACAGTCCAAGTGTGTTGATGACATACAAATAAATATCTTTTAGGCATGGTCAAGCAGATGGGAAACTCATGGTATCATCTTAACACCTGATTGCTTTGGAGATATTCAGACCAATCATCTCGGCAGTACGATCTGACTTAACTGCATTCTGTAAAAGGTATTATTCTGTTTGACTCCCTGATACCACTGCTGACCCTTTTACCCCAAATGTTGATGGCAGATATCTCTCTGTCATCTTGCTAGCCAACTCCTTCTCAGCTCTGTCTGTGACTTCAATGAAAAGTAGTATTCTGTTCCAGTCCCAGTTTGCTCTGTTCCTTTAAATTCAGACTTCCTCAAAACTTCTCTTAATTTCTTTAGTTTCCTTAACTAGTTGTTCTTTAGGTTTCTGACACTTGGTTCCTTGTCCCTTGTTCCATTGTATGGCTTTTCTTCTAGCAAAGCTGAGAAATGTTCTTTCTCTCTCTCTCTCTCTCTCCCCCTGCGAAGTTCAATGCAGCCACAGTTTAAAATGAAAGCAGAAATCCCCATTCATGGAAACACCTTTGTTTAATATGAATATAACTAGAATTTTACCCTTCCTTGCACAGAACCACTAAATTAAACTCAGTCAAATCTATACCGTATTTCTAACATCCAGCAATACAAATATAGATCACTTAAAACTACCTCTGTTTCCTGACAACCTGCCCACTAGGTTTTAGTTATTTTTAAACATGGGTTTATTAAAATCCCTTTGTTCATCCACATTTCTTAGTTTATCACTGAGACGGGAATGGATTAATGAATTCTAATACTCAAAGTGAACTCTGTGATATTTAGAGATTGTGTGAGAAACACTGTCGAACTCATGTTTACGTTAGGGTGTTTTCATGCTCACATATCCAAGAACAGGTAAGAGTAGCAGCTGTGTTATACAAGAGTATGTTTTTCCCGGCTAATCTGTTCCGGAATGTGGCTAACCCAGCCATTTTGTATTCTTTAATATGTACTGCTGTGTAACAGTAGAGCCTACATACAGGCCTTCTGTGATCGTATAATGATACATTCATATATATTCATCATAACTTGTACTCATTGTTCCACTGGAGCAAGCAGAGAGGCAGTGATTGGAGGCAGGAGTGCTGGTGAGAGATTGATTGAATTATTTATTTATTAATTAGTCAGTGTGTGTTTTTTTTTGGCCTTTACTTTTGTAGTAGTATTTTTCTTAAGTTTAAAGTGAAAACCGGAAGTGGGCTGCTAAGGAGTCTGGGAAGGGTTTTTTAAGCGCGCGAAGTATAAAAGGTAGGCTGCAGTATACAGCGGGCAGCGTCGGGAGCGGGCAGCAGCGTGTGTGGGAAGCAGAGTGTGAGCTATAAGGGCTTTGGCTCACAGGGCTTAGGCAGAAAGGGCGAGCAGGGGTGAGTTTAATTCATTTTTGCTGTTTCTACCTGGTACTGGCAAGGTATCTAGAGGTGATGGGTGTGCAGGCAGTGCTATGTTCCTCTTGCAGTATGTTTGAGGTGAGTGACTCTGTCAGTGTCCCTGCTGATTACACCTGTGGGAAGTGCACCCATCGGCAGCTCCTCCAAAACCGTGGTAGGGAACTGGAGCTGGAGTTGGATGAACTTAGGATCATTAGGGACGCAGAGGTGACCATAGACAGAAGCTTTAGGGATACAGATACTCC
Organism: Mustelus asterias; assembly: GCF_964213995.1. Classification (NCBI taxonomy): domain Eukaryota; kingdom Metazoa; phylum Chordata; class Chondrichthyes; order Carcharhiniformes; family Triakidae; genus Mustelus; species Mustelus asterias. Next base: position 69,279,731 of record NC_135815.1, on the reverse strand, counting down.
GAGGAATGAAAACAGATGGGTGACGGTGAGAGGGGCTGGGAGGAAGCAGTCCGTGCAGGGATCCCCTGTGGTCGTTCCCCTTAGCAACAAGTATTCCACTTTGGATACGGTTGAGGGGGACGACATACCAGTGGTGAGCCGCAGTGAGAGGATCTCCAGCACTGTGTCCGTCTCTGTGGCTCGGGAGGGTAAGGGGCAGAGCGGGAGGGCAAAAGTTATTGGGGACTCGTTAGTTAGAGGGATAGATAGGAGGTTCTGTGGCAGCAAAAGAAACTCATGGATGGTATGTTGCCTACCGGATGCCAAGGTCCGTGACGTCTCAGACCGTGTTTTCCGGATTCTTAAGGGGGAGGGGAAACAGTCACAAGTCGTGGTACACATTGGTACCAACGACATAGGAAAGAGAAGGGACGGGGATTTAAAACAGGAATTTCTGGAGCTGGGCTGGAAGCTGAGAGCCAAGACAAAACATGTGGTCATCTCTGGTACGTTGCCGGTGCCACGTGATAGCGAGTTGAGGAACAGGGAGAGAGTGCAGTTAAACATGTGGTCGCAGGGATGGTGTAGGAGGGAGGGTTTCAGATACGTGGATAATTGGAACACATTCTGGGGAAGGTGGGACCTGTACAAACAGGACGGGGTGCACCTGAACCAAAGGGGCACCAATATCCTGGGAGGGAAATTTGATACGGCTCTTCAGGTGGGTTTAAACTAATTTCTCAGGGGAGTGGGAAAAGGAGTTGTAGTCCAGAAGTCAGTGTTGAGGGTGGTGAGGTATTGGGGAAGGTATCAGGGTCAAGGGTGGGTACCGGTGGACAGGAAGGTGGGTTGAAGTGTGTCTACTTCAATGCAAGGAGCATCCGGAACAAGGTAGATGAACTTGGGGCGTGGATTGGTACTTGGGACTACGATGTTGTGGCCATTACGGAGACGTGGGTAGAACAAGGACAGGAATAGTTGTTGGATGTTCCGGGGTATAGATGTTTCAGTAAGTGTAGGGAAGCTGGTAAAAGAGGTGGGGGAGTAGCATTGTTAATCAAGGATAGTTTAACGGCTGCGGAAAGGCACTTCGAGGGGGATCTGCACACTGAGGTAATATGGGCTGAGGTTAGAAATAGGAAAGGAGCGGTCACGTTGTTAGGAGTTTACTACAGGCCCCCAAATAGTAATAGAGATGTGGAGGAAGAAATTGCTAAGCTGATTATGGATAGGTGTGGGGGTCACAGTGTAGTTGTCATGGGGGACTTTAACTTTCCAAATATTGATTGGAACCTTTGTAGGTCAAATAGTTCGGATGGGGCAGTTTTTGTGCAGTGTGTGCAAGAGGGTTTCCTGACACAACATGTGGATAGGCCGACAAGAGGTGAGGCCACATTGGATTTGGTACTGGGAAATGAACCGGGCCAAGTGTCAGATTTGGTTGTGGGAGGGCACTTTGGAGATAGTGACCACAATTCAGTGTCTTTTGTTATTGCAATGGAGAGGGATAGGGCCGTATGGCAGGGCAAGGTTTACAACTGGGGGAGAGGTAATTATGATGCGATTAGGCAAGAATTAGGGGGCATATGTTGGGAACAGAAACTGTCAGGGAAAGGCACTAATGAAAAGTGGAACTTTTTCAAGGAACAAATACTGGGTGTCCTTGATAGGTATGTCCCTGTCAGGCAGGGAGGAAATGGCTGAGTGAGGGAACCATGGTTCACGAAAGAGGTGGAATGTCTTGTGAAAAGGAAGAGGGAAGCTTATGTAGGGATGAGGAAACAAGGTTCAGATGGCTCGATTGAGGGTTACAAGTTAGCAAGGAACGAGCTGAAAAAGGGGCTTAGGAGAGCTAGGAGGGGACATGAGAAGTCCTTGGCGGGTCGGATCAAGGAAAACCCCAAGGCTTTTTACTCTTATGTGAGGAATAAAAGGATGACCAGGGTGAGGTTCGGGCCGGTCAAGGACAGTAGTGGGAACTTGTGTATGGAGTCAGTAGAGATAGGCGAGATGATGAATGAATACTTTTCTTCAGTGTTCACCAAGGAGAGGGGCCATGTTTTTGAGGAAGAGAAGGTGTTACAGGCTAATAGGCTGGAGGAAATAGATGTTCGGAGGGAGGATGTCCTGGCAGTTTTGAATAAACTGAAGGTTGATAAGTCCCCTGGGCCTGATGAAATATATCTTAGGATTCTTCGGGAGGCAAGGGATGAGATTGCAGAGCCTTTGGCTTTGATCTTTGGGTCCTCGCTGTCCACGGGGAGGGTGCCAGAGGACTGGAGAATGGCGAATGTTGTTCCTCTGTTTAAGAAAGGGAATAGAAATGACCCTGGTAATTATAGACCGGTTAGTCTTACTTCAGTGGTTGGTAAATTGATGGAAAAGGTCCTTAGGGATGGGATTTACGACCATTTAGAAAGATGCGGATTAATCTGCGATAGTCAGCACAGATTCTTGAAGGGCAAGTCGTGCCTCACAAATTTGATAGAATTTTTTGAGGAGGTAACTAAGTGTGTTGATGAAGGTAGGGCAGTTGATGTCATATACATGGATTTTAGTAAGGCGTTTGATAAGGTCCCCCATGGTCGGCTTATGATGAAAGTGAGGAGGTGTGGGATAGAGGGAAAGTTGGCCGATTGGATAGGTAACTGGCTATCTGATCGAAGACAGAGGGTGGTGGTGGATGGAAAATTTTCGGATTGGAGGCAGGTAGCTAGCGGAGTGCCACAGGGATCAGTGCTTGGTCCTCTGCTCTTTGTGATTTTTAGTAATGACTTAGAGGAGGGGGCTGAAGGGTGGATCAGTAAATTTGCTGATGACACCAAGATTGGTGGAGTAGTGGATGAGGTGGAGGGCTGTTGTAGGCTGCAAAGAGACATAGATAGGATGCAAAGCTGGGCTGAAAAATGGCAAATGGAGTTTAACCCTGATAAATGTGAGGTGATTCATTTTGGTAGGACAAATTTAAATGTGGATTACAGGGTCAAAGGTAGGGTTCTGAAGACTGTGGAGGAACGGAGAGATCTTGGGGTCTATATCCACAGATCTCTAAAGGTTGCCACTCAAGTGGATAGAGCTGTGAAGAAGGCCTATAGTGTGTTAGTGTTTATTAACAGGGGGTTGGAGTTTAAGAGCCGTGGGGTTATGCTGCAACTGTACAGGACCTTGGTGAGACCACATTTGGAATATTGTGTGCAGTTCTGGTCACCTCACTATAAGGATGTGGAAGCGCTGGAAAGAGTGCAGAGGAGATTTACCAGGATGCTGCCTGGTTTGGAGGGTAGGTCTTATGAGGAAAGGTTGAGGGAGCTAGGGCTGTTCTCTCTGGAGCGGAGGAGGCTGAGGGGAGACTTAATAGAGGTTTATAAAATGATGAAGGGGATTGATAGAGTGAACGTTCAAAGACTATTTCCTCGGGTGGATGGAGCTATTACAAGGGGGCATAACTATAGGGTTCATGGTGGGAGATATAGGAAGGATATCAGAGGTAGGTTCTTTACGCAGAGAGTGGTTGGGGTGTGGAATGGACTGCCTGCAGTGATGGTAGAGTCAGACACTTTAGGAACATTTAAGCGGTTATTGGATAGGCACATGGAGCGCACCAGGATGATAGGGAGTGGGATAGCTTGATCTTGGTTTCAGATAAAGCTCGGCACAACATCGTGGGCCGAGGGGCCTGTTCTGTGCTGTACTGTTCTATGTTCTATGTTCTAAGATATACATTATACAAGTACTTACAAACATATATAAATTGTTGTATGCCAGTTAACTTGTTTGTTCGCGACTGTAACCTTGTACATTAGTGAGACACCCCACAGGTGTCCACAGGGGGCAACAACATTCGCGGCCTTGAGACAACCGTGAGGAAACCGCCAAGGCAGCAAGGTTCACACGATGGAAGACAAGCCACAGCCTGGGAACCTGAGGGGCCTGGGACACTGCGGACGTGACAGGGGGGGTATAAATGTATGTTCTTAACCTGTATTTGCTGAGAACTCTGTGCCGTGTTAGGCATCGGACGTCTCCCACAATTGTGAAAATAAACCACTGTATTTTGACCGACGAATAGACTGAGAGGCATTTTTACCGACAACAATCACAATTTAGACAGTACTCAGATCTCTATTTCTTAAGTCCAAAGTGGATGACCTTACACTTTCCTACACTGAACTCCATCGGCTCGATCCACCCCTAATCTATCAATGTCCTTTTCCAACTTTGTCTATCTGCACTTTATGCCATGCTATCTGACCTATTTTCATCAACAGCTTAGATATATGATTCTCAATTCCTTCATCACAGCATTTATGAAATGTAGTGAAAGACTACATTCCCACTATAGATCCCTGGGGAACACCATGAGTCATATTCTACCAATTTGCATCCAAACTCATTTTCCTTGTTCTATAGAATCATGTTATCCTACAGTGCAGAAGGAGGCCATTTGGCCCATTGAGTCCGCACTGACCACAATTCCACCCAGGCCCTACCTCCATAACCCTATGCATTTATCCTAACTAGTCCCCCTAACACTAAGGGGCAATTTAGCATGCCAATCCACCTAACTCACACATCTTTGGGCTGTGGGAGGAAACCGGAGCACCTGGAGGAAACCCATGCAGACACGGGGAGAACATGCAGACTCCGCACAGACCCAAGGAATTGAACCCGGGTCCCTGGCGGTGTGAGGCAGCAGTGCTAACCACTGTGCCGCCTAAGCCTATGTTTCCTATTTCCTAACCAATTCCATCTTCATGTCAGTAAGTTGTCTCCAATTTCATGTGCTCATTTATTAACAGTTTCTTATGTGGAATTTTCTTGGGTACCTTCTGGAAATCCATTCAAATAATATCCAAAGACTTTTCCTTATCTGTCACATTTCTTAACTGCGAAAAAAAGTTCAACATAACTTAGCTTTTACAAATCAATGCTGATTTTCCCTGATTAGCTCATAATTGTCCAAATGCCCAGTCACTCCATCCCTACTAATTGATTCTACTCATTCACCTGCAACTGACAAGCTAGTTAACTGATAATTTCCTAGTTTATCTCTCCTCCTCTTCCAAAATAATCATGTGACTTAAATCAAATGAATTTTGAAAATCTGAACCTGACAACAAAGTATACTTGGTTCCCAGAATGAAATTGGGGGTAAGGACACTTTAAATGGAACGTGTATGATAAGCAACAAGTTTAAGGACATTTTTAGAAAGTCATTATGTACTGCTTCAGTTAGATTTTTGGGAAACACACTTAAACATCACTATCTGCACATTCCTTGCCTTTTAATTGTCTTTTGTAATGCTCTTTGGAAGTTTTCTGCATGTTATGGACCAGAAATTTTATGATCAATGTTATTGTATCCCAAAATATTAAAAGTTAAGATAATACCAATCAAACAAATAAAATAGCACAGAAAGGGGTCTTTTGGTCCATCATACCTGAGCCAATTCTTTGAAAGAGCTATCTAATTTTAGTCCCATTCTCTTTCCCCACAATGTTCATCATAGAAACCCTACAGTACAGAAAGAGGCCATTCGGCACATTGAGTCTGCACCGACCACAATCCCACCCAGGCCCTATCCCCATATCCCTACATATTTACCCACTAATCCCTCTAACCTTCGCATCTCAGGACACTGAGGGCAATTTTTAGCATGGCCAATCAACCTAACCCACACATCTTTGGACTGTGGGAGGAAACCGGAGCACCCGGAGGAAACCCATGCAGACACGGGGAGAATGTGCAAACTCCACACAGACAGTAACCCGAGCCGGGAATTGAACCCAGGTCCCTGGAGCTGTGAAGCAGCAGTGCTAACCACTGTGCTACCGTGTCACCCCAACAAATAATGTTGCAAATTATTTTCTAGGCACAAGCCGCTCAGCAGTTTTCACTGGTGCTCATTCCCAATGTTGATTCATTCTTATTAACTAATTAATATGTATTTGCATATTATGGGCTTTATCTTGACTTGCTTACAATCAACACTTCTGCAAGTTAACCTCATCTTTCCTTCTGTTGTTAAAGCAATACATTTACACTTATCATTGAGAGGTTTTTTTTTCAGAAGGTGTGGAACTAATTTACAATGGTTTTATTCTTTATCATTACTCAAAGGATCTTAAAAAGCACTTAAAGAAAATAAGCCCCAAGTTAAAGAATCATCGACATTTCCAGCAGAGATGGAAACCATTCAACCCATCTTCCTGTTTCTGTGTTGGTTGAAATAGAGCTAACCAGTCTAATCCTGGATTATAATATGAAGTCTATACCCCTTTAACTGCATTGTCTTCCTTCTCCAGAATAATTGATTCTATTTTTTCTCTGAAGGCCAGCTGCCACTTCATATACCATTCATGAAAGACTTCTGTAACGTTTTTCATGAGGAAATGACCGTAAGAGTCTAACACTAACTTATTATTTTGTATTGTATTTTACACCTCAGTAACTATTGAAATGAAATGGAGTGATTAAGCACTTTCTCTCAGTTTGTCTCCACATTGCAGTATTGATCTCAGCAGAGAAGCATGATGCCGCATAATTTGCATTACCATTTTCCTTCTAATTATGTTTTGCCTGTCAGAGCTTAATGAAGGTCAGTCAGATTGCTTCCTTGAACATTTAATTTGATTTTAATTGCAGATGAAGTTTCGCCCTGGAATATTGTCAGAGTTAAATGTATAAAAGAAAATCTCAAATATTGTTGTTAGGGCATATCCAATCTCTATACCCCTTTCCCTTGCTAATTTAGGAATTTCCCTGTTCTTCTGATATTACCACTGATCTTGTTTTCTTCTATGTCTTGTGTTTCTGTATCAAAATCATTGGGACGTTGATGTATTTTTAAATCCAAACTAAGTTGTAAGAATGAGTTAGGATGGAATGTTACGACAGTTCACGCTGGTGGGATATTCCCATCCCGCTGCAGCGAATGGAGATTTGGCTGGATGTCAAATTCTCCGACATCGCTGCAGTGGAGTGTGGCATGAACAGCCGGTAAGATTGTGCCCTGAGTGTTTCATCCAGGGGAGCCAATAATATACTTTATGTACCCCCAATACTTTTTCCTATAAAGTTGGCCAATTCAAACTTCAGATAAAATCTGTGAACGCTAAATGTGTACTGTATACCTCATAAATATTTCCCTAGCCTGTATCAAACCTTCTCATACAGATCATTCAATGTTGTTGTTGCATGCTGGTGAGCCTGGGAAGATTTTAGCAGAACCTCAATTAGAGAAATGTTTTGTAACAACTATGATTTATTTGAACTAAGATTTATGTGTTTACTTGTTTGAAATCCCCCCTCCCCTGTTGTAAATTGTATCTGGTTCTAAAGACTTAGCTAAAAGGCAAGAAAGAACATGTTAAATGGTAAATTCAGAAAGTTAACTATTAAAAAGTTAACAGGTCAGAAAGATTAAAAGCAAAGTGTCAATTAATAGTAGTTATCAGTAATTAAATGAGAGGAGAAAGCTTAACTTTAACAATTGAACAGGCTTCTCACCACCTTTCTCAGACTTGGATAACATATAAAACCAACACTCCTCAACATCCCCCTCTAAACATCTCTTTCTACCAATGTGGCTTCTCAAGATCCCTTTTTTATACCTTAAAGATGTTGAAAGCTCACCTTAGTCAATATTGGCGACAGTCAGTTGGTCCATAACTCGTCAATAATGACATAGTTAACCCATTGTTTTTAGTTAATTACTTATATTGTTTCAGCATTAAGACAATGGCATCTTCTCTTGAGCTAGCCTAAACGCTGACCAATAATTGGTTAACATAGAGTTATTTAACGTTGAGACTTCTCAAATAGGAACCAATTCATTCCTTCTGTCAAGGTTAAACAAGATGTGGAGATGCCGGCGTTGGACTGGGGTGAACACAGTAAGAAGTCTCACAACACCAGGTTAAAGTCCAACAGGTTTATTTGGTAGCAAATACCATAAACTTTCGGAGCACTGCTCCTTCGTCAGATGGAGTGGAAATGTGCTCTCAAACAGTGCAAACAGACACAAAATCAAGTTCCAGAATACTGATTAGAATGTGAATCCCTACAGCCAGCCAGGTCTTAAAGGTACAGACAATGTGTCCAGAGTGTCTGGAGACAATACACATCTCTTTAACCTGTGTTTAATGCTCCCTCCACCCACATTGTCTGTACCTTTAAGACCTGGCTGGCTGTCAGGATTCGCATTCTAATCAGTATTCTGCAACGTGATTTTGTGTCTGTTTGCACTGTTTGAGAGCACATTCCCACTCCATCTGATGAAGGAGCAGTGCTCCCAAAACTTATGGTATTTGCTACCAAATAAACCTGTTGGACTTTAACCTGGTGTTGTGAGACTTCTTACAAGGTTAAACAAGTCATGTTATCTTTTTCTTTCCTGGGATGGGAGTATCTTATAATTTTAAGAATCTGTGTTAATAATTAAGTGTTAGTAATGTGTTTAGAATTACAAAAGTTAGAAAGTTCTTGTGTTCCAGTTTATAAAATTATGAGAGGTAGAGATAGGGTGAACAGTTGGAAGCTTTTTCCTAGGGCAGAATTACAAGTGGGCACAAGTTCAAGATAAGGGGGGAAAGGTTCAGTGGAGATGTGCGGCGGAGGTTTTTTACACGTAGGAAAAAGGGGCCTGGAATCCCTACAGTGCAGTTACGTGAGCCACATTTAAGACTTATCTTGATAGACATAAGAACAAACAGGGAATAGAGGGATATAAGCGGTTGGTCTAGATAGATAAACGTGATCGGCGCAGGCTTGGAGGGCCGATGGGCCTGTTCCTGTGCTGTACTGTTCTTTGTTCTTTGTATGACATTCCCAGCCTTCCGAACATATAGATTAATTAATTATTTATTCTATGTGGCTAGTTTCCAATAATGCTGATTTAGTTTATTTTTAAATGTCTTTTGTCAATTTAGCACCAAATTCTTTATAATATATTAATTCAAATACAAAATGATGCTCACACTGAAACTATTGATTTTGAATCTACTAATAGTTTGGAAGTGAACATTCATGTCCTGTGGATGGACATTATGAAGGGTATTGTTCAATTGTTCGGTCTTTGATTATGTGTGTCTGACGACTCTTCCCAAGTCTCTAACACTGGAATTCTACTGCCCCACCCATCACGGAATCGTCTGGTGACCTTGTGTGAGAATTTCCAGTCTCGCTCGAATGAGGCTGTAAAATTCCACTCGATGGAAGCCTGGGTGCAGTGACTGAGGAAGAAGTCTTATAACACCAGGTTAAAGTCCAACAGGTTTATTTGGTAACACAAGCCACAAGCTTTCGGAGTGCTGCCCCTTCATCAGGTGAGCGGGAGTTCTGTTCACAAACAGGGCATATAAAGACTCACTCAATTTACAAAATAATGGTTGGAATGCGAGTCTTTACAGGTAATCAAGTCTTAAAGGTACAGACAATGTGAGTGGAGAGAGGGTTAAGCACAGGTTAAAGAGGTGTGTATTGTCTCCAGCCAGGACAGTTAGTGAGATTTTGCAAGCCCAGGCAAGTCGTGGTGGTTATAGATAGTGTGACATGAAGCCAAGATCCCAGTTGAGGCTGTCCTCATGTGTGCGGAAGTCGGCTATCAGTCTCTGCTCAGTGACTCTGCATTGTCGTGTATCGTGAAGGCTGCCTTGGAGAACGCTTACCCGAAGGCCAAATGCCCGTGGCTGCTGAAGTGTTCCCCAACAGGAAGAGAACACTCTTGCCTGGTGATTGTCGAGCGGTGTTCATTCATCCATTGTCATAGCGTCTGCATAGTCTCCCCAATGTACCATGCCTCGGGACATCCTTTCCTGCAGCGTATCAGGTAGACAACATTGGCGAAGTTGCAAGTGTATGTCCCGTGTACCTGGTGGATGGTGTTCTCACGTGAGATGATGATCCGGCACGTCTTGCAGAGGTTGCTGTGGCAGGGTTGTGTGGTGTCGTGGTCATTGTTCTCCTGAAGGCTGGGTAGTTTGCTGCGGACAATGGTCTGTTTGAGGTTGTGCGGTTGTTTGAAGGCAAGAAGTGGGGGTGTGGGGAAGGTCTTGGCGAGATGTTCATCTTCATCGATGACATGTTGAAGACTCCGGAGAAGGAAAGAAGAGAGTGCAAAATGTAGTGTACAGCTATAGCAAGGGTATAGAGAAATATCAACTTAATGCAAGGTAGAACATAGAGCATAGAAAAGCTACAGCACAAACAGGTCCTTCGGCCCACAAGTTGTGCCGAACATGTCCCTACCTACAAGGCTTACCTATAACCCTCTATCTTACTAACTTCCATGAACTTATCCAAAAGTCTCTTAAAAGACCCTATCGAATCCGCCTCCACCACCACTACCGGCAGCCGATTCCACACACCCACCACTCTCAGTGAAAAACTTACCCCTAACATCTCGTCTGTACCTACTCCCCAGCACCCTAAACCTGTGACCTCTCGTGAGAACCATTTCAGCCCTGGGTAAAAGCCTCTGAGAATCCACTCTATCAATACCTCTCAACATCTTATACACCTCTATCAGGTCACCTCTCATCTTTCGCTTCTCCAAGGAGAAAAGACCTAACTCTCTCAACCTATCCTCATAAGGCATGCCACCTAATCCAGGCAACATCCTTGTAAATCTCCTCTGCACCCTTTCTATGGCTTCCACATCTTTTCTGTAATGAGGCGACCAGAACTGGGCACAGTATTCCAGGTGGGGTCTGACCAGGGTCCTATACAGCTGCAGCATTATCTCCCGATTTCTAAACTCAATTCCTCTATTGATGAAGGCCAGTATTCCATATGCCTTCTTAACCACAGCCTCTACCTGCGACACTGCTTTGAGCGTCCTATGAACCCAGACCCCAAGATCCTTCTGATCTTCCACACTGCCAAGCATCTTACCCTTAATATTATATTCTTTCATCCTATTCGACCTGCCAAAATGAACCACCACGCACTTATCTGGGTTGAAGTCCATCTGCCACTTCTCCGCCCAGTCTTGCATCTTATGTATGTCTCGTTGCAACTGCTGACATCCCTCTACACTATCCACAACACCACCAACCTTTGTGTCATCAGCAAACTTGCTAACCCATCCTTCCACTTCCTCATCCAGGTCATTTATAAAAATCACAAAGAGCAAGGGTCCCAGAACAGATCCCTGGGGCGCTCCACTGGTGACCAACCTCCATGCTGAAAAAGACCCATCTACAACCACTCTTTGCCTTCTGTGGGCAAGCCAGTTCTGAATCCACAAGGCAATGTCCACTTGTATCCCATGCCCCTTCACTTTCTCAATAAGCCTTGCATGGGGCACCTTATCAAACACCTTGCTGAAATCCATATAAACTACATCTACCCCTCTTCCCTCGTCTATGTGTCTAGTTACATCTTCAAAAAATTCAATTAGGCTCGTGAGGCATGATCTGCCTTGGACAAAGCCGTGCTGGCTATTGCTGATCATACTATTCCTCTCCAAATGTTCATAAATCCTGCCTCTCAGGATCTTCTCCATCAACTTACCAACCACTGAGGTTAGACTCACTGGTCTACAATTTCCCGGGCTATCTCTTCTCCCTTTCTTGAATAACGGAACCACATCCGCAATCCTCCAATCCTCCGGAACCTCTCCCGTCTCCATTGATGACGCAAAGATCATCGCCAGAGGCTCAGCAATCTCTTCCCTCGCCTCCCACAGTAACCTGGGGTACATCCCATCCGGTCCCGGCGATTTATCTAACTTGATGCTTTTCAAAAGCTCCAACACATCCTCTTTCCTAATGTCCACATGCTCAATCTTCTCAGTCCACTGCAAGTCTGCACTGCAACTACCAAGATCCTTTTCCACGGTGAATACTGAAGTAAAGTATTCATTGAGTACCTCTGCTATTTCTACCGGTTCTATACAGAGTTTCCCACCGTCACATTTGATAGGTCCTACTCCTTCACATCTTATCTTCTTGCTCTTAACATACTTGTAGAATGCCTTGGGGTTTTCCTTTATCCTGTCTGCCAAGGACTTCTCATGACCCCTTCTTGCTCTTCTAATTTCCCTCTTAAGTTCCTTCCTACTAGTCGTATACTCTTCGAGATTTCTAACATTACCTAGCTCCCTGAACCTTTTGTAGGCTTTTCTTTTCTTCTTGACTAAATTCGTTACAGCTTTCGCGCACCATGGTTCCTGTAACCTACCATAACTCCCCTGTCTCATTGGAACGCTGCTGTGCAGAGCTCCAGGCAAATTTTCCTTGAAAATTTACCACATTTCTTCTGTACATTTCCCTGAGAAAACCTCCTTCCAATTTATGCCTCTAATTTCCTGCCTAATAGCCTCATAATTGCCCTTACTCCAAATAAACACTTTCCTAACTTGACTGATCCTATCTCTCTCCAATGCTAATGTAAAGGAGATAGAGTTATGATCACTATCCCCAAAATGCTCTCCCACTGAGAGATCTGACACCTGCCCAGGTTCATTCCCTAATACCAAATCAAGTACAGCCTCTCCTCTTGTAGGCTTATCCACATACTGTGTCAGGAAACCCTCCTGAACACACCTAACAAACTCCTCCCCATCTAAACCCCTTACCCTAGGGATATTCCAATCGATAATTGGGGTAATTAAAATCTCCCATCACGACCACTCTGTTATTATCACATCTCTCCAGGATCTGCTTCCCAATCTGCTCCTCCACATCCCTGCTACTATTGGGTGGCCGATAGAAAACACTCAGTAAAGTTATTGACCCCTTCCTGTTGTGAACTTCCACCCACAGAGATTCCGGAGACCATCCCTCTGTGGCGTCCATCTTTTCTACAGCCATGACACTATCCCTGATCAACAGTGCCACTCCCCCACCTCTTTTGCCTCCTTCCCTGTCCCTCCTGAAACATCTGAAACCCGGCACTTGAAGTATCCAGTCCTGTGCCTGAGATAACCAAGTCTCTGTAATGGCCACCACATCACACTTCCAATAGTGATCCACGCTCTAAGCTCATCCATTTTGTTCACTACACTCCTTGCATTAAAATAAACACATCTCAACCCTTCGGTCTGAGCGCTCTCCTTCTCCATCACCTGCGTATCCTCCCTCTCACACTGTCTACAAGCCTCTTTTATTTTTAAGCTGACCTCCTCTCTCCCAGTCACCTCATTTTGATTCCCACCCCCCAACCATTCTAGTTTAAACACTCCCCAGTAGTCTTAGCAAACCTTCCCGCCAGGATATTGGTCCCCCTGGGATTTAAGTGAAACCTGTCCTTTTTGTACAGGTCGCACCTGCCCCTAAAGAGGTCCCAGTGATCCAGGAACCTGAATCCCTAACCCCTGCTCCAATCCTTCAGCCACGCATTTATCCTCCACCTTATTTCGTTCCTTTCCTCACTGTCTCGTGGCACAGGCAGCAATCCCGAGATTACTACCTTTGTGTCCCTTCTTCTTAACTCCTGACCTATCTTCCTATATTCTCCTTTCATAACCCCTTCCCCTTTCCTGCCTATGTCAGTGGTACCAGTATACACCACGACCTCTGGCTCCTCTCCCTCCCACTTCAGGATTTCTTGGATACGGTCAGAAACATCCCTGATCCCGGCACCAGGGAGGCAAACCACCATCCGCGTTTCTCGACTTCCTCCACAAAAATGCCTGTCTGACCCCCTCACTGTAGAGTCCCCGATCACCACTGCCTTCCTCCTCCTTTCCTTACCCTTCTGTGCTACAAGGCTGGACTCCGCGCCGGAGGCACGACCACTGCTGCTTCCACCAGGTGGGCTGTCCACCCCAGCAGTACTCAAACAAGAGTACTTATTTTTAAGGGGCACAATCACTGGGGTACTCTTTACCACCTGACTTTCCCCTTTCCTAACTGTGACCCACTTGCCTGCTTCTTGTGGCCCCGGTGTGACCACCTGCCTATAACTCCTATCTATCACCACCTCGTTTTCCCTGACCAGACGAATGTCCTCGAGCTGCAGCTCCAGTTCCCTAACTCGGTCCCTTAGGAGCCGCAGCTCGACGCACCCAGCACAGATATGCACTTTTGGGAGGCTAGGAAACTCCATGACCTCCCACATCCGGCACTGAGAACAGCAAACTGGCTTCACATTCATAATGCCCCTTTTCCTCAGATTCCACAGGGAAAGAACTAAGATTTAAAAGTTGAGAAACAGAAAAAAAAAAGATTTTTTTTTCTTTAAACCTACCCTCCATCGCCCATTTTCTCCTAAGCCCGTTGAGCTAAAGCCCTTCAGCTCTCACTCTGCAACCTGCTCACTCCGCTGTCCGCTACAACGCTGCCCGCTGAATAGTGCGGCCTGCCTTTTAAAACCTCGCGCGCTAAATGACCCCTTCCCAGGTCACCCCACGGTCTACTTCCGCTTTTACCGTTAAAAATAATAAAATTTTAAAAACAAAAACCCCGCTAAAAATCAGAATCAGCAAGTAAAACTCTTCCCAGTAAAAAACTCCCTCCACAAGTCACTCCTCTCAGCTTGCTCCTCTCAGGTAGGTCCATTCAAGAGTCTGATGGCAGCAGGGAACAAGCTGTTTTTGAGTCGGTTGGCACGTGACCTCAGACTTTTGTATCGTTTTCCCGATGGAAGAAGATGGAAGAGTGTGGTGAACCATCGTTGGTTACCACTGGGGGTTGTTCTTATGTTACTGTTGGGTTAGGGTGTTGTCACTGTGGGGGTTGTATAATGTTGTTGGGTTAGGGTGTTTACCTGTGGTAAATGTTATTATGGCACATCCCGGTGGGGCCCCGCCTCCGGAGGAGAGGTATAAGACCCTCTGCTCCGGCAGGACCCCTCCAGTCTGAACTGGTGTACTCGTGTTAGTTAGTTCCATTGTTTGATAATAAAAGCCTTCAATAACTGAAGCCTTGTTCCACGTGCTTGATTGTCGCGCATCAATTTTATTATCAAACAGAAAACTCTCAGCAGTAAAAAGAGAGTATGGAACAGATTTTGAAACCAGATCGTCTGGCGTTGGACCCACGTGCGGTCGGTGCCGCTAACACCTTCAACCACTGGTGGAAGTGTTTCGAAGACTACCTGGCAGCCTCTGTAGCTATTACTACAGACAGCGACAAACTCCAAGTCCTCCACGCGAGGGTAAGCGACACGATTTATCTTGCAATTCGTGCGGCCACCACTTACCCGAGGGCCGTCGAGCTCTTGAAGAAACGATACACGAAACCACCCAACGAGATACACGCTCGTTACCTCCTCGCTACACGACGTCGGCAGTCGGGCGAAACCATGGAGGACTACGCCAATGAGCTCCTGCAGCTTGCCAGAGGTTGCGATTGTAAAGACGTATCAGCCGAACAATACATGTACGACCTCGCCCGAGACGCGTTCGTAGCAGGGGTAGGGTCCTCGTACATCCGGCTTAAGTTACTGGAGAAAGGGAACCTCAACTTGACCCAAGCGATGGAGATGGCTGAGATGCTGGAAGCGGCGTCGAAAAGCTTGGCTCTGTACCCCGAGGACCATGTGGAGACAACGTGGCAGGAGCAAGCTCAAATCCCTCCTCGCCCCGCGGGCTCGCGCTCCCATATCGATCCGACGACGGCGGCAGCTCCAGGCGGCCAGCGATGCTATTTTTGCGGTGGGGCCAAGCATCCACGGCAACAGTGTCCGGCAAAAACGGCAATCTGCAGCCAGTGCGGTAAAAAGGGCCACTATGGTAAAGTTTGCAGGTCGAAGTCCAAAAACGGCAGTGCAGCTTGTAACCCTCCAGAGCGGAGACAATCTCCTTCGGCGTCGCAGTACCAACGAGGTCCGACCACGTGCGAATCCAGGACGGCGCCATCGTGGCTGACGGAGGAGGAGGAAGACCACCAGGAGTCACTACGTTTGGCGCCCTCGCCCACGTGCGATTCATGGAGGCGGCCATCATGGTCCACGACGACTAGGAGCGACCAGCAGGGGTCCTCAGCATCAACATCGGCGGCTTGCAGTGACGCCCAGGGGCCAACGGTGGCGTCGATCTCCCTGGACCAGACAAAGCACCACAGGCTTGAGAATTCCATGATGGATATCAAGGTAAATGGTCGTACTGTGAATTGTCTGTTTGACAGTGGGAGCACCGAGAGTTTCATACACCCTGACACTGCTAAAAGGTGTGGACTCCGGGTTCTACCTGCCAAGCAGACAATTTCCATGGCATCACGGTCCCGGTCTGTACCGATCCAAGGACGATGTATGGTAACTCTAGAGGTACAGGGCACAATTTACGAGCAATACAGGCTCCTTGTGTTACCTCACCTTTGTGCGCCAATTCTCCTCGGACTAAATTTTATGGTCCACATGAAGAGTGTGATCCTACAGTACGGTGGGCCACTCCCTTCACTGGCAGTAGGGAATCAGCCGCAGCCTCCAAATTGCCCAAAGCACCCCGCATGCAATCTTTCCACTCTGAAAATCACTACACCATCCTTATTTAAGAATCTGGTACCAGGCTGCAAGCCCATCGCTACTAAGAGTAGGCGTTACAGCGCTGAAGACCGGATCTTTATTAGATCTGAGGTTCAGCGGCTCCTCAAGGAAGGGATCATACAGGCCAGTGCTAGTCCGTGGAGAGCGCAGGTCGTGGTAGTCAAAAGCGGGAACAAACCTCGGATGGTCATCGACTACAGTCAGACCGTTAACCGTTATATGCAGCTGGATGCGTATCCTCTCCCGCGCATTTCTGATATGGTCAATCAGATTGCGCAGTACCGAGTGTTCTCTACCATAGACCTTAAGTCCGCCTACCATCAACTCCCCATCCGCCCAGAGGACCGACAATATACGGCTTTTGAGGCGGATGGTCGTCTATACCATTTTCTCAGGGTTCCATTTGGTGTCACCAATGGGGTCTCGGTCTTCCAGCGTGCTATGGACCGAATGGTGGACCAGAACGGGTTGCGGGCTACCTTCCCGTACCTGGATAACGTCACCATCTGCGGCCATGACCAGCAGGACCATGACACGAATCTCCAACACTTTCTGCGCACTGCATCTCGCCTGAATCTGACCTATAACAGGGAGAAGTGCGTATTCCGTACGCGCAGGTTAGCTATCCTTGGATACGTGGTGGAAAACGGGGTCATTGGCCCTGATCCAGACCGTATGCGCCCCCTTACTGAACTTCCCTTGCCCGCTAGCACGAAAGAACTGAGGAGATGCCTCGGGTTCTTTTCGTATTATGCGCAGTGGGTCCCCAACTACGCGGACAAAGCTCGTCCGCACATCAAGTCCACGACCTTCCCACTCACGCCGGAGGCCCAATTGGCCTTCAAGGCTTTGAAAAGCGACATTTCGAAAGCCACGATGCACGCGGTGGATGAATCCATCCCTTTCCAGGTGGAGAGTGATGCATCTGATTTCGCCCTAGCCGCCACACTAAACCAGGCAGGCAGGCCCGTCGCATTCTTTTCCCGCACCCTTCAAGGCCCCGAAATTCGGCACTCAGCGGTGGAGAAGGAGGCTCAGGCCATTGTGGAGGCAGTCAGACACTGGCGCCATTACCTGGCGGGGAAGCGGTTCACTCTGATCACGGATCAACGATCCGTGGCGTTTATGTTCAGTAACACGCAGAGGGGCAAGATCAAGAACGATAAGATCTTGCGGTGGAGAATTGAGCTCTCCACCTATAATTACGATATTATGTATCGTCCAGGGAAGCTCAATGAGCCCTCGGATGCCCTCTCGCGCGGAACATGCGCCATCATGCAGGAGGACCGCTTGAAGGCCCTCCACAATGACCTGTGTCATCCTGGAGTCACCCGACTCTACCACTTCGTCAAAGCCCGCAACCTGCCCTACTCGGTGGAGGATGTCAGGTCAGTGACGAGAAGCTGTCGGATTTGCGCAGAATGCAAACCGCACTTTTATCGACCAGACCGGGCACAATTGGTCAAGGCCACTCGCCCTTTCGAGAGGCTGAGTGTGGATTTTAAGGGCCCCCTTCCCTCAACGGACCGGAACGTCTATTTCCTCAATATAATAGATGAGTACTCCCGGTTCCCGTTTGTTGTCCCCTGTGCGGACACGTCGACTGCCACCGTCATTAAGGCATTCAGTGAGCTTTTTACCCTGTTCGGGTACCCCTGCTACATTCATAGCGACAGGGGCTCGTCGTTCATGAGCAACGACTTGAGGCAATTCCTGCTCTCATTCGGGATTGCCTCTAGTAGAACCACGAGCTACAACCCTAGGGGTAACGGACAGGTGGAAAGGGAGAATGCTACAGTCTGGAAGGCTGTCCTACTGGCACTGAAATCCAGGGGCCTTCCAGTCTCCCGTTGGCAGGAGGTCCTTCCAAATGCGCTCCATTCTATCCGCTCCCTCCTGTGTACGGCAACCAATGCTACTCCCCACGAGAGGATGTTCTCATTCCCTCGGAAGTCGTCCTCGGGGATCTCATTACCAGCCTGGTTGACGTACCCAGGACCCGTCCTTCTGTGGCGACATGTGAGGGCTCGCAGGTCCGACCCCTTGGTCGAACCGGTCCAACTCCTCCACGCCAACCCTCAGTATGCCTATGTGGCATATCCTGACGGGCGAGAGGACACTGTCTCCATTCGAGACCTGGCGCCCGCAGGGGACGTAGCAACTCCTGTCGCTCCCATACCCCCTGTCACGAATCCCCTACTACTTATTTCTTCCCCAGACGTGGCGCGGTCAGCACCGGGACCAGTGCATAACAGTTATACTCCCATGTACAGCTTGCCTGAGACTCGGAGATCGGCGCCACCACAGAAGGTTCCAGGATCCCCTGCACCATCGCCTCACCAGGGCCAACCGGCCCGGGAGTCCTTGAGGGGACAGCCGGACGCTGTTTTGGAGAGAACGCCACCGCAAGCACCTGCTCCGGTTTCGCAACCGGTGTTGAGGAGATCACAGCGACGGTGCGGTCCTCCAGACCGTCTGGACTTGTGAATTTTGTACATATATGACCTGTTTTTTTGCACCCCGCCGGCCTTTGTTTTTAAAGGAGGGGTGAATGTGGTGAACCATCGTTGGTTACCACTGGGGGTTGTTCTTATGTTACTGTTGGGTTAGGGTGTTGTCACTGTGGGGGTTGTATAATGTTGTTGGGTTAGGGTGTTTACCTGTGGTAAATGTTATTATGGCACATCCCAGTGGGGCCCCACCTCTGGAGGAGAGGTATAAGACCCTCTGCTCCGACAGGACCCCTCCAGTCTGAACTGGTGTACTCGTGTTAGTTAGTTCCATTGTTTGATAATAAAAGCCTTCAATAACTGAAGCCTTGTTCCACGTGCTTGATTGTCGCGCATCAAAGAGCCTCCCACTTTAGGGACCTGTTCACCATTCACACTTGGCTGCATACCATAAGATTATTATGCTGTGCGACCAGCCAGCCCAGGTAGCGGCAAGAACCTCAGTTGTCCCCAGCAGCAGAAGCAGTTCAAAGGTTCTACCCTGTGAGTCGGTTTAGTTCCATACGGAGGATAAAAGAAAGAAAATAACAATCTAATATTAAGTTATGAATTTTAGGTAAATGGCATTAACTAAAAATATATGCAAATTATTACTAATTTAGTCAGAAAAAATAATACATTGCATCCCAATTACATATTTAAGAATTCATATTAATTAAATTATTCATTTTATTAATTTCTTCATCTAAACAGTATCTCAGGAAGCTGAAGATAGTAAAGTCAAATGATCACAGTACTAACTAGATGTGGAGAAATGTCACTTGTATGATGACATTTGACCTGCAAGTAATACAGTAAAAAAGGTAATTTCTTTTTGATGCATGGATTCTCTGATTGATTTTAAGCACTTTTAAGAGTTTGCAGCAGTTGTAAAGGGATCAATTGTACCTTTCCTGGATAATAAGAAATACTGGTGACTGTGACATGACCCTTGACCTGGAAGCAGAACCAACAGCAAGGAAATAAGATTTTGATGCTATATGGCCAGACACAAAGGAGAGCTGAAGATAGGCACTGATCAGCACACAGGTGAAGTCACTTAACAGGCCAGCTGTACTCCTTCCCCAAGAAGCAAGGCCTCGGAGGTGGAAGTCCCACCTGCTGAGAGCTGCTGGCAAATCAGAGGTAGGCCGTTCTTCTGAATGCCAGCAGGGAAAAGTGATTGCTGTTGAAATGATACATATCAGAGACCTTGAATCAAGGAGCGACCCAAGAGCAGGTGACTGATGGGTGGGAAGAGGATCCTGGGAGAAGAGAGGAGGAGGGTTAGGCAGCAAGGGCCCTGATGCTGGGTCCCCTCAATCAGGCTGTGAGTGCCTTTGAACAAAGAACACTTCCAGGAGCCTGCAAGCAAGATGTCAGAGTTTGCTTGTCATGCTCCACATATAGCGAGCCCTCTGCCCGCCATTGGGCTAGATCTAGCAGCAGCAGGATGAGGTCCTTGAGTGGATATTAATTGCTGATGAAAGATCCTCAATTGGCAGCATGGTGGAAAGATTGTTCACAGACATTCCCACCCAGACTTAATCATGGTTGAGATGGGAAGGTGATCGGTGTCATGATGATTCATTACAGTTCTAAATTACTTACAGGCATATTGAACTTAAGTGAGACATGTGTTAAAAAAACACAATCAAAGACACTGAACCAAAGATGACTGAGAATGTAAAGTATCCATTTTCTGGAAAATTTCAGTGTGGATTATAATTTTTCTGAAGAGACCATTGAATGTCGCATTTGGAGAGTACCATAGCTTAATTCAAACAAAGACACTTGCAAGGGGAAATAGGATAAATGCAAAAGACTGAAGTTAATCTCCTGTGGTTCCAGAGACAATAGAGACTGTCACATCTCAGCAGACACCCAAAACCCATCTTCTGTTGATCTATATCACAGAATGTGGAAATTGTCTGAGCTCAAAGAAAACTGACTCTAAGACGAGAGACATAAGAGCTAGGAGCAGGAGTCGGCCATTTGGTCCCTCGAGCCTGCTCCACCATTCAATAAGATCATGGCTGATCTTTTTGTGGACTCAGCTCCACTTACCCACCCATACCATAACCCTTAATTCATTTACTGTTCAAAAATTTATCTATCCTTGCCTTAAAAACATTCAATGAGGTGGCCTCAACTGCTTCACTGAGCAGGGAATTCCACTGATTCACAACCCTTTGGTTGAGTTCCTCCTCAACTCAGTCCTAAATCTGCTCCCCCTTATATTCAGGCCATTCCCCCTAGTTCTAGTTTCACCTGCCAGTGGAAACAACTTCCCTGCTTCTATCTTCTCTATTCCCTTCATAATCTTATATGTTTCATAAGAACATAAGAACATAAGAAATAGGAGCAGGAGTAGGCCATCTAGCCCCTCGAGCCTGCCCCGCCATTCAATAAGATCATGGCTGATCTGACGTGGATCAGTACCACTTACCCGCCTGATCCCCATAACCCTTAATTCCCTTACCGATCAGGAATCCATCCATCCGCGCTTTAAACATATTCAGCGAGGTAGCCTCCACCACCTCAGTGGGCAGAGAATTCCAGAGATTCACCACCCTCTGGGAGAAGAAGTTCCTCCTCAACTCTGTCTTAAACCGACCCCCCTTTATTTTGAGGCTGTGTCCTCTAGTTTTAACTTCCTTACTAAGTGGAAAGAATCTCTCCGCCTCCACCCTATCCAGCCCCCGCATTATCTTATAAGTCTCCATAAGATCCCCCCTCATCCTTCTAAACTCCAACGAGTACAAACCCAATCTCCTCAGCCTCTCCTCATAATCCAAACCCCTCATCTCCGGTATCAACCTGGTGAACCTTCTCTGCACTCCCTCCAATGCCAATATATCCTTCCTCATATAAGGGGACCAATACTGCACACAGTATTCCAGCTGCGGCCTCACCAATGCCCTGTACAGGTGCATCAAGACATCCCTGCTTTTATATTCTATCCCCTTCGCAATATAGGCCAACATCCCATTTGCCTTCTTGATCACCTGTTGTACCTGCAGACTGGGCTTTTGCGTCTCATGCACAAGGACCCCCAGGTCCCTTTGCACGGTAGCATGTTTTAATTTGTTTCCATTGAGATAGTAATCCCATTTGTTATTATTTCCTCCAAAGTGTATAACCTCGCATTTCTCAACGTTATACTCCATTTGCCATATCCTCGCCCACTCACTCAGCCTGTCCAAATCTCTCTGCAGATCTTCTCCGTCCTCCACACGATTCACTTTTCCACTTATCTTTGTGTCGTCTGCAAACTTCGTTACCCTACATTCCGTCCCCTCCTCCAGATCATCTATATAAATGGTAAATAGTTGCGGCCCGAGTACCGATCCCTGCGGCACGCCACTAGTTACCTTCCTCCAACCGGAAAAACACCCATTTATTCCGACTCTTTGCTTCCTGTCGGATAGCCAGTCCCCAATCCACTTTAACACACTACCCCCAACTCCGTGTGCCCTAATCTTCTTCAGTAGCCTTTTATGGGGCACCTTATCAAACGCCTTTTGGAAATCCAAAAACACCGCATCCACCGGTTCTCCTCCATCAACCGCCCTAGTCACATCTTCATAAAAATCCAACATGTTCGTCAAGCACGACTTTCCCCTCATGAATCCATGCTGCGTCTGATTGATCGAACCATTTCTATCCAGATGCCCTGCTATCTCCTCTTTAATAATGGATTCCAGCATTTTCCCTACTACAGACGTTAAGCTGACCGGCCTATAGTTACCCGCCTTTTGTCTCCTTCCTTTTTTAAACAGCGGCGTAACATTAGCCGTTTTCCAATCAACCGGCACTACCCCAGAATGCAACGAGTTTTGATAAATAATCACTAACGCATCCACTATTACCTCTGACATTTCTTTCAATACCTTGGGATGCATTCCATCCGGACCCGGGGACTTATCCACCTTCAGTCCCATTAGTCTACCCAGCACTGCCTCTCTGGTAACATTAATTGTATAATTAATTGTTTCTATAAGATCTCTTCTCATTCTTCTGAATTCCTATGAATTTAGCCCCAGTCTAACAGTCTCTCTTCATAAGCCAACCCTCTCAATTCTGGAATCAACCTAGCGAATCTTCTCTGTATCCCCTTCAGCACCAGTATATCCTTTCTCAAGTAAGGAGACCAAACTGTACACAGTACTCCCAGTGTGGCCTCACCAGCACCTTATACAGCTGCAACATAACCTCACTGTTTTTAAACTCCATCCCTCCTGCAATAAAGGACAAAATTCCATTTGCCTTTTTAATTACCGGCTGCACCTGTAAGCCAACTTTTTGTGATTCATGCACAAGGACACCCAGGTCCCTCTGCACAGCAGCATGCTGCAATTTTTTACCATTTAAATAATAGTCCAATTTGATGTTATTCCTACCAAAATGGATGACCTCACATTTACCAACATTGTACTCATAGAAATCCTACAGTGCAGAAAGAGGCCATTCGGCCCATCAAGTCTGCACTGACCACAATCCCACCCAGGCCCTATCCCCATATCCCCACATATTTACTCACTAATCCCTCTAACCTATGCATCCCGGGACACTAAGGGGCAATTTAGCATGGCCAATTAACCTAACCCGCACATCTTTGGACTGTGGGAGGAAACCGGAGCACCCGGAGGAAACCCACGCAGACACAGGAAGAATGTGCAAACTCCACACAGACAGTGACCCAAGCCGGGAATCGAACCCAGATCCCTGGAGCTGTGAAGCAGCAGTGCTAACCACTGTGCTACCGTGCCGCCCCGTACTCCATCTGTCAGACCCTTGCCCACTCACTTAGAGTTTTCTTGGGGTTTTCTTTCATAACCAATAAACTTACTTGTTCTTTTGACTCAAGCAAGCCTGGTTAAATTGGCTCCTTCTAAACAGTAAATACATTTGGACTGGGAAGAAGTATCCATAGGGGAACAGACTCCTTTCAAACCAACTTTGTTATGACCAACTGAGGTGGTGTTGAATTCAGTGGAATCAGTATATTCCTGCTCCCTGGGGGAATAACAAAATTGCGGTCCCATTTGGAAATTTAACATATTAGGTAATCTTGTCCAGGGACCAGTCATAGCATAAGGACCCCACCACCAAATTCACCCAAAGAGAAAGCAGACAGAGACAGAAAGAGGAACACTCAAAATTCTTGTGAAGAGAAGAAGCAAATCTCCCTCAGGAAGAAACGGTCTAAAACTAGGAAATCTATATGCAGAGCTTGGATATGTTCAAGAGTTGGATATTTTACCAGAAATGGTCAAACCATGGGCTGGGGTGTTATTAGTTGATTGGTTGAAAATTCTGGAAAGCTTCACCATTAGGACTGTCATAACCCAAAGGAGAGAGGGGTCGTGGAAGTATGCCTTGCTGATGAGAATCAAACCAGTGAAACTCTTGTTAGACAGGGCTCCCAACCTACCCTACATGAATAAAGAATAGCATATTGTAGAACAGTGGAGATTGTACCAGATGTCAGCGGGGAACAATGGAATACTTGTAGTTATGTAAGACATATCTATGTTGTATCACCTATTTAAAGGAAAATTTACCTGTTTATTTGAAGTATCATTTGCCTGTTAATTCGTTTAATTTACATTGGTCCTGTATCATGGTAAAATAAAAGTGACAAGAAGTGAAGACCTTGAGGATCAGTCAGTAAATTCACGTATTCAGACCCATGGGGCCCTATTTTACCATTTTGATTCTAAGTGCTGGGCGAACTTGAACAAAGAAAATTACAGCACAGGAACAGGCCCTTCGGCCCTCCAAGCCTGCACCGACCACGCTGCCCGACTTAATGAAAACCCCCTACTCTTCCCCTATCCCTCTATTCCCATCCTATTCATGTATTTGTCAAGACGCCTCTTAAAAGTCACTTCCATATCCGCTTCCACTACCTCCCCCAGCAACGAGTTCCAGGCACTCACTACTCTCTGTGTAAATAATCTGCCTCATACATCTCCTTTAAACCTTGCCCCTCGCACTTTAAACCTATGCCCCCTAGTAATTGACTCTTCCACCCTGGGAAAAAGCTTCTGACTATCCACTCTGTCCATGCCTCTCATAATCTTGTAGACATCTATCAGGAATGAATCTGGGAGTGTTTCAGATCCAGCTTTTAGACCCGTTCTCTGGCACCCCCATACGCACTCTGCCTGAAAAAATATCAGTGATTCTGAATCGTGCTGCAGAAGTCTGTGGGCGGAGATTAATCCGCCCAAAACCCTGCAGCTCTGATCGGCACCCCGATCTGCTCATGCTCACAAAAAGAAAGATAGAATGCTGCTACCCTACCACATCACGCCCAGGCTCGATAATGCCCAGGCCCCCACAGACATTGCCCCCCCCCCAACATTACTGACCCCCTTATCACCCCACCCACCCTCCACCCAGACTGATCGCGGCCCCCTCCCCCTGAACAATCTCAGGCAGAGTGGTAGCGGACCCCCCCTTCCCTCTCACTCATCACAGGCAGGGCGGCAGCGGAACCCCCTTCCCTCTCCATTATATCAGGCAGAGTGGCAGTGGACACCCCCTTCCCCCTCACTCATCAGAGGCAGAGAGATCCACCCTCCCCCCCTCCACCCTACAGATATCAGGCAGGGTGATCCCCCTCACCCCCACCCCGGACCCTCCCGCACAAGGCCCCCATCTCGTCCGGACTCCGATGGCTGTGTGACACCTCCCTCTCTCCCCACTGTCCCCAATCATTGAGGCACTGATCCACCAGCCGTCCCCCCACCCCTCCCCATCAGCATCACCTGCAAGTGCTCACTTGCCTTCCCCTCAATGCTAACAAGCAAACTGCATGGAACTTGCTGGAATGTTCTGCCAAACTGCCTGCAGCTGATCTGCCCCAACAAGGGGCAGCTCCATTAAAAACTCAAGAATGGACAGGCAGGCAGGCATTCCTGCATAAAATGTGCGCACGACAAGCCTCCCGATTGACTGAGGGCGGCCTGGGGAGGATGTTGGATGCAGCAGAGGCGAGGCAGGACACCCTCTTCCCCCCAGGAGGATGCAGACCCAGGGGCTTTGATGGAAATGTGGCCTGGGAGGAAGTCGCCGCCTCGATCAATGCCAGGGCACTGGCCCCACGAACCGCGAAGCAGTGCCGGAAAAAGCCAATGACCTCATCTGGGCAGCAAGGGTGAGTGCTGAACCCCATCTTGCATCTTCCCCCAGATCTGCCCCAGATCCTCCCATTCCCAGCATTCTGCATGCTTCCAGCTCCTGACCCCCAAGCACCTCCGTCCTATCCCCCCAATGAGACCCACTGCGCTTGCCCTCTAAGGGCCACCACCTGATTCTCTGCAGGAGTCACGCCATCATTTCTTTCATGGCTCCTTCTATCTCCACAGGGGAAGACCGACCATAACACCCGTGAGAGGGCGAAGACAGGGGATGGTGAGCCAGACCTCCGGGTCCCCACCCCTTTTGAGGAGCAGGCGCTGGAGCTCTCAAAGGAAGGGGAGATGCGAGCTGTCAGCGACAGCATGGTCAGGCTGCCGTCAAGACGTGAGCATCTGTCATTCCTTCAATCACTTTGAGGCAACTTCTCAAGGGCAAGGGTTTCGGGTGTGAGGGGCAAGGTTTAAAGGAAATGTATGGGGCATGTTTATTTGATGTGGAGATGCCGGCGTTGGACTGGGGTAAACACAGTAAGAAGTTTAACAACACCAGGTTAAAGTCCAACAGGTTTATTTGGTAGCAAAAGCCACACAAGCTTTCGGAGTTCTTAGCCCCTTCTTCAGGTGAGTGGGAATTCTGTTCACAAACAGAGCTTATAAGCTCTGTTTGTGAACAGAATTCCCACTCACCTGAAGAAGGGGCTAAGAGCTCCGAAAGCTTGTGTGGCTTTTGCTACCAAATAAACCTGTTGGACTTTAACCTGGTGTTAAACTTCTTACCATGTTTATTTGCACAGAGAGGGCAGTGGGTGCCTGGAACCTATTGTCGAGGGACGTTTTGGATGCAGATACGATAGTGACCTTTAAGGGGCATCTATACAGCTATGTGA
The DNA here is from genome assembly GCF_964213995.1 of Mustelus asterias. Lineage (NCBI taxonomy): Eukaryota > Metazoa > Chordata > Chondrichthyes > Carcharhiniformes > Triakidae > Mustelus > Mustelus asterias. Next base: position 69,252,793 of record NC_135815.1, on the reverse strand, counting down.
ATGGGATGGGAACAGAGGCATATAGTCCCCGGAAGGGTTGGGGGTAACAAATCAGATGGGCAACCCGGTCGCCACAGGCTTGGAGGGTCGAAGGGCCTGTTCCTGTGATGTAATTTTGTTGGTGCTTTGTTCTGTGTTGAATGGAGAAATGTGAATCATGAGTTTGACATCCCGGATTCCTCACCCTCCCTTGCACTTAACCTTGCGTCCTGTGTTGCAGGGACACATCCGGACACCCGGGGCCTTCTGGACTACAGGCCCCTGATGCAGCTCCCACTCATCTTGGTCCAGGCAGCTCGGATGAGTCCTCGGAGGATATGGGTGAAGGGACCTCCGAGGGTGGCACAGTTTTGGTGTCAGCTTCCACCTCACAACTCACCATCCCAGATACTGACATGTCGGTGGGTCCAGTTAGTGTTGAGGCTTCTGGGTCACTCTCTGGTGAGCACGACACATCTGCTAATGTACATCGTGTGGAAGAGGGAACGTCCGAGGCCTCTGGCATGCGTGGGGTACCAGAGGCGAGGACTCAGCTGGCCCCAGACTACATGCTGGTCCTCTGAGATCACTTCTCCCTCAGCTGTTGGAGATGCAGAAATAGAGCCAGGGAATGCAGGAGGGGCTGATGGCCACACTGGACCGATTGCAAGGCTGTTGGGAGGAATCCCAAAGCTTTCAGGTGGACCAGCTATTGCCTGTCTTGTGTGCTTCCCAGGCCAACACTGCAAAGATGGTGTCTGCAGTGGAAAGCCTGGGGCAGGGGTTCCTCACCATGAGTGGCAGGCTCCAAGCGATTGCCGAGTCACAGCAGGCCACAGCTGAGGGACTAAACAGGCTTCTCGAGATTCTGCGGCCCATGGCTGAGAGGCTCGAGAGCTTGCAGGAGACCCAGCGGGACAGCGCTAAAACACAGCGGGCTACGGGAGCAGCCCTTGAGAACATGGCCCAGTTTCAGAGGGTCATGGCTGAGGGCTTGCAGAGCGTAGCCCAGTTTCAGAGGGCACTTGCTGCGGCCATTGAGAGGTGGCCCCTGATTCAAGTGGCCATTGCAGAGGGCTCGACCACCATGGGTAGGACGCAGGTGGTCCTCCAGGACTGGCAGTGCCAGGTGATGCCGGAGCTTCTGGAGCTCACTGCAGAAGCACTGCCGTCCCGTGAAGTGACCCACGGGCCCAAAGGAACCCCAAGGGAGGAGGAAGGGCTCGAGCCCATGCCGGGGCCTTCCAGCCAGGATACTGTGGTTGTGGCTACACCTTCTGATTCCCCCCTTCCTGACACCGAGGCATCTCAGGGGCAGCAGGATGAAGAGGGTGGCATGGAAACATCCCAGACACCTGGAAGCAGGTCAGGGCCCTCAAGGTCCAGGGCTTCCAGAGGATGCCCACCACGCGCATTACAGGCCATGGGGCATGACAGGCAGCTGGCCCCCTCCACCTCCAATGTACATTCTGGAGAGTCACTGAGTCATAGTGGTAGGCCACGTAAGGTTAGGAAGTTATAGTTGCGCTGAGGTGGCACGGGTGAAGGGCTGCACTAGTAAGAAAGATATTTAAGCACGTTAACGTTTTCTGTTCACAAGTTTTTATGTTATAGCATCTTATTTAAACACCTTTATTGTAAATAAATGTTTTTTTCACCAGCCACCTGTGACTAATTTGTCTCGATTATGAATCCTCTTCCATTGATGATCGCTGGAGAGATGCTTCATGTTGATGTCATTTGGGGAGGCCCCTCAATGCTGTGTCATTGAGAAAAGGAAACCATTGGTTCCCCAGAACCCACGAGCGATTCCCTCCCATCCCCCAACCCACCCGCCCCAGGGCCCTGTATGGTGGTTTCAGATCCCTTACCCACTACACAGATGTGGGCCCAGGTGCCAGCATGCAGGCAGAGCTCAGGTAGGAATCAGACTAGTTTGCACCAGGGCATCATCATGATGGCGCTTAGCGAGTTGTCATCACCCTCCTGCCTGCCAAAAAACTCGCTAACGCAGAGTACCCAGGCCCACCATTCTGGTGTGACAATGTTGCAGAATATATAAGGAATTTTTTGGGGGTGGGGTAATGAAACCCTTAGACACTTGCCCCTAGCGACTGAACCACCTGGTGATCAGGGCCTCCCTTGCAGCCCTCGCATGCCTCATTTGGGCTGCCAGCTCTCCAACACCTGGTTGTTGTTGCTCGGTATCCTCTTCTTCCTCCTCCTCTTCCTCCTGCTGGTCATCCTCCCAGTGATGCCCGGCTGTTCAGCCTCCACATCCTCCTCCTCCTCCTCCAATAGCTCACCTCTCTGCTGTGCCAGGTTATGCAAGGCATAGCACACCACCACAATGCAGGAGGAGATCAGGGGGCTGTACTGGAGGGCCCCGCCAGATTGGTCCAGGCACCGAAAACACATTTTGAGGAAGCCAAGCACCTCTCCACTATCGCGCGGGTGACTACATGGGCCTCATTGTAGCAGGTCTCTGCCTCAGACACAGGCCTCTGCACAGGCGTCATTAGCCATGCCCGAAGGGGGTAACCCATATCACCCAGGAGCCATCCCCGCAGCCTGGGCTGCTCCTCAAATGCCTCCGGGATGTCCGAGCTCCTGACAATGAAGCTGTCATGCATGCTGCCTGGATGTCTGGCGCAGATATGCATGATGGTCATATTGTGGTCACATACGAGTTGTACATTCAGGGAGTGGAACCCCTTCCTATTTACAAATCTCCGCAGATTCTGTAGAGGGTTCTTGACGGCGAGGTGTGTGCAGTCGATGGCCCCCTGCATGTTAGGCAGCCCCGCAATGGCTGCAAGTCCTACAGCCGGGTTTCCTGCTGCGCCTGGTCCAGGTTGAAGATGATGAACTGGCCAGCCCGGGCATACAGGGCTTCAGTGACCTGCCTCACACAGGTGTGCATGGCAGGTTGGGAGATGCCACAGACATCTCCGCTCGGGGTTTGGAGGAGCCAGTAGCATAGAAGTTTAGAGCAGCCATTAATTTAACAGCCACCGAGAGTGGGTGCCCCCCCGCCTCTAGGTGCCAGGTCCTGCAACAGATTGGACAGATGTTGCACTGTCTACTTTCGGTGCTGGAGATGTCAGCGGCACATGGTGTCCAACATCTGCTCCCTCCTTCTCCTACACCCCCGCTCTGGATGAATGGCAGCCATCTCCTCCTTCTGGTGGTCGTCTCCCTTTGGTCCTAGAAGTGGTAAGGCCCGGGCCTCCTATGCCCGCAATCCATCCTCCAGCTCCTCCTCCTCAGTTCCAGCAGCAACCAAAAGGACAGCTGGATGTATTGGTTGCATTGCAAAAGTCATGTCGTCACTCTGAAGGGGGCAGGGGGGTGGAGAGATGGAGAGGAACACATGTAGAAGTTATGGAATGCTGCTTGCCCCTAGCACACCCAGTCACAGCACTGCCCCCCAAATCCCCCAGCTACATGCTCCCCACAATCACAGCCCCCCCATTCTCCTAGCCACATGCTCCCTATAATCACAACCCCCCCCATTCCCCCAGCCACATGCTCCCCACAACCCCCACAGACCCCCCCATTGCCCAGCCACATGCTTCCCACAATCACAGACCCCCCCAATTCCTGCAGCCACATGCTCTCTACAATCACAACCCCCCAATTCCCCCAGCCACATGCTCTCTACAATCACAACCCCCCCATTCCCCCAGCCACATGCTCCCCAAAATCACAGCTCCTGGTAAAGTTGAGAGGCTGCAGCAGTGCTACTTGCAAGAGCTTTGTGCACATCCTTCAGCTGGAAGTGAGCTGAGTGCACTAGGACCCAGCAGCACCGCAAGACCCGAGGTCAGTGCTGAGAACCGGGTCCGTGCTGCAAGTCAGACATCAGAGACCCTGCAACAGAGCAACAGCCCCCCAACCCCCTACACACTCGCAGAGCCGCCATCGACCCAATACAGAAAACGGCTGCAACAACAGGACACCCGTGGGCAGCAGAGAGCTGTCAGACGCTATGCACTTACCTCCTCACTAACCCTCACTGATGGAGCGCCCAAATCGGACTTTTATTAAGCATGTGTGTTTCGCATTGATTCCAGATTGGTGAATGTGGTAGTAAAGGGGGAAGTGCTGGTAATGTTGGGCATTAATTCAATTTAAATGCACTCAAATGCATTTAAATTGCCGTCGTGCCCGTTTCGGGCGCGGTCCCGATCACGGACATTTTCGGATCACGCTACACACCTCATGCCCAAATTTACCAAGTTTTTGGGTCCGAAAACGGACGCAACTTAATGGTAAAATTGGGTTCATGGTTTCCCCACAGGGATTGTAACACAACTGAGGGCTCAAATCTGGGATTGGACCCAGAGACTGAAAAATAGTTTCACTGGAACTATCCATCATTTAAATTGACAAGGTTTCACATTTTCTTTTGCTATATTTTGCTGGGAAATCAACTTCAGTACATTTGAGGCTCAAGGAATTGTTGAGAGAGAGGGTCTGACTCTGAGACTTGGAACAGTGAAATAGACAGTTTATAGTCTGTGGCAGAGCACGTGAACATAACACCAAATCAGGATCCTTGAGGAGTTAGCCAGACATCCGAGGCTTGAGGAAGAAAGGGCTAATTCCATTAACAATTGAGTATAAATGGGCCAGAATCGAGAAAGAAAAATAACTGAGAAAGATTGACTTTGCCGTACCTGTAATTCTCAGATACTTTCGACCAGTTTGCTCACTCAAAGATTTTACCCCGGTGCCCTTATTTGCAAGATGGACAAAGGACAAACATAAGTAATGGTTCAGTAAGTTTATTAATAACACCATTAACCCTTAAATTACCCACATAAAACAAGAGGATATACCAGATTCAAGTGTACTACCCACAAAGGTGTTTGGTTAAACTGCAGGCCCTATTCTTTGAGTCCCTCTAATCCGTCGGCATGAAAGTGCATCTCGATGGCAGCTTCTTCCTTCCTTCCTTCTCTGGTCAGTCTTCCAGATGGTCAAGGTCGCCTCCCTCATCGAGTCTTTGCTGCTGGTGTGTCTGAGATGTGTACCTTTATCCCTCTGCTTGCCTGCCTTTCCAGAAACTTCTCTGGCTTCCAGCCAATGAGGCCTTAGGAGTGGGTCTCAATACCTAGTGGGTTTCTTGATTTGTGTCTGACAGGACACCAGGGCCCATCCCCAGATGTCCATCTCCATAGTGTTGCTCACATGTAACCTGTTGCCATGTAAGATAACTGCAGGAATCTAGGTGACAGAAAGTCTGGCCCGATCTGGGCTTCTAACACTAGGCCGATGCATTTCAATGGGGTGGGCTGGGTCTCAGTAGAGTGCAATGATCTTTGATGGGTGATTGATGGGCCAGGCCCAGACATGCTCCTGTGTCTTTGTTTTTTGACTTTCATCAAGTCTGGCCTGTCCGAACTTTGACTGTGTTTGATTTTAATGTGCCCAATTCCTTAACTTAGGATATCCAATTTAATCAGCCTTAAAACGAGGCCCTGATTATATTACCACACTCCCTCCTCTTGATCCAGTGAGTGTCAGTGAACCGGATCACACAATCCTTACCAAACCATCTCAACGAGCAAGTACCCTGAATCTGGGGTTGATGGTATCATCCCTAACCCACAATAGTACCAACAAATTTAAATGAAGTAAAATAATAAAAGAAGCAATAAAGAAACAATACATCAATAAGGTATATACAAAACAAAGCAATAAACAGTACAAATGACAAGTGACTATATGTTTTGCAATATAGAAGGGAGAGTATCAAGGTTCTTGATTGTAGAGCCTTTCCCGATGTCGGATGGCCCTTGCTGAGTCCAAGTGTTGCAAAAATTCTTTCTTCCATTGGGCAAATTTAAATGTGACGATGGTTAGGTACACTGCCATAAGTAGGATTCCTGTTATGACTGGGTGTGATGGAATGTGGACATTTGAACCCCAATCCCAGAGGTCCTCCCACCATGTAGTGACTCTAATTTCACTAATGTTCTTTTTTATTTCCCCTGTTTATTGCACCACTTTGACAAAGGTCTTGTGTGCTGTGATCAATTGTGTCCGAATTTGTTGAAGTTTCCCGGGCAGAAGTGTTATCCCGGTATCAAATTTTTCAAAATAGCCCCCCAAGCTTTGTCTCAATTTCACACTAGCATTTATTAGTGTTTTCTCTTTTCTGTGTATGTCTACCATCTCAATTAATCCTATCCTAGCGGGAATCTGTGGTTTAATGCAAAAGGTAGTGTTGTGGATGTTACAAATGGCAGCCCCATACTGGTAATTTTCTAGCGAGGTTGTAATACAACATTCTCCCTCCCCCCTGTAAGTCACCTGGGTGACATCCCTTTCCAAATTTCGAATTTCCAGTGTACAATTTAGGTTGTTCTGAATCCACAACTGGCATGTTCATTTTCATACACCGGATATGGGTACACGACCATTTTGTCTGTGTGTTCACATTTCTCCAGACTGGTGCCTACGAGCTTCCCTCCTTTCTCAACCACATACGGTAGAGTCCCCTGGTATCCCATCCACATCCCTCTTTTAATGATCTCTATACTTTCAGCTTCAAAAAGTCTCAACCCGACCTTATCTTTTAATAGTACTGGGATCCCCAATGCCATTCCTAGTGCGGTCCCTGGGGTTCCTCTACAACTATTGTTAGACCAGACCTTGGTCAGTTGCTGTAATTAGCAGTTAGTGACATTGGGGTGTCTTTTTCCCCGGTACAGGTGTTCAATCTGTTCATCACTGATCCAGGACAGAACTTTCACCCTGCTAACCTGGTCGAGGTTCTCTCTCAACTGCTCGACCATCCATTGCCCATAGATGCTGCACAGGGTTCGGTTCTGTTGCCTGGCATCATCTTCCACCCTCCCTCAGGCGATCTGATTAATAGTTTGGGCATGTCCTTCCAGTACAGTAACCATAAGGTTACTGGTCTTGTTCTCAGCCAAATCTCCCTCGGCATCTTGCCGAGCATTTTCATTTAAGCTGTCCAAGGTCTGTTTAACTTGTCGGGTTAGGACTCTTGAGCTTATTATCCAAATCAGCCAGATCCAGTGTGTTAATGATGGATACCCCCGCTCCGTATGCAGTCGCCGGATCATTCAGGATTTCCCTCCTCTTGCGCCCCCTTGACCTGGGCATCTCTTCCCCCTCGTGTGTCCCAGTCTTTCGGCTTAGCAGCCTCTGGGTCAAATGGAGGTACAATTTTCTAAGTGGGGAGGGACACTGGTCTGGTAATTGTGTTCCGGCTAAATCTACCACTACTGGTACCAATTCACAGTGCGTGTTGTCGAATAATATTTTCCCTGTATGTTTGAGTATCAACCCATTTTGGGGCTGTGGGGTGGTTTCAGGACAAGTAGGGAGGGGTGTGCTAACAGTTGGTCTTAACCCATTCATAATTTCATAGTATGTGTACTCGTTCTGAATAACCCTATCGGGGCACTTCGTTCCTAATTCCAGCCCTTTTTCTGGGCCATGGGCTAGACAGGCTCGCTCCATGCACCCATGGTTAGTGTACGTCCACCAATCACTAGTGAGGGTCATCCTTAGGAAGCAGTAATCAGAGCTCCCATTATCTTTCCTCTACACCACTCTTTGGTTGTTACACCCATAGGTGATACTCTTATTGGGGTGTACCCATAGGATGCCATCCTCACATTTGATTGCATCTGGTGGGGTGAACCACATATATCCAGGGTATCGTAGGCTGATCTTCTGGTCGTCAATTGGTGTGGTGTCTGTGGAGTCCCAGATAGCAAAGAAGTATGTAGTTCATTCTGGGGGAGATCAAGGTAGCACCTGTTAGTTCTTATTAATACTTGATTCTCTTTTCTTTTTCTTTACATCACTCGAGCCAGAGCCAGGGTCAGATCAGCTGAAGCAGTTAAAGGCAGTTAGATCAACAGTTAGTTCTTAACTCTGCCAGCTTCAGATATGCCTTAAGAGAACTCACCATTTAACCAGTGAAAAGTACCCAATCAGACAGTGCTTACAGACAGCGGACAGCAACAGAAGAACCTCCAAATCTTTTCCAAACCACCAGACCTGGTTGTATATAGTTTTTTTTTGAGAGCTACTAAGATTCTGTTATTACTGTTTTGGTACTGAATGGTCCTTGTCTTTATTTGAACAGCATTTCAGTTGAACTTTCTTTTAATTAATATGCCACTTGTTTAGTTAGAGTTCCCGGTTGGTTGAATAAAATAGCTTGTTAGTTATTCACTTAAAGCGTGCATCAGGTATTTATATTATTGAACATCTAAACGTTAATGTAGAACAGTTAACACCTCTCCAAACACTTTCACCGGATTACAAAGTGAGGTAAAAGGGATTAACTTCTGTGTCGTAACATAGGGCTACAGAGCAAGAGCAGGGCGTTCATTGGCGAGCTCTTACAAAGAGCCAGGATGGGAGCGATGGGCCGAATGTACTTCGCGGTCCGTCTGATTCTGAAGTCCCATTGTATCCCGTGAAGTAAATTTCTCACGTCTCACCTTTCTGTTCAATATTGGGATCCTCTTGTGTGTTTTGAAGAATCATAGAATCCCGACAGTGCAGAGGGAAGCCATTTGGCCCATCGAGTTTGCACTGACCACAATCCCACCCAGGCCCTATCCCTGTGTCTACCCTGCTAATCCACCTGACACTAAGGTGGCCAATCCACCTAACCTGCCCATCTTTGGACACTGGGGGTCAGTTTGGCATGGCCAATCCGCCTAGCCTTTCCATCTTTGGACACGGGGTCAATTTAGCATGGGCAATCCCTTTAACCTGCACACCTTGGACACCAAGGAGCAACTCTAAATTGTGACATTTGTTTCGAGGGCCAAGCATCAGGGTTGCCTTGGTAACAGGTAACTTTCTAACAGCCTATCAGTTTAAAAAAAGACAATCAGCCATTAAGAGCCGATCAGATTTGAATTTGTGTTGTTGACAACCTCAGACCAATTGTGGTGTCAGTACATTGTGAGGTCAGCGCAAATATAAAGGCCAGAGCAACAGCCTTCTCAGAGGAACATCACTTGAGCCAGGGTCAGATCAGCTGAAGCAGTTAAAGCAGTTAGATCAACAGTTAGTTCTTAACTCTGCCAGCTTCAGATATGACTTAAGAGAACTCACCATTTAACCAGCGAAAAGTACCCAATCAGACAGCACTTACAGACAGCGGACAGCAACAGAAGAACCTCCAAATCTTTTCCAAGCCACCAGACCTGGTTGTATCTAGTTTTTTTGAGAGTGACTAAGATTCTGTTATTACTGTTTTGGTACTGAATGGTCCTTGTCTTTATTTGAACAGCATTTCAGTCGAACCATCCTTTAATTAAAATTGTTACTGGTCTGGTTAAAGTTCCCGGTTGGTTCAATAAAATAAGTTGTTAATTATTCACTTAAAGCCACCTTTAGGAGGGAGCACTGTGTACAGTTCTGGTCACCCTATCGTAGAAAGGATACTAGGCTAGAGGGAGTGCGGGTGAGATTTGCTGGGATGCTACCGGGACTTGATGGTTTGAGTTAAAAGGAGAGGCTGGATAGACTGGGAATTTTTTTCTCTGGAGCGTAGGAGGCTGAGGGGTGATCTTATAGAGGTTTGTAAAATAATGAGGGGCATAGATCAGCTAGATAGTCAATATCTTTTCCCAAAGGTAGGGGAGTCTAAAGCTAGAGGGCATAGGTTTAAGGTGAGAGGGGAGAGATACAAAAGGGTCCAGAGGGGCAATTTTTTCATACAGAGGGTGGTGAGTGTCTGGAACAAGCTGCCAGAGGTAGTAGTAGAGGCGGGTACAATTTTGTCTTTTAAAAAGCGTTTAGACAGTTACATGGGTAAGATGGGGATAGAGGGATATGGGCCAAAGGCGGGCAATTGGGACTAGCTTAGTGGTTTAAAAAAAAGGGCCGGCATGGACAAGTTGGGCCGAAGGGCCTGTTTCCATGCTGTAAACCTCCATGACTCCATGACTCTTTACTAGAATGTCGTATGACTCCCCTTTTTTTCAAAAAAAATCAAAGAAATAAGTAAATGAATAATAAAGGCCCAATAGTGTCATACAAAGGGTTGGTCGGTAATCAGTGTTTATTGGGTTGAGTAGGGGAAGGAGTTTGCAGAGCATGAAAATAAAATGTTGGGAATGTGGCATGTGTCCTTGTTGTTGGGAGGACTATGGCACAACAATAGATTCTTCATCCCACAACCAAACTGTGATGTGTCGGAAGATTATGGCGCAGTATAATGTGGGCAGATAAGGCCTTTTCAGTTGGGTGATGCATGGTTTGGGCGGATAAAGCTACTTACAATTTGGACTGTGATATCCTGATTCTTCGTTAGTGGAGGGAACCTACGTGGGCGGGCTTTGGCTGCTGGGTACCCACTGCGTTACCACCTCTGGTAGTGAGCCCCGGATCAAACGGTTCTGGGAGTCTCAGTACCAGGGGTGCCATAGGGGGTAAGGTTGGCGAGTACCCCATCTTTTTCATCGAGGTTTCCTGGGCCAGGGTTTTATTCCTGAAGCCCTGTAAATTGGGGCGGGAACCGAGAGTGTGTGTGCTGGTTCTGGGGGTACCGGATGGGGGTCAATAACCTGGGGTACAGGTTGTGCACCGTGGTTTGGGTCCGGTAGTATAGGATGAGGGTTGGGGCTCCCTTGTGGCTCAAAGATTCCTTCCAGGGTGACGTGGTACTGGTGAAAATTTTGCTGTGGGCCGAATGCCTTCATTTGGTTGACATGGTACCGTCCGACTTTGTTGTGGTCTACCATGACCTTGTATACTGAGGGGTTGGCCTTATCTACCACCGGATAGGGTCTGGTGTATTTGGGGGACGAGAACGTACTAGGCTGGAAGACTCTGAGCATTATCTGTTGCCCAACCTCATATTCAAAGGGTTTTACCTTACCATCAAAGTAGGCCTTACATTGCTGCTTCCGATTGCCTATCTTAACGGCTGCAGCCTGTTGTGCCTGTATATTTTCCAGGATGGGTCTCACGGCATTCTCGTGGGTGAGGGCCGGGACTTAGGGCCCGGACAGATCCAGCCCCCAAGTAAAGATTTGATTCTTCGCATAGGTCACCTGGTCATGAGGACATGGGCGGTGAATCCGGTGGAACTCGATACGGAATTGCGCACGATCATTAATATGAAGGGCAGGACTTTGTTCCAGGAGTGATTGTTCTGCTGAACAGTCTTATGGATCATATCTTTGAGGGTACGGTTCATCCTCTCTACTATACCGCTAGATTGGGGGTGGTAAGCAATGTGGAATTGTTGTTTTATCCTGAACAATTCCATTATGTGTTGCATTACCTGGGCAGTGAAGTGAGTGCCCTGGACCGAGTCGATGCTGCGGGGAAGGCCCCACCTAGTGAATATGTGCTGCACTAGGATGTCAGCCGTGACCTTGGCTGTGTTAGTGTCGTTTGGAAAAACTTCCACCCATTTACTAGAAGTGTCTACAATGACCAGGATGTATTTGTAACCTCCCACTCCAGGCGGTGGAGGACCAATATAGTCAATCTGGAGATTTGTCCAGGGACCTTCCACAGGGCGAGTCTGCCTCAGTTCCCCTTTGTGGGCATATTTATCAGGATTGTTCTGTGCACAGATGATACAATTATCAACGTAATGCCGCACATCCTGTTCTCGGTTTGGCCACCAGCACAATCCTTTATTCGCTCACTTGTGGTTCCTGCCCCTTGATGGCCCTGGACATCGTGGTTTTGGAAAATGATTTGGTTATGGTCCCTGGTCGGGACCACATATAGGCCGTCCTTAAGGACAAGCCCGTCTTGTACTGATATTGCGTCTCGCCATTTTTCAAAGGAGGAAGGATTTGCCCCTTCCTGAATTTGTTTCAGGTCCTGGTCACTGCTCTGGGCTTGTTTTATGTCTTCGACCTTGGTCTGGCAACAGTTACAGCTTCAATTCGCTCTGTAACTATTGGTTGCCAAAATTCCTCGAGCACCCTGTCATCCGCCCTTCTGTTCCTAAGTGGGGAGGTGCGGTGGCCTTTACTTCAATTATGCCATACTCCCGGTTTTGGGCAGCCTGGAAAATAAATCTTAACAGTGGGGCTGATGGCAGAGGTTTCCCATCTGCTGATATACATCTCCTTGCTTCCTATAGAGGCATGAAGTCTATTAAACTGTTGCAGACGTACATACTATCGGAGTGTATGTCCGCGGGCGTGGGGAACAGGTCAGGATGGCTGACTACGTATGCTATTGCTGCCAGTTCTGCAGCCTATGCACTCATGTGTGCTGGAAGTTTTAAGACTATCTCCCTGAGGGGCTTGCCTTCTTGGTCTTCCACGTATATCCCACATCCTGTCCTCCTGTTTCCCTCTTCCACCATGGATGACCCATCTACAACGATTTTTAAACTGTCCTGAGCCTGTGTTTGGCCGATTTCCCTAGCCCCTCCCCCCTTTTGTTTCGGCAAAAACAACTCCTTGGAGTATTTTATTACCGGAACCTGGCACTCATGGGGCTCCCCCCCATAGGTTAGTTTGTCTGCCAGGAATGTAGCAACTCAGATATGTTTGACCGCAATGTCTCGACCCTGTAACATGAGTGTCCACCGTGCTATAGGGTTTTGACTAACCGTCCCATCTTTAATGCGGCCGTAGTTGTATAGTAGTTGTATGGGGGTGTGTTCTGTAAGTATAGTGAGGGGGTTCAAAGCGACTATGTAGTTAAAGCGGTGCACTGCCCAGAAAACTGACAATAAGTGGGTTTCACACACCAAAAATCTTCATTCCACCGGAGTTAGTATGCGGGAAGTGTAAGCGATTGGGCCGAGTCATCCGTGCCGTTCTTGGAGGAGCACGGCAGCTAGTGTGCTGTCAGTGGCCGCTACTTCAAGGGCAAATGGGAGTTCAGGGTTGGGTACCTGTAAGGCAGGGGCTTGTGCAAGGGATTGTTTGAGGTCTGAGACTGCTTGTGTGTGTCGCGCAATCCAGACCCATGGGGTGTTTTTTCGTAAAAGTTCGGACAAGGGAGCGGCTTTACTGATGAAACAGTCGATGTAGTTCCGGCTGTACCCCACTAAGCCCAGAAAGGAGCGCAGGAAGCTCACATCCTTTGGTAAGGGAAGGCGTGTTACAGACTCTATTCGCTTTCTTTCTATCTTGTGCTTTCCCTCAGTCACTACTGTACCTAAGTAAGAGACCTGTGGTCTCATGATCTGGGCTTTCTTAGGATTTACCTTTAACCCTAATGTAGTGAGGAGATTCAGCAGTTCATCCAATAATTTGAGATGTTCCCCTCTTGTTTCAGTCTGTGAGAGGAGATCATCTACGTATTGTACCAAACATTCTGGTTTGGAGAATCCCTCCAAACCCTTTGCTAAACGCTGGTGAAATATGGAGGGGGAGTTATGAAAATCTTATGGTAAACATGTCCAGGTGTACTGTTGTCCCTGGATCATGAAGGCAAATTTGTATTGACAGCAGTGATCTAAGGGAATTGACCAGAAGCCGTTACTGATGTCCAACACTGTGAAAACGTTTGTCTGTGGGGCTTGTTTCATCATGGCTTCTGGGCTAGTCGCCACTGTGGGGGCTGTGATTGGGATGGTCTGATTTAGGGCTCGATAATCAATTGTGAGCCTCGATGAACCGTCCGGTTTCCTTACCGGCCATATGGGGGAGTTGTTAGTGGAAGCAACTAATGGGGCGCAGGACTCCTTGTTTTAATAAATTGCTAATCACCTTGGCCACTTCCCCTTCGGCTTGCTTAGGGAAGCCGTACTGTCTTTGGGGTTTATGGTCAGGACCTTCTATGATTACCTCCCCTATTATTCGGCCACAGTCATGTTTGCAACTGACAAATGCCTGTGTGTGTTTGGCTAATATGCCCTGTGCTTCAGGATCATCCATCATTTCTGTGGGCCTGATCCACAATTCTCCAAAAGTAGAGATTCTACATATCTGCTGGTGGCCACCTCAACTAGGGATTGACAGGTGGTTGGCATTAGCCAAATACAACAATTAGTGGGGTTAAACGATAGGTTGCATTTCCTCATCAGATCAGACCCTAGAATGTGCTCTGCCTCTGGGTGGAGTTTAACCAAGATAGCTGGGTGATGACATATTATATTACCCAGTCGAAATTCCAATGGGTCTGTTTCTAAGCCCTCCTGTAAATGTCCCGTGAAGCCACTTAACATTATTGTTTTCCTGGTAGGCCAAGTACAACGAAGATCACGGGATGTGTTACGAGTGGTACGGGAGCCCCCTGTGTCCCAAAGGAACTCGACGGGGCAGCCTACTACTTTGCAAACCCAAGTCAGGGAGGTCTGGCACAGTCATGCTTCCAGTCAAGAGTCTAATTGGGGGTAGAGGCTGAAAGGGCCGTCGGAGGCATCCACAGGGGTTGTGGTGTATTATCTGGCAGGTCCTTCTAATTGCATAGGTCGGGGTTCTCCTCCATGAAATCATTGGGGTGGTTGTGGGGTCTGGCTGGGTGGGGCTCTACATTCCCTGGCAAAATGGCCAGTCTAGCCACAGTGATAACACTGCGCTTTTGGGGGTGGATACCTGGGAGAGGTTTTGTCTTGTTCCCTGTACCTGGGATTGGGAATGTATCGGAGTTCTGCACGGGGCTGCGGTTTTCTGTATCGATGATTGGCAGGGGAAATGCAGGTGGGTGCCCTGAGTTTCCCAGTCTCCTGTTTCCACCTCCTCCTTCATTACGCCAAACCAGGGCCGGGTCTGTGTGGATCGGGTTCATCAATCCGTGTTTTGTGGACTTGGGGGTGTCTGTTTGTCTGACTTCCCGTTCCCACATGCGAGTCATTTTGCGGATGGCCCCGGCTTCTGTATGTGTATTATCATCGGGATCAAAATTCTCACAGGCTTTCCGACTCCCCTCAGTGGCGTGTGCTATCAGGGTCCGGATCCATGTGGACCGGTGGTGTGCGTTTAATTGAACTCAATTTAATTGGCCGAAAACCGCAACAAATTGGATCTTTAGCCAGCCAGCATAAGCTGTCGGGTGTTCCCCTCATTTTTGTTGGCAATTATTTAAGCCTTTTACCGGGTCATCCCTATTGTAGCCTATGGCGGCCAAAACGGCTGCCTTCATTTCTGGTAGGGTTCCCCCGGTCACGTTCTGGGATTCGGGTAGGGCGGAAAAGATGGCAGGACTTAAACATTAACAAAATAAGTTTAACCTCTTCTACCTCGCCTGGGCCGTTTAAAGCATGATATTGGGTGATCTGGTCACAAAGAGCATGTGGATCCCCAGAGGGTTCGAATACCCCAATCGCTTTAGCTATGTCAGTGAGTTGGGTCATGGTGTACGGAGTTACATAAGTCACATTGTGGTTCTGTCCGTCCTGTCATCGGGTGGTGACCGGATTCATCGGTAAGGGAACCGGATTAGTGACTGGAGTTATCGGGATGGGAATCGGACGAGGGCTGAGACTGAGTTTTCCAGGATGGGGGCCAGATTGGGTGGTGCCGTTGGTTTCATTACTGGGAACGGAGATTGGCGGGTCCCCAGGCAGCAGTGACGCTAGCTGTTGCATAATGGCAGGCATCCTCTTCTAAATCCCCCCACTCTACCCCTGGGCCACTATCTCCGGTTTTGGTTGTGTATGCACACATGATACCCCTTTTTATGGCTAGTTGGGATTTTAAATCTTCAATCCCGCGCAGGCATTTGGAGTGGTCTGTTGCGTGGGCAGTATTTTCTTTTCCTGCTTGGTGCAAAACTTTTACTGCAGCCTGCAGGTCGCTGCATTTACGTTTAACTTCCTCTACCTGTTGCAGCGCAGCCTCTTCCTCACTGACAGCACGCTGTTCCTTTTTACAGGCTTTATCACACTGAGCCTGGAACTATCTCATGTATATCATATTAATCTGGTTCCTTTCCTCTCGTGTGACTAAATAACAACATAAGAACTAGGAGCAGGAGTAGGCCATCTGGCCCCTCAAGCCTGCTCCGCCATTCAATAAGATCATGACTGATCTTTTTGTGGACTCAGCTCCACTTACCTGCCCGCTCACCATAACTCTTAATTCCTTTACCGTTCAAAAATGTATCTATCCTTGCCTTAAAAATATATAATGAGGTAGCCTCAACTGCTTCACTGGGCAGGGAATTCCACAGATTCACAACCCTTTGTGTGAAGAAGTTCCTCCTCAACTCAGTCCTAAATCTGCTTCCCCTTATTTTGAGGCTATGCCCCCTAGTTCTAGTTTCACCCGCCAGTGGAAACAACTTCCCTGCTTCTATCTTATCTATTCCCTTCATAACCTTATATGTTTCTATAAGACCTCCCCCCATTCTTCTGAATTCCAATGAGTATAGCCCCAGTCTACTCAGTCTCTCCTCATAAGCCAACCCTCTCAACTCCGGAATCAACCTAGTGAATCTCCTCTGCACCCCCTCCAGTGCCAGTATATCCTTTCTCAAGTAAGGAGACCAAAACTGTACACAGTACTCCAAGTGTGGCCTCACCAGCACGTTATACAGCTGCAACATAATCTCGCTGTTTTTAAACTCCATCCCTCTAGCAATGAAGGACAAAATTCCATTTGCCTTCTTAATTACCTGCTGCACCAGCAAACCAACTCCTTGAGGTTCCTGCACAAGGACACCCAGGTCCCTCTGCACAGCAGCATGTTGCAATTTTTTACCACTTAAATAATAGTCTATTTTGCTGTTATTCCTACCAAAATGGATGACCTCACATTTACCAACATTGTACTCCATCTGCCAGACCCTCACCCACTCACTTAGATTATCTATATCCCTTTGCAGACTTTCAGTGTCCTCTGCACACTTTGCTCTGCCACTCATTTTAGTGTCATCTGTGAATTTTGACACATTACACTTGGTTCCCAACTCCAAATCATCTATGTAAATCGTAAACAATTGCGGTCCCAATACTGATCCCTGAGGCACACCACTAGTCACAGATCACAAACCAGAAAAACACCCATTTACCCCCACTCTTTGCTTTCTGTTAGTTAACCAATCCCCTATCCATGCTAATACACTACCCGTAACACTGTGCACCTTTATCTTATGTTGCAGTCTTTGATGCGGCACCTTGTCAAATGCCTTCTGGAAATCCAGATACACCACATCCACAGGTTCGCCATTGTCCACTGCACATGTAATATTCTCAAAGAATTCCACCAAATTAGTCAAACATGACTTGCTCTTTATGAACCCATGCTGCATCTTACCAACAGGACAATTTATATCCAGATGTCTCGCTATTTCTTCCTTGATGATAGATTCAAGCATTTTCCCTACTACAGAAGTTAAGCTAACTGACCTATAGTTACCTGCCTTTTGTCTACCTCTTTTTTTAAACAGTGGCGTCACATTTGCTGTTTTCCAATCTGCGGGATCCACCCCAGAGTCCAGTGAATTTTGGTAAATTACCACTAGTGCATTTGCTATTTCTCCCGCCATGTATTCCATTAGGACCAGGAGACTTGTCTACCTTTAGCCCCATTAACTTGCCCAACAATACCTCTTTCGTGACAATGATAGTTTCTAGGTTCTCACCTACCATAGTCTTCCTGTCACCAACTTTTGGCATGTTATTTGTGTCTTCACTGTGAAGACTGATACAAAATACCTGTTCAATGCCTCAGCCATTTTCTCATTTCCAGTTATTACATCCCCCTTCTCGTCCTCTAAAGGACCAATGCTTACTTTAGCCACTCTTTTTCATTATATATATTTGTAGAAACATTTGCTATCTGCTGTTATATTCTGAGCTACTCTGACTACCTCCGCTTCCAATTGTTGTATGCGCGTGGTAGCACTCATTAAGTCCTGGGCCTCTCTGTCCAGTTAACCCGGATAATCTCCGCTTCTCTACCACGGAACTGTTCTTGACAACAAGCGATCGCATTCGCCTTCCTAAATTTGGGAGCCCTTTTACCCATTTCTGTATGGGCATGACTCCAACAATTCTCGCCCTCGGATCCCAGATCCGGTTTTGGGGCATCACCCCACTGCACCCATTTGGGCCATTTATGGTTCAAATATATACAGAGGACTTCCTCCCATTCGGCATGATTGGCCACAATTAATTCTTTTTAGGGTTCGTCACATGGGTATGGGTAAGGGATCGGGGTAGAGGTCCGGTTTTCACTAAATTCTCTCCCATAGATTTTACCCAAATTCCGTTGACTACCCTAGTTCTAACTACAGTTTGTCCATCTTGTGTTACAGACACTGGGCTTATGGCCCAATTTACTGGTCGAATCTATATTAGTCCTTCACTCACTTAAGACTGGCCATCACATGGGGCAACCTGCCCTCTTAATTCAGGCTCAGACGGAGTGTTGGAGAATACAAGGTTGAAGGTTTGACTTCAGAGCAACGTATCACTTCTTATCGAAGGACCGTCTGGGGTGCCAAATGTTGTACCTGTAATTCTCAGATACTTTCGACCAGTTTGCTTACTCAAAGGTTTTACCCCGGCGCCCTTATTTGCAAGATGGACAAAGGACAAACACAAGTAAAGATTCAATAAGTTTATTAATAATAACACTATTAACCCTTAAATTACCCGCATAAAACAAGAGGATACCCCAGATTCAGTATACTACCCACAAAGGTGGTTTGGTTAAACTGCAGGCCCGACTCTCTGAGTCCCTCTGGTCCATCGCCACGAAGGTGAGTCTCGATGGTAGCTTCTTCCTTCCTTCTCTGGTCAGTCTTCTGGATGGTCAAGGTCGCCTCCCTCGTCGAGTCTTCGCTGCTGGTGTGCTGAGATGCGTACCTTTATCCCCCTGCCTGCCTTTCCAGAAACTTCTCTGACTTCCAGCCAATGAGGTCTCAAGAGGGGGTCCCAATACCCAGTGGATTTCTTGATGTCTGCCTGACAGGACACTGGGGCCCACCCCCAGATGTCCATCTCCATGGTGTTGCTTCAATGTAACCTGTTGCCATGTAAGATAATTGCAGGAACTCCAGGTGATAGAAAGTCTGGCCCGATCTGGGCTTCTAACAATAGACCGGTGCATTTCAATGAGTTGGAATGATCTCCTGCTGGGTCTCAGTAGAGTGCAATGATCTTTGATGGGTGATTGATGAGCCAGACCCAGACATGTTCCTGTGTCTTTTTTTTTGACTTTCATCAAGTCTGGCCTGCCCAAGGATTGACTGTGTTTGATTTTAATGTGCCCAATTCTTTAATTTAGGATATCCAATTTAATCAGCCTTAAAACTAGGCCCTGATTATATTACCACAACATCTAAAGAGATAAATTAGCAAAAGAGGAAAGAGATAAGAAAAGATAAGGGGAACAGAGGTAAGAGAGAAAAGGAGATTAACAACACATTTTTGATGAGGAGAAATGAGGCTGACTCAGAGGGAGCTCCTCTAAATTTTGATTTGATTAGTTTTCACGTCGGACCTAAGTTTGTCAATCTTGAAATACTCTTTATCAGGCTTGGCTTAGACAAAAATCGATTCAACTCCAGGTAACTAGTTAACTTCTTTATTCCCTTTAACGACGTCGGGTCAGCCTTCCGTAATGGTGTGGGTTACCGAAGCCTGCAGCCATCAGAGACTGAACCCAGTTCCCGTGCTTTTTACAGTTTAAATACTGCTTCAGAACCGGCGCCAAAAACATCACGTGATCGCACCAACCGCACATTCAAATACTAGAACAGGCGCCAAAACATCGCGATTTGAGCAACACTCTGCATATTTACATCCACATTCCCCCCTTTTAGGCTGGCTGATTTCATATTCCCCTGCACTTACAGCACAGAACATCAAGCTGATGAGCTCCAAGAGTATTTTTGTCAATTTCATGTTGGTTCGTCCTTACTTGACCACTACCTGAAGATGACAAAAACATAACGACAAGCATAACAACCACAGAGTAAAGAGCATGTCACCCAGTACCGCCTCTCATACTAATCATCCATAAAATCCTCCTCACTGCCATCCTCAATTCCCCCCTTTTTGGGATCGGCTTGCCCGATCAATTTACAGTGGTGGAGGTGGACCCACGCATCGCATCCCGCCACCTTAGCCGCTGTAGGGGTGGTTAACAAGACTTGGAATGGGCCCTCCCATCGCGGCTCTAAATGCTTGCGAGTCCAATTTTTAACAAGGACAAATGAGGCCGGTTTTACTTTAGTGGGTGCGGATAAGGTAGGTGGTTTACCGTAAGCAGCCCGGACTTGCGAATGAAGCTGACGCAAAGAGTGGGTAAGGGAGAGAATATATGAGGTCATTTCATCCGTCATATGATGGAAATGAACAGGTGTCTTTGACCCATCGTCCCAAGGGGTCCGCAGGGGTCGACCATACAAGACCTCCGCGGGCAAGAGACGGGGCGGTCCTGCAGGGGTGGTTCGTATTTGAAATAAAGCTACAGGGAGTAGTCTGACCCAAGACAGACCTGAGGTTTCTACAAGTTTAGCCAGCTTGGTTTTGAGCGTTTGATTAGACCGTTCGACTACACCAGCAGCCTGGGGATGGTGAGCGCAATGGAGTTGTTGGCGAATATTCAGCTGGGCGCACAGTTCCTTATTGACCGATGCAATAAAATGTGGGCCATTGTCAGAACTCAGGCAGGTCGGGACGCCAAATCGAGGCACAATTTCGCGCAGTAAAATCCTGACGACAGTTGTCACTTTGTTATCCGATGTAGGATACGCTTCAATCCACTTACTAAAGACATCCACGATTACTAAGACATATTTATACCCCTGACATCTCTGCAACTCAATGAAGTCCATCTGCAGGGTCTCAAAGGGGCCTGCCGGCAGGGCAGTCTTACCCAGATCACAGGGCGCACTCTTGCCCGGATTATGCTGTTGGCATATCAAACAGTGGAGGCTTAGACTTTGTGCCATGTCCTGTAGGCGAGGATGCCACCAGGAAGTGAGGAGTAAATCACTAAGAGACCTTGCACCACAGTGAGTTGCAAAGTACACAATCGATTACCCAGAGAGCCAAAGTATCGGACATACAGATTTGGTTAGCAGGGGTGACCCAGACTCCGGATTTTGGGTCCACCCTACAGCCCAGTGCATTCCA
This sequence comes from Mustelus asterias, assembly GCF_964213995.1. NCBI lineage: Eukaryota > Metazoa > Chordata > Chondrichthyes > Carcharhiniformes > Triakidae > Mustelus > Mustelus asterias. Next base: position 69,231,789 of record NC_135815.1, on the reverse strand, counting down.
CAAATCTTTGTCGCGAGGCGAGGCTTCTTGCTGCGATCTAAGAATATCATCGATGGTTGGCATAGGTTTCTCAAAGGCAGGGCCATCTGCGTCCAGACTTTTCCCCTGCCTCATTGTGGTAAGCACAGTAAGAAGTCTCACAACACCAGGTTAAAGTCCAACAGGTTTATTTGGTAGCAAATACCATAAGCTTTCGGAGCAATGCTCCTTCGTCAGATGGAGTGGTCTCTGTTCTCAAACAGGGCACAGACACAGAAATCAAATTACAGAATACTGATTAGAATGCAAATCTCTACAGCCAGCCAGGTCTTAAATGTACAGACAATGTGGTTGGAGGGAGCATTCAACACAGGTTAAAGAGATGTGTATTGTCTCCAGACAGTACAGCTTGTGAAATTGTGCTAGTCCAGGAGGCAAGCTGTGGGGGTTACTGATAATGTGACATAAATCCAACATCCCGGTTTAGACCGTCCTCATGTGTGCGGAACTTGGCTATCAGTTTCTGCTCAGTGACTCTGCGCTGTCGTGTGTCGTGAAGGCAGCCTTGGAGATCGCTTACCTGAAGATCCAAGGCTGAATGCCCGTGACTGCTGAAGTGCTCCCCCACAGGAAGAGAACAGTCTTGCCTGGTGATTGTCGAGCGGTGTTCATTCATCCGTTGTCGTGCAAGCAGAAGAAGGGCCTGTAGTAAGTCAGTCACCAGTTGTTTGTGTGAAATAGGGGCGCCAGATGATGCAAGGAAGCCTCTATTCCTCCACAGTTGTCCAAAGTCATGGACAACTCCAAAAGCATACTGGGAGTCCGTGTAGATGTTAACATTCAAACTCCGACCCAGGACACAAGCTCTGGTGAGGGCAAACAGTTCGGCTTGCTGAGCCGAGAAAGGGGTCTCAAAAGCTGCTGACTCCAAAATAACCCCCTGGTCATTCACAATAGCGTACCCTGAGAGCCGATGGCCTCTCTCATCAATGGAGGCACTGCCATCGGTGAACATGATGAGATCGGGGTTCGTTAGGGGAATTTCAGAGAGATCGGGGCGCACGGTGGTGTCTTCCCTGAGAAGGACGGAACAGTCATGTGGAGGGGAATCAGCGACCCGGGGAGGGTGGGTCAGGAAATTGGCTGGATTAATAACAGTGCAGTACTTAAAGGTAAGTTGAGGATTATTAAGCAAATAAATCTCATATCGGTTCTGTCTGGCCGCAGTCAGATGTTGTGTCTGTAACTGGCCCAACAGTGCTGCCACCGCGTGAGTGGTATATATGACGATGGGCTGTTGTAAAGTCAGATTTGCAGCCGCCTTCAAGCTGAGGTAAATAGCCACAAGGATTTGGGTGCAGTGTGGATATCCGAGTGTTACAGGGTCCAGTCTAGAGGAAAAATAGGCAACCGGTCAGTGTCGGTCACCATGAAGTTGAGTCAAAACCGAAGTAGCGCAGTCGTCGATGATCGTACAGAAGAGTTGAAAGGGTCGATCGTATAAAGGCCTCCCCAAGGCTAGTGCCTGTATTAAGGACTGTTTTAATTCACTGAACGCCTCTTCTGCTTCTGCGGAAAGGACGAAGGATCCCTCCTTAGCCGTATAAGGGGTTAGTTTTTTTGTTAACAAGGTCACATTGGGGAGCCACTGCCGGCAGTAATTAATCATACCCAACCACCGTCGGACTTGCTTAGCATCAGTGGGACTGGGGAATTGTGTTATTGGTTCAATTCGACTTTCTTCCAGGTGACGAGTGTCAGCGGACAGCAGGACACCTAAGAACTTAACAGTGGTCTGAGCGATCAGGACCTTACCGGGAGACACAACGTAGCCTAAGTAGGACAGGTAATTCAGGACCTGAACGGCATCTTCTCTGTTACTGCATTCGTCTGAACTTGCTATAAGCAAATCATCAACGTATTGGATGAGGGTTGATCCACTAGCAGGGGTTAAATTCTGTAATTGTTTCTGGAGACACTGCGAGAAGAGGGTAGGCGAGTTAATAAAGCCCTGAGATAGTCGAGTCCAGGTATATTGTTGGCCATTGTGGGAAACTGACTATTCGGATGTAATGGGATGGAGAAAAAGGCATGCTGAAGATCAATGACCGCGAACACCCGAGCATTAGCTGGAATGGAGGCCAGGATATGGGCTGGGTTGGGCACCAAGGCATGGAAAGGCTGGACAATAGAATTGATGGCTCGTAAATCCTGGACGAGGCGATATTCATTTGGCTTTCCTGGTTTAGGGACTGCAAGGATTGGGGTATTACATGGGGACTGACATGGTAATAGGACCCCTTGATGTAAAAGGCTATCGATCAGTCGAGTGATACTCGGAACGGCTTGCGCCTTTAAGGGATATTGCCGGATTGACGGAAAAGTCACATTAGGTTGCACCAAGATCTCGATGGGTTCAATATCCATAAATCCAACCTGCACAGAGTCCAACGCCCATACAGAGGGGTTAGTGTATTCTATAATGTCCTCTCCCCCGTGTCGATGGAGGACTGCAGTGGAGACCTGCGGGTAGTGATAAAATTGGATACACAGGTCTCCAGGAAGCTCTTGTTTGTCTGTTCTGCGTGGGTCAGCTAATTCCACCACTCTGTGCACCATGGGGCCCAGATCTTTGGCATGATTGGGTGGGGTGACAGATCTGGTAATATGTGGGGCCACTCCAGACGGCTGTTTCCACAATTGGAGAGGGACATTGACATAGTCAGCTTCACCCTCCGGTCCCTGAACCCAGGCACGGGTCTCAATGGTCCATGATGTACCTTCAAAATCCTTGAAAAACTCTGCCAAATCGTGATTCTGGCCACTGCAATCGTAGGCAAGGGTCACATGGCGTGTGGCACCCACCAGATCTAAGGTCCACCACTGGGGAACTGATGCGACGTAACACGTTCGAGGAGATTGTGACATGTCAATTTGGATACCAGCCTCTGAAGAGCAGAGTCGAAGTTGAAAGGCACACAACAAATCTCTCCCCATTAGGTTGCAATCGATTCCAGTGGTGATAACAAATTGATGATCCACGGTTTCGCTCTGATAGGACACCGGGACCTTTTCTGACACCGCATATTGCAGAACTTGACCCTAGAGTCCAGAAAGTTTTGGGTTTTTTTTCGATTGGGGTAACTTCAAGGTGGCTTGTACGGAGAACATAGCTGCCCCAGTGTCTACCAGAAAAGGATACCAGTGATTATAGAGCTTCAACATCAATAAGGTTCTTGGTCGGATTGGGACTCCGTCAGTAACAGCATACGTTGTCAGAAGGGATTCTGCTGGAAAAATGGAGTGTAGGGTCCGCGTCTATCACCTCCCCTAGTCTGCCTTCTGCTGGGGCACTCCTTGCTGTAATGTCCCAGACGGCCACAGTTAAAACAGCCATCAGATCTGGCATTATTCCGGCCCCGTGGGGTTCTCTCATGTCCTCGATGCAGGTTATAAGGTGGGTAATGAGTATATGGCGGGCCATAGAAGGGAGCTGTGGGGCCACTTGGATGGTTTCTATATCCATATCCCTGCTGGCCTACCCACCCTGGATGATAAAAGTGAGGTTCCATTTGATAATGCACCTGATCAGGGTCTCCTCTGATAGGAGGCTGCTGCGGTTCCTCTTTCATTACATATTCAGTTTTTTCAGGTTTGACCTTAGCCTGAGGTTCCTCTTTCAGGCCTTGAGGTTCCCCTCTAGTGTCCCCTTGTGAGTTTGGCCAGAAGGCTGTGACAGCACAGGACATCTGCACGGGGGAGCTGTCTGCCCAATCAATGTTATTGGTCTTTATGGCTGTCGCCACCATGGAAGGGAGACAATGCATAAGGATTGAGCAGCACTGCGGCGAAGGGCTCCCCTCCGTATACCTCTGGTCTCCTGACTGAGTTTCATAGATTTCGCGGAACCTTTCGAGGAACTCTTCTGCCCCTTCACTCTTCCGGGGTTTCAATTCCAATATCTTGGACAAATCAACAGGCTTCTGCAAAGTGCGACTGACCGCCTGAAGTATCAAATCGATGCGTCCTTGCCCCGTATTATTAATCGGTAATAGATCGTCATGAGTGCGGACCAGGTGGTCGTCCGTGCTTACATGGCCGAGGAATCGGGTGCACTCTGATGGGGTCAGCACCTGACGAACCAATGCCCACAGGTCTCTTGACTCAGCGCCATAAACCTGGATAGTGGTGCAAAGGAAGTCTACAAATTTTTGCGGGGTCTTATGCTGATCAGGTGCGCCGCCTAGTATGGCCATCAATTCATTCAGCTTCCATGGATAATATACTTCCATAGTTGCCCGGGAGTTTACGTCGTTTGGGTCGTGTCGAGGGTTGGGCATTGGTCTTATTGGGTAGTTCCCAGGGTGATTATTCGTCTGTGCTTCGGATTCATTGCCCTGGTTTTTATGGCTCCGCGTGCGACCGGAAACAGGCTTGTCTGCCGGAGGTTCAGTATGTTGGGTGTCGGGGCTGGGACAGTAGGGACTGGGACTGGTGACATTAATAACAATTGGGGTCTGCGAACCTAACATGCTAGGGAGAGGGGAGTACAGAGTCGACTGTTGTCCCTGGTACGGGGGAGGCGCAGTTTTACCCTCAGGAGAAGGGGCAGTTGGACCAGGGATCTCTTCCCGTGTATCGGCGTCCGCATTAGATGCCGTCGGGGGTGGGTCTGCTAAGGGCTGCTCTTGAGGCGGGTGAGGCGGAAGAGGTGCAGTTACCCCTGTCATCCAATTTTGTCGATCCTCATCTGTATCATTATCAGTGACCTCAATGCCATCCATCATGTTCCCTATCTCAGAAACCTCACGATCCTTGAGAGAAAGTTTCTTATGTAAGCATTCCCTTTTCAACACCTCAACCGGTTTCAGAGTCCCTCCCTCCATTAATTCTATTCCCAACTTAACAGCATTGTCCTGCCAGCTGGATAGGAGACTCTGCTCCTTTAACTCCTGACAATATTGCAACCATAACCCTATAAGCTCCTTCGTCTTCCTTCCCATATTCTTTCGCCAAATTTGTTGCTGCGCAGCTTTAACAAGTTGGATATTTTTGGTCCCTCCTGGGGGCCATTCGATGGCCATAATTTATGGGTCATTGCCCCTGACAATTGTCTCAATTTGGTGGCTTTATCCGGATATTTTTCACAAAGCATTTGTAAGGCTGAATTTGTCTGATTGATTGTATCCAAATAGTTCCCCATTTTAAAACAAACTGTTGTATTCACTCAATACCCTGGTAAATTCAATTCGAGCTCTAACAATTCTATCACCACCTCACCAGTTCCCTGATGACCCTTGCCGATCAACAGCGACCCTCAGTGAATTACGGTTCTGGCCAATTATTCACTGACTAATTAATTTTTACCTCACCGTTTTCACAGTGACCCAAATAAAACCCGACCTGGAGTTGCACAAGCTGACGAAATCACAGGCTATTCCGTCAGGGCAGCTGGCGACAACAAACGAAAGGTCAAGAAACACCAGAGTTACAGGGCAGAGGAAAACCAAATGGTTGTATCAACGGTACTCATACACTTGGGTGGCCAATTCCTCAGTCCTGGACTCAGTGCTGCTGACTCTAACGCCGTTTCCTGTCATCCACCGACCGTTGGAATCCCACTTCTGACACCAAATGTGAATCTTGAAATACTCCTTATCAGGCTCGGCTTCGACAAAAATCGATTCAACTCCAGGTAACTAGTTAACTTCTTTATTCCCCTTAACGACCTTGGGTCAGCCTTCCATAATGGTGCGGGTTACCGAAGCCTGCAGTCATCAGAGAGACTGAACCCAGTTCCCGCGCTTTTTACAGTTTAAATACTGCTTCAGAACCAGCGCCAAAAACATCACGTGATCGCACCAACCGCACATTCAAATACTAGAACAGGCATCAAAACATCGCGATTTGAGCAACACTCTGCATATTTACATCCACAAGTTTAGTGAGGAGGAAGTGAAGATGACCTCTATCAAGAAAAGTGGCACAAATCTAAAATGGCTAAAAGAACAGTTGACTGTGCTCCTACAAAATATTTTGGTAGGAAAGCTTTGTGTACTTCTCTCTTTCAGCAGAGTACTTCTGTTATTTTGAGGAAGTCAAAACTATTGTGCTTCCTTGTGGTCCCTCCATGCCAACGCTATAGTTAAGAAAGCCCACTAATGCCTCTACTTTTTCAGGAGGCTAAGGAAATACGATTCTCACCAATTTTTACAGATGCACCATAGAAAGCATCCTTTCCGGATATATCACAGCTTGGTATGGCTCCTGCTCCGGCCAAGACCACAAGGAACTACAAAGAGTTGTGAATGTAGCCCAGTCCATGATGTAAACCAGCCTCCCATCCATTGACTCCGTCTACATTTTCCAGTGCCTCAGAAAAGCAGCCAGCATAATCAAGGACCCTACACACCCTCTCTTCCACCTTCTTCTGTTGGAAAGAAGATGCAGAAATCTGAGATCATGTACCAACTGACTCAAGAACAGCTGCCATCAGACTTTTGGATGGATCTACCATATATTAAGTTGATCTTAAGTTGACCCTAGCTATGACTGTAACACTATATTCTGCACTCTCTTTTTCTTCTCTATGAACAGTTTGCTTTATCTGTATAGCGCACAAGAAACAATACTTTTCACTGTAAACCAATACATGTGACAATAATAAGCCAAATCAAATCAAACCCTCGCTATGACTGCAATACAATATTCTACTCTTTCTCCTTTCCTTCTCCCCAATGAACTCAATAAACGGTATGCTTTGTATAGCGCGCAAGAAACAATACTTTTCAGTGTATTCCAATACATGTGACAATAATAAATCAAATCAAATCAACTCTTATGAGTTGGTGCCAGAAGCCCATTGGCAGAAATTTGATGGTCTTGGAGGGAGAGCATGCGCTGCCCATTGGTACAATTCAGGCTGTGACTGGAGAACACCGCAGGGGCTCGGGTGCATCATCACCCCTGGGAATGACATTTTAGCTCAGTTAAATGTCCTTTTGATGTTTTGTTTTAGTTACAGTGCCCCACCAGGGGTTATCACCCCTGTCATTTTTGGTTACTTACGGATTATGTATCCAGTCTGGGTCTGTCAACCTGTTAATTTGTTTATTAATTCATTTGTTTAATTGGTTTTACTCAAAAGCGAGTACAGAGAGCCAGTGACACCACAAGAACTTGTGCATCATGATGTCCAGCTTGTGGCCAATGACTGAAAAATGCACAAATGTTCAGCTGCAGCTGCATTTGTGGTGTCAAAAAGAACAAAGAACAGTACAGCACAGGAAACAAGCCCTTCGGCCCTCCAAGCCTGTGCCGCTCCTTGGTCCAACTAGACCAATCGTTTGTATCCCTCCATTCCCAGGCTGCTCATGTGACTATCCAGGTAAGTCTTAAACGATGTCAGCGTGCCTGCCTCCACCACCCTACTTGGCAGCGCATTCCAGGCCCCCACCACCCTCTGTGTAAAAAACGTCCCTCTGATATCTGAGTTATACTTCGCCCCTCTCACCTTGAGCCCGTGACCCCTCGTGATCGTCACCTCCGACCTGGGAAAAAGCTTCCCACTGTTCACCCTATCTATACCCTTCATAATCTTGTACACCTCTATTAGATCTCCCCTCATTCTCCGTCTTTCCAAGGAGAACAACCCCAGTCTACCCAATCTCTCCTCATAGCTAAGACCCTCCATACCAGGCAACATCCTGGTAAACCTTCTCTGCACTCTCTCTAACGCCTCCACGTCCTTCTGGTAGTGCGGCGACCAGAACTGGACGCAGTACTCCAAATGTGGCCTAACCAGCGTTCTATACAGCTGCATCATCAGACTCCAGCTTTTATACTCTATACCCCGTCCTATAAAGGCAAGCATACCATATGCCTTCTTCACCACCTTCTCCACCTGTGTTGCCACCTTCAAGGATTTGTGGACTTGCACACCTAGGTCCCTCTGTGTTTCTATATTCCTGATGACTCTGCCATTTATTGTAGAACTCCTCCCTACATTATTTCTTCCAAAATGCATCACTTCGCATTTATCCGGATTAAACTCCATCTGCCACCTCTCCGCCCAATTTTCCAGCCTATCTATATCCTGCTGTATTGCCCGACAATGCTCTTCGCTATCCGCAAGTCCAGCCATCTTCGTGTCATCTGCAAACTTGCTGATTACACCAGTTACACCTTCTTCCAAATCATTTATATATATCACAAATAGCAGAGGTCCCAGTACAGAGCCCTGCGGAACACCACTGGTCACAGACCTCCAGCCGGAAAAAGACCCTTCGACCACTACCCTCTGTCTCCTATGGCCAAGCCAGTTCTCCACCCATCTAGCCACTTCTCCTTGTATCCCAAGAGCCTTAACCATCTTAACCAACCTGCCATGTGGGACTTTGTCAAATGCCTTACTGAAATCCATATAGACGACATCCACGGCCCTTCCTTCATCAACCGTTTTTGTCACTTCCTCAATGGATGAGGTGGAGGGCTGTTGTAGGCTGCAAAGAGACATAGATAGGATGCAAAGCTGGGCTGAAAAATGGCAAATGGAGTTTAACCCTGATAAATGTGAGGTGATTCATTTTGGTAGGACAAATTTAAATGTGGATTACAGGGTCAAAGGTAGGGTTCTGAAGACTGTGGAGGAACAGAGAGATCTTGGGGTCCATATCCACAGATCTCTAAAGGTTGCCAGTCAAGTGGATAGAGCTGTGAAGAAGGCCTATAGTGTGTTAGCTTTTATTAACAGGGGGTTGGAGTTTAAGAGCCGTGGGGTTATGCTGCAACTGTACAGGACCTTGGTGAGACCACATTTGGAATATTGTGTGCAGTTCTGGTCACCTCACTATAAGAAGGATGTGGAAGCGCTGGAAAGAGTGCAGAGGAGATTTACCAGGATGCTGCCTGGTTTGGAGGGTAGGTCATATGAGGAAAGGTTGAGGGAGCTAGGGCTGTTCTCTCTGGAGCGGAGGAGGCTGAGGGGAGACTTAATAGAGGTGTATAAAATGATGAAGGGGATAGATAGAGTGAACGTTCAAAGACTATTTCCTCGGGTGGATGGAGCTATTACAAGGGGGCATAACTATAGGGCTCGTGGTGGGAGATACAGGACGGATATCAGAGGTAGGTTCTTTACGCAGAGAGTGGTTGGGGTGTGGAATGGACTGCCTGCAGTGATAGTGGAGTCAGACACTTTAGAAACATTTAAGCGGTTATTGGATAGGCACATGGAGCACACCAGGATGATAGGGAGTGGGATAGCTTGATCTTGGTTTCAGATAAAGCTCGGCACAACATCGTGGGCCAAAGGGCCTATTCTGTGCTGTACTGTTCTATGTCTATGTCTAAAACTCCACCAAATTTGTAAGGCACGACCTCCCTCTTACAAAACCATGCTGTCTGTCACTAATGAGATTGTTCCGTTCTAAATGCACATACATCCTGTCTCTAAGAATCCTCTCCAACAACTTCCCTACCACGGACGTCAAGCTCACCAGCCTATAATTTCCTGGGTTATTCCCGCTACCCTTCTTAAACAACAGGACCACATTCGCTATCCTCCAATCCTCAGGGACCTCACCCGTGTCCAAAGAAGCGACAAAGATTTCCGTCAGAGGCCCAGCAATTTCATCTCTCGTCTCCCTGAGCAGTCGAGGATAGATGCCATCAGGCCCTGGGGCTTTGTCAGTTTTAATGTTCCCTAAAAAACCTAACACTTCCTCTCTTGTAATGGAGATTTTCTCTAACGGGTCAACACCTCCCTCCGAGACACTCCCGGTTAACACGCCCCTCTCCTTCGTGAATACCGATGCAAAGTATTCATTTAGGATCTCCCCTATTCCCTTGGGTTCTCAGCATAATTCCCCTCCTTTGTCCCTGAGAGGTCCGATTTTCTCCCTGACAACTCTTTTGTTCCTAACGTATGAATAGAATGCCTTAGGATTCTCCTTAATCCTGCCTGCCAAGAACATCTCGTGACCTCTTTTTGCCCTTCTAACTCCCCGTTTGAGTTCTTTCCTACTCTCTCTGTATTCCTCCAGAGCTCCATCTGTTTTCAGTTGCCTGGACTTAACGTACGCCTCCCTTTTCATTTTAATCAGATCCTCAATTTCCCTGGTTATCCACGGCTCTCGAATCCTACCTTTCCTATCTTTCCTTTTTACAGGCACATGCCTATCCTGCAGCCTTATCAATAGTTCTTTTAAAGACTCCCACATGCCAGACGCGGACTTACCCTCGAACATCCTCTCCCAATCAACATCCACCAATTCCTGCCTAATCCGGCTATAGTTAGCGTTCCCCCTGCCCGTAGGACAGCACTCATCCTTGTCCATTACTATCCTAAAGTTAACAGAGTTGTGGTCACTATTTGCCACATGTTCCCCTACCGAAGCTTTGACGACCTGACCAGGCTCATTTCCCAGAACGAGGTCCAGTATAGCCCCCTCTCTAGTCGGGCTATCTACATACTGTTCCAAAGAACCTTCCAGTACGCATTTTACAAATTCCTCCCCGTCCGGACCCCCAGCTCTAAGCACTTTCCAGTCTGTGCCAGGGAAATTAAAGTCCCCCACTACAACAACCCTATTTTTTCTGCACCTATCCAGAATCTCCTGACATATCCTTTCCTCCACTTCCCGTGAGCTGTTGGGTGGTCTGTAGTACACCCCCAGCATAGTGACTGCACCCTTCCTGTTTCTGAGTTCCACCCACAGCGACTCAGTACATGACCCCTCGAAGTTGTCTCCCCTCTGCACCGCGGTAATATGCTCCTTAACTAATATCGCTACTCCCCCACCTTTTTTAGCCCCTCCTCTGTCTCGCCTAAAACACTTATACCCCGGAATATTCAGCTGCCAGTCCTGTCCTTCTTTTAACCAAGCTCAACCCCAGCCTCAGTATTTACTGACTTACTGTTTTGTTCCCCACCCCCCTGCCACACTAGTTTAAATCCTGCTGAAACACCCTAGCAAAACTCCCAGCCAGGATATTTGCTCCCTTCCAGTTGAGGTGTAACCCATCCTTTCTGTACAGTTGCCATCCTGACTTGAAGATTTCCCAGTTATCTATGAAGTTAAAACCCTCCCTCTTGCACCAGTCCTTTAGCCACGCGTTCAACTGTAGAATCTCCCTGTTCCGAGCCTCACTTGCACTAGACACCGGGAGCAGTCCAGAGATTGCTACCCTGGAGGTCTTACTTTTTAGCCTAGCACCCAACTCCCTGAATTTCTCTCGTATGACCCCCCTGCTCTTCCTACCTACATCATTTTCACCAATGTGTACAATCACATCCGTTTGACTACCTTCCTTTTTAAATATGCTTCCTACCCTCTCGGAGACATCCAGTACCCCGGCACCAGGGAGGCAGACTACCATCCTGGATTCTCGTTCACTCCCACAGAACCGCCTGTCCGTGCCTCTAACCATTGCGTCCCCCACAACTATTGCTCTCCTAAACCCCTTCTTTCCCTTCCGGACCCCTGAGCCTGTCTCCGTGGAGGCGATCTGGTCCTCGTGGCTTACCCCTGGAGGGTCATCCCCCTCCACAGAATCCAAAACAATATACCTATTTTGGAGCGGGACAACCACAGGGGATCCCTCCACAGACTGCTCACTCCCTTCCCTTCTCCCATCTGTTGCCCATCCCTTTCTTTTATGGGAGACTGCCACTGGGGTACTTTCTGGCACATCACCCTTCTGACTATTACCCCTCCTAACTGTGACCCACGTGTCTTCCTTCCGAGACCCTGGTGTCACTACCTGACTATAACTTTTATCTATTAATCTCTCATTTTCCCTAACTAAACTGAGTTCATCGAGCCTCAGCTCCAGCTCCCTTACACGATCCTTCAGGAGTTGCAGTTCCACACATCTGGCACAGATATGGACTTCCGGGAGGCAAGTTGTCTCCAGGAACTCCCACATACCACACCGAATGCAGTATACTGGCCTCCCACTCATACCAGCCATGTCCTTTTTAGTTTTTGGGAGATAAAACAAAAAGGGGGTGTAACAGAAGAAAAACAAACAACCTTCCTCGCCTTCGCCGAAGCCCTGTGAGCCAAAGCCCTTATAGCTCACACTCTGCTTCCCACTCACTCCACTGCCCGCTCCCGACGCTGCCCGCTGTATACTGCAGCCTACCTTTTATACTTCACGCGCTTAAAAAACCCTTCCCAGACTCCTTAGCAGCCCACTTCCAGTTTTCACTTTAAACTTAAAATTCTACTGCAAAAGTAAAGGCCAAAAAAAAAACACACACTTAGCTGACTAATTAAATAAATAAACAATTCAATTAATCTCTCACCAGCACTGCTGCCTCCAATCACTCCCTCTCAGCTTGCTCCAGTGGAACAATGAGCTAACTCGGGGCTGCAGTGGACTCCCATCAGAACTGACGCACGTTCAGAAGGAATTTTATATTGGCCCTGGGTCCCAGATCCTCCCTCAAAAACCTTAGACCCACAGTTGGAGGTGTCTTACAGAAATTGCTTCCTTGCCACTCTACTCTGCATGGAGATGTTTCCTGTACAGGCTGCTCCCACGCACCCATCATCCCTTTCCCTTGTCAACTATCCAGATACACTGTGGCATTCTGTCCTGCCATCTGGATGTGGCAGGAGTCACTTTGCGAGGCTGTCTACATGGGAGTCCTTCATTTTACCATCAATGATTTAGTATGGAGGGTGTTGTGTGCAACGGAAGATTACTGAAGTTTATGGATTCCAAATCTGCCTGTATTTTCTACAGCCTTCCACAAAATCTCATGGTGATTATTTAAGGGGCTGCTCTTCAACTTTGGTTACACTTCAGTCTCACACTCCTGATCTTTGGCTACCCGGTGTGGGGGAGGGGGCAGTTGGCAGATCAGAGGACGCCTTCATATGCCTGTTCCTGAGACTATTCAAGGTGCCCATCAACAGGTCCAGATAGTGGAAGGGGTCATTTGACCCATCTCTATGTCTCTATGGGTTATGGGTGCGATTCTCCCAAATCAGGACTAGGTGTCCACCCAGCAGGAAAACGGGAGTGTTTCCCCCGGCACTGGAATGAATGCATCTCAGCCAAATTCCCCAGCGGCTGACCATGGGAACATCACCAACCCTTCAACAATGAGTGGCATCGTTTTCCCCCCCCCGCCCCCATTCAAATAATGGCCCCCCTTACATCATGCAGGCATGAGGGTGGCCCAACCTGACCCTCCCCAGGCTCCCACTCAGCCCCCCTCCACCGTCAGACCCCACTTCAAGCCCCCGCCCCTGAGCAGGGGAGGGAAGCTAATTGAGGGGAGGGACACAGTGACCCATTATTTGAGTGGTGGGGGGAAGGATGCACCTTTTTGCTGAGGGGTTCGGTGGTGCTCCACTGGATCCATAATGTCCTGCAGGCCAGGTCCACACTGGTCATTAGCAGCATCAAAGCTTACCCAGTGCATTTCCCACTGGAAAAGTGGATGAATGGTGGTGGGCAAGTAAATGGGCCATCATACCTACTAATTGTAATAGAATTAGCAAGCTTGCATAAGAATTGGATTGCTGCTCGCTATGATATAAACCCAGTCCTGATGGACTTCATCCTAGGGTCTTAAAATAAGTGTCTGGTGAAGTAGTTGGTGCATTGGTTTTAATTTTCCAAAATTCCCAAGATTTGGGAATCTTCCTTTCAATTGGAAGATAGCAAATGTAACTCCATTATTCAAAAAGGATGGAGATAGGAAGCAGGAAACTACAGCCCAGTTAGCTTAATATCTGCTATAGGAAAAATGCTAGAAGCTGTTATTAAAGAAGTTACAGCAGGGCACTGGGAAAAGTTCAAAGTAATCAGGCAAAGTAAATATGGTCTTATGAAAGGGAAATCAATTTTAACCAATTTATTGGAGTTCTTTGATGAGGAAACCCATACTGTGGATGTATTGTTTCCAGATTTCCAGAAAAGTATCACATCAAAGGTTATTGTGGAAAATAAAAGCTCATATTATAGGGTAGATTGGCTGGCTAACAAGAAGCAGGGAATAGGAATAAATGGGTCATTTTAGGTTGGCAAAATGTAATGAATGATGTGCCACAGGGATCCGTGCTGGAGCCTCAACTGTTAATTTATATAAATGACTTGGTTGCCAAATTTGTTGATAACACAAAGATAGGTTGGAATGTAAGTTGTGAAGAGGGCAGAAGGAGGCTACACAAATATACAGATAGGTTAAGTGAGTGGACAAAGATCTGGATAATCGAGTATAAAGTGAGAAAATGTGACATTGTCCATTTTGGCAGGAAAATAAAATAAAAAATGAGCATATTATCCAAACGGTGAGAGATTGCAGAACTCTGAGATGCAGAGGATTTGGGTGTCCTAATGCATGAGTCAGAAAAGGTACAGCAAATAATTAGAAAAGCTAATAGAATGTTACCGTCTATTATGATGGGAATTGATCACAAATGTAGGGAGGTTCTGCTTCAGTTATGCAGGGCATTGGTGAGACCACATTTGGAATACTGTGTACAGTCTTTGGAACTCTCTTTCTGAGACGGCGATGGAACTGAAGTCTTTGAATATCTTTAAGGCAGAGGAGGATAGATTACTGGGAAGCAAGGGGGTGATAGATTATCAGGGGTAGATGGAATGCAGATTTGAGGTTACTATCAGATTGCTTTGATCTTATTAATTGGTGGAGCAGGCTCAAGGGGCTGAATGGTCTACTCCTGCTCCTTGTTCGTATATACAAGATTACAGAAATGCTAAGTTCAGTGCTTGCTTCCAAATTCTTGAATTGTACCAAAGTGTCAGATATGGATAAACTTCTGTTCTTAACTGGAGGCAAATTCTCAGATAGAGACACATTTTGGATCAAATGTCTGCAGCTTTAAAAATAATTCCTGGGAAAACAGTCATTTCCAGTAGTCTTCATGTCACAAATGGGACATTTCGTGGTGTCACAAAAGATGAGGATTCTGAGCTTATGAAATTTTAAGACTTCAGATATGGGGCGCAGGAACCAAACAACAAAGGAATCACAGACAAAATGAGGATAGAGACCTTTGAGATAGATCTCATAGATGACAGAAATGTAATAATAACAGAAGAGTGAACCCCAGGAATGCCTGAGGAATTAATTATTAATTGATGTTATTCAAAGTATAATTATGCAGTAAA
Organism: Mustelus asterias; assembly: GCF_964213995.1. Lineage (NCBI taxonomy): Eukaryota > Metazoa > Chordata > Chondrichthyes > Carcharhiniformes > Triakidae > Mustelus > Mustelus asterias. Next base: position 69,216,657 of record NC_135815.1, on the reverse strand, counting down.
CTCTTAAAAATAGAACAACAGGGTTTTTTTGTTAACTATTTGTTCATGAGATGTTGGCATTGCTATAGCAATAGTCCAGAATGATATAGCAAGGCAAGTGGATGCTGTTATATGACTGGAACAAGGACAATAGAACAAAGGAGCAGTACCAGTAGAAGTAAAAGCCCTTATAATTGGTAATATTTGATGGCTACAATCATATTAGAAGCTAAATCAATAATAAATGTGAAACAAAAAAAGTTGGATAGTTAGAATGTGGTGTACACTCTGAAGTGCCAGACAGTGGAAGACCAGCCATATCACACAGATGGATATGCACAGAAAAAGCCCTTCTGTTGGGACATACAAGGCTAAAACAAAAGTATTGATTTGGACTTTCGAAGATGTTAAAGTGGACTACCTGAATGCAGGACAATTGACCTGAAAGATTATCTTAGCTCTCTTAGCCACACATTCTTGGAATGTATAAAAACCGTTTTTGCAGGGTGAAAAAATTCAAGAAGTGTTTAGAAATCACCTAGGAGAAGGGAAGCTGTTGAAATTAAATAAATGTATTTATAAATTGAATGATGTGTCAAGGGTAATGGTATTTTTTGGTTAGGTCTGTTTTGTTGAAAGTAGGTATTCAGCTGAAAGGAACACCCAGAAATGTTCTACGGCTTTCACAAAGAAAAACTTGCTGACCTCTTTATGATGCATGTTGATTTTTTTTAATGGTGGGTTGCTGCCAAATTTGAGCAATTTGTTACAGGTAATATTACAGATAATAGAGGGCAGTGCAGTTGATGTTGTCTACATGGACTTTAGCAAGGCCTTTGACAAGGTACCGCATGGTAGGTTGTTGCATAAGGTTAAATCTCATGGGATCCAGGGTGAGGTATCTAAATGGATACAAAATTGGCTTCTTGACAGAAGCCAGAGGGCGGTTGCAGAGGGTTGTTTTTCAAACTGGAGGCCTGTGACCAGTGGTGTGCCTCAGGGATCAGTGCTGGGTCCACTGTTATTTGTCATTTATATTAATGATTTGGATGAGAATATAGGAGGCATGGTTAGTAGGTTTGCAGATGACACCAAGATTGGTGGCGTAGTGGATAGTGAAGAAAGTTATCTCTGATTGCAACGGGATCTTGATCAATTGGGCCAGTGGGCTGACGAATGGCAGATGGAGTTTAATTTAGATAAATGCGAGGTGATGCATTTTGCTAGATTGAACCAGGGCAGGACTTACTCAATTAATGGTAGGGAGTTGGGGAGAGTTACAGAACAAAGAGATCTAGGGGTACATGTTCATAGCTCCTTGAAAGTGGAGTCACAGGTGGACAGAGTGGTGAAGACAGCATTCAGCATACTTGGTTTCATTGGTCAGAACATTGAATACAGGAGTTGGGACGTCCTGTTGAAGTTGTACAAGACATTAGTCTGGCCACACTTGGCATACTGTGTACAGTTCTGGTCACCCTATTATAGAAAGGATAGTATTAAACTAGAAAGAGTGCAGAAAACATTTACTAGGTTGCTACCGGGACTTGATGGTTTGCGTTATAATGAGAGGCTGGATAGACTGGGACTTTTTTCTCTGGAGCGTAGGAGGCTGAGGGGTGATCTTATAGAGGTCTATAAAATAATGAGGGGCATAGATCAGATAGATAGTCAATATATTTTCCCAAAGGTAGGGGAGTCTAAAACTAGAGGGCATAGGTTTAAGGTGAGAGGGGAGAGATACAAAAGTGTCCAAAGGGCAATTTTTTCATGCAGAGGGTAGTGAGTGTCTGGAACAAGCTGCCAGAGGTAGTAGTAGAGGCAGTACAATTTTGTCTTTTAAAAAGCGTTTGGACAGTTATATGGGTATGATGGGTATAGAGGGATATGGGCCAAATGCGGGCAATTGGGATTAGTTTAGGGGCTTAAAAAAAAGGGTGGCATGGGCAAGTTGGGCTGAAGGGCCTGTTTCCATGCTGTAAACCTCTATGACTCTATGATAAAAAGAGAATTTACAATTGGAAGTCAGGCATTGGAGCCCTTTAAATAGGAACAAAGAACAGTACTGCACAGGAACAGGCTTTTCGGCCCACCAAGCCTGCACTGATCATGTTGTCCTATCTAGACCAACCGCCTGTATCCCTCTTTTCCCCGCCTGTTCATGTGTCTATCCGGATAAGTCTTAAATGTCGCTAACGTGTCTGCCTCAACCACATCACTTGGCAGTGCATTTCAGGCCCCACCATCCTCTGTGAAAAAACCTTCCCCCGCACAGCTCTATTGAACTTTTCCCCCTTTACCTTGAACTTGTGCCTCCTTGTAATTGTCATTTCTGCCCTGGGAAAAGGCTTCCACCTGTTCACCATATCGATGCCCCTCATAATTTTATAAACTTCGATCAGGTTGCCCCTCAGCCTCCATCTTTGCAGGGAGAACAATCCCAGTTTATTCAATCTTTCCTCATACTAATAACCTCCATACCAGGCAACATCCTGGTAAACCTTTTCTGTATTCCCTCCAAAGCCTCCACATCCTTCTAGTAGTGCGGTGAGCAGAATTGGACACAGTATTCCAAATGTGTCCTAACCAACGTTTTATACAACAGTAACATAATTTGCAAACTTTTATACTCGATGCCCCAGCTGATGAAGGGAAGCGTGCCATATGCTTTCTTCACCACCTTTTCCACTTGTGCTGCCACTTTTAAGGATCTGGGGACCTGTACTCCCAGATCTCACTGTATGTCTATGCCCCTGATGTTTCTGCCATTTATTTTATAGCTCCCATCTGAATTGGATCTACCAAAATGCATCACCTCGCATTTGTCCGGATTAAATTCCATCTGCCATTTCTCTGCCCAATTTTCCAGTCTATCTATGTCCTGCTGTATTGTCTGACAATCTTCATCACTATCTGCAACTCTAGCAATCTTAGTATCATCCGCAAAGTTGCTAATCAGACCAGCTATGTTTTCTTCCAAGTCATTTACACATATTACAAAGAACAGAGGTCCCAGCACTGATCTCTGCGGAATACCACTAGTTACAGACCTCCATTCAGAAAAACACCCTTCCACTGCTACTCTGTCCATTCAGAGACAGGGTTTAACAATCAGCAGATAGTAATCTCAAATCAACAGTTATTACTCAGAAAGTGTTCATCGTATCCCAATAAACTGGGCTAGGTCCACACAGAAAGATGATCTTGCATCCAAAGAAGAAGCGGAGCATTCAAGAAGCTTTATTGGACAGTTAAGCTGGCTATGTACTCAGAAAAAACCTGAAGCCAGTTATGATGCATTGGGATATAGTATTATGAGAAACACATGACAGTTCAGGAGGTGCGGAGAGCAAAGAAAACATTAAAGAAATTATATTATTGGAAACGTGCATTCATGTTTCCAGCCTTGGGTGAGCCAAAAAGATATTAAGATAATCCTTTTTAGTGACACTTCCCATACCAATCTTCCAGGTGGGTGTTTGAATACTGCTGGGTTTATGATATTCTTGCTGAGTGGAACCGGAAAATGTTGTCCCTTGGTCTGAGGAAAATAAAAAAGGGTGGTTAAAAGTACCCTGCCACGAGAATTGTTTCATGTGAATCTGAAATAGGCAATGCTGGAATTCAAAACAATAAACTACTTACGTGATTTTTCACAATATCACTATGTCAGCTGGGCAGAGTCTGCTGCAGAAAACTCTCTGAATTTGTGCTCCCCCATGCATATGCTTAAAAATCAGTGATCATAACCTATTCTGGATCTCTTGTGATTAGCTTGTAAAAAATTAGAGATAAAAACATCAACACTTGGGGAGCAGATGCTCAATCATGACCAAAATGGAGATTCATCATCAAAAATGGTGCCAGGAATTTCCAGTCAATAAGAGGAACCACTGAGAGAGCGCGATGAAAGGGATCAAAAGATAAGGAAGCTGCTCGAACCAAAAATCTACACCACCTCTACTGGCCGACAATCTGTGGATAAGTTTGAAAGGCCAAGATAGGGATTATGATCCATTTATGAACACTGATGTTTCACTCCCACACAACTACCCACAAGAAAGAATCATCCTTGACATGTGCTATTTCCAGTATATGTAGTTAAGGTGAGAGTTTGACTCTGTGTATCTTAGCCGCTCTTGGTCAGCCGTACTGACCAAGAAATATTTTATTTTATGCAGCAATGCATAGGGAGTAATCCTATTATTGTCATGATGTCATGGGTGGCACGGTGGTGCAGTGGTTAGCACTGCTGCCTCACAGCTCATGATGTGGAGATGCCGGCGTTGGACTGGGGTAAACACAGTAAGAAGTTAACAACACCAGTGGGAATTCCCACTCACCTGAAGAAGGGGCTTGGGGCTCCGAAAGCTTGTGTGCCTTTTGCTATCAAATAAACCTGTTGGACTTTAACCTGGTGTTGTTAAACTTCTTACTGGCCTCACAGTTCCACAGACTTGGGTCACTATTTGTGTGGAGTTCGCACATTCTCCCCGTGTCTGCGTGGGTTTCCTCCGGGTGCTCTGGTTTCCTTCCACAAGTCCAAATGATGTCCTGGTTAGGTGTATTGGTCATGCTAAATTCTCCATCAGTGTACATGAACAGGCGCCAGAGTGTGGTGACTAGGGGATTTTCACGATAACTTCATTGCGGTGTTAATGTAAGCCTCATTGTGACACTAATAAATAAACTTTAAACTTTGTGTCTCCTTGAATTATTGCCACAATAATCCTGATGATCCCTCTACTTGTTGCCACTGACAACACTTCCAGTCACAAGCAATAGAACCATTTCAACACAGAAGAATGTGTAATATCCCCGGCTCATCCCAAGCTCATTCCCTCAAATTGACTCCTGCTGTAAAAACAGGAGGGAGTCTGATATAAGGGTTTGAGTCATGAAAAGTAAGAGTTGAATGTGGGTGCATTTTGTGAATGGAAGGGCAAATTTATAATATTTATGTATGTGAGGCTGTGCTCCCTGCTCTCGGTCTCAGTTGTCTGAGTGTTGGTTTGGAGACATGATGATTGTACAACCTGCATCAGTGCCTAATGAGTCCCCAGCCTAGGAGATGAGCCTGGTCATGTGACCCTGTAATAACTGAGTGGGCGGTGCTTGAGCTGCTTTGTGACATCATTCTTGGTGTGATGTCACCTGGAGACAGTTTTACCCCCCTGGTTACAAACTATCAGTGGGATTTTCTGTGGGAGGAGTTGGAGTTGGCAGCTGGCACTGGGCAGAACATCTAACAATCTGTGGAGGCAGGTTAAGAGGCAAGACCAGGAGGCAACTTGGAAATTAGGGTGTCAGTTTGGCTGCACAATGCGTTTCCACCTCCGAACAATATTGCTTCCTTCAGAAGTCAATGGGTGCTGTCAGAGCAGATATGACCCACCCACCCCTCATGAGGCTTCAGTACTGCTGGTGAATGAAGCTGACCTGCTAATGGGGGGGTGGGGGTGAGGTGCATTAGTGCTTCCTCCGAATCACCTCTACATGGAGCTGATGTGATGAGAAGACAAAAACTGCAGGCACATGCTATCCTGTGGGCAAGGGAGCGTCCCACAATGTCCCGACTCTGTGACCCTGAAAGTTCAGAATGCTGCAATGAAATCTCCAATTGAGGTGCCATTGCAGCCCCCTACATGCTGCAGCAGTGCTGAACTCATCCAGTGGTTCTGCCAGATGACCAGAACTCAGGCCTCCTGCCTCAGAAACTACCTGCTCTCCTTTTCTTGAGGATGACTGCGAAGGTGACTTCTGAATTGTCCTGTTCCGATAAGATTGCGACACCACGTGGACAACTGGACAGTTTTGAAGAAGGTAAGATTCTACCCTATCGGTGAGCTCAGGCCTTATAGATAGTGCAAAGAACAAAATAAATTAATCTTAAAGTAACTCATTCAACCAAATGGCAATAATATCAAATACATCCAAATTATATATCATTATAGTCAGCAGAAATTGTAGGTTGTATTCCTAGAACTGATTTTAGAATTCCCATCAATCCTTTTTTACAATAACAGTTTCTTAGTGGATAGAGTAAAAAGTCAAAGTTTATTTATTAGTCACAAGTAAGGCTTTCATTAACACTGCAATGAAGTTACTGTGAGATTCCCCTAGTCACCACACTCCAGCATCTGTTCGGGACAATGCACCTAACCAGCACATCTTTCAGACTGTGGGAGGAAACCAGAGCACCCAAAGGAAACCTACGCAGACACAGGGAGAAGGTGCAAACTCCACACAGACAGTGAACCCAAACCAGGATTCAAACCCATGTCCCTGGCGCTGTGAGGCAGCAGGGCTAACCACTGTGCCATTGTGCCACCCACGATCCAGTATTGCAGGAATGTGAGTAAGGTGGCAGCTGGGTGAGGGGTTTGGTAGTTCGGGGTGCAGTCGAGTGGTGGGGGTGTGGATGGGGCGGGGGAGGGTTGAGTAGGGGTTGGGTTGATTCAGTGCGAGTGATTGAGGGAATCAATTCTGAACTTACCCAGAAGTTACATCAGGATTTCCCTGTCTAACATTTCATGGGCAACTTTTCAGATAACTCCCACGGAACTGTAGCTCCGAGTTGGAGACTTTTGCAGGGGATCCCGGGAAGCAGGTGAATTTCCCATCAGAATTTCAAACTTCCCAGGCAATTCTCATGAAATTTTGTAGTGTCCTAAGTGCATCTTCTGTTATACATTTCTACGACAATAAGATCCGGGACATTGATTGCAAAGATGTTGAACTATCTGCAAATCTTTCTTCAGTTCTGGATTGTACCACAGTGAGAGTCTAACCAATGGCTGGGAGCTGCTTAACTGCTGCCACACAGTTTGATGATTAATGCAGCAAGTTGACCAAAGTCTCACCTGCTTATAAATTTTACCCATAAGTAAGATAATTCTTGAAGCAGGTAATTCTTAAAGTAACAGACGCCCAGCCTCGTGGTGTCTGTAAATTGTTTAATTTGAATCTAAAATAGTCAATACTGGAATTCAAAACAATTAGCTGTTTATATGACCTTTTTAGACGATATCACTATGTCATGGTTGTTCAGCTGGGCAGAGTCTGTTGCAGAAAACTCTCTGAATTTGTGCTCCCCCATGCATATGCTTAAAAAACAGTGATCATAACCTATTCTGGATCTCTTGTGATAAGCTTGTAAGAAATCAGAGATAAAAACATCAACACTTGGGAAGCAGATGCTCAATCATGGAGATTCATCATCAAAAATGGTGTCAGGAATTTCCAGTCAACAAGAGGAACCACTGAGAGAGCGCGATGAAAGGGATCAAAAGATAAGGAAGCTGCTCGAACCAAAAATGTACACCACCTCTACTGGCCGACAATCTATGGATGAGTTTGAAAGGCCAAGATATGGATTATGATCCATTTATGAACACGGATGTTTCACTCCCACACAACTACCTGATGCGCGATTAAATCACTCGGGAGGCTAGATTGTACCCGGGAAATAAAGGCTTTTATTAATAACAAGAATGGAGCATACTATATACAATACAATCCCAGACTAAAGGGTCACCAGGCAGTGCAGTGACCTTTATACTCCTCCAGGTAGGCGGAGCCAACTGGAGTGTACCACAGAACAATATCAACAGATAGAACACCCCAACCCTAACCCCAACAGTGACAACAGTAACATATATACAAATACCCATAGTGCTGACCATCTATGGTTCAGTACCCATAGTGGTAACCATCTATGGTTCACCACATTCACCCCTCCTTTAAAACAAAGGCCGGCGGGGCAAAGAAAAACAGAACGAACTGTCCATATATTCACAAGTTCAGTCGTATTGGAGGACCGCACCGTCTCTGCGACCTCCTCAACACTGGCGGTAGCGCCGGTTCTGGTGACCGTGATGACCCTCTCTCCAAGGCGGTGTCCAGTGACTCCTCCAGTTCCTCACGGACAGATGGACCACGAGGTGGCGACAATCTCCTCGACTCGAGCACGCCTCGAGGTGGCGACAATCTCCTGGACTCAGGCAAGGTGTACACGGGAGTAAGAGGGTTAAGTGGTGGTCCCGATACTGTCCGCGCCATGTCAGGAGGGGAGATAAAGGTCAAGGGGTCCCTAACCAGGGGTGTGGGAGCGACAGGGGTTTCCAAGTCCCCTGCAGGCGCCAGATCTCGAATAGAGACCGTGTCCTCTCGCCCGTCAGGATATGCCACATAGGCATATTGAGGGTTGGCGTGGAGGAGATGGACCTGTTCAACCAAAGGGTCGGACTTGCGGGTCCTAACATGCTGCCGCAGGAGGACAGGTCCTGAGTACATCAACCAAGACGGCAATGAGGTCCCAGAGGAAGACTTCCTAGGGAAGGAAAACATCCGCTCATGTGGAGTAGCGTTGGTTGCCGTACACAGGAGGGACCGGATGGAATGGAGCGCATCAGGAAGGACCTCTTGCCAACGGGAGACTGGAAGACCCTTAGACCTCAATGCCAGTAAGACAGCCTTCCAGACTGTAGCATTTTCTCTTTCAACCTGCCCGTTACCCCTTGGGTTGTAACTCGTAGTTCTACTTGAGGCAATTCCTTTTGAGAGCAGGTATTGCCTCAAGTCGTCACTCATAAATGACGAGCCCCTATCACTGGATATAGCTGGGGTAACCGAACAGGGTGAAAAGATCCCGTAATGCTTTGATAACCGTGGCAGCGGTCATGTCTGAAAAGGGAATGGCAAAAGGGAATCGTGAGTACTCATCAATCACGTTGAGGAAGTACACGTTCCAATCTGTCGAAGGAAGGGGGCCCTTGAAGTCCACACTCAGTCTTTCAAAAGGGCGAGTGGCCTTAATGAGGTGTGCCCTGTCAGGTCGATAGAAGTGTGGTTTGCATTCAGCACATACTTGGCAGCTTCGGGTTATTGACCTGACATCATCCACTGAGTAGGGTAGATTCCGGGCCTTTATGAAATGGAAGAGCCAAGTGATCCCCGGATGGCAGAGATCATTGTGGAGGGCCTGTAACCGATCCTCCTGCACACTGGCACATGTTCCACGCGACAGGGCGTCTGAGGGCTCATTGAGCTTCCCCGGACGGTACATGATATCATAGTTGTAGGTGGAGAGTTCGATTCTCCACCTCAAGATTTTATCATTTTTGATCTTACCCCGTAACGTGTTGTTGAACATGAACGCCACGGACCGCTGGTCCGTGAGCAGGGTGAATCGTTTTCCCGCCAAGTAATGGCGCCAATGCCGGACGGCCTCCACAATGGCCTGAGCCTCTTTTTCCACCGCGGAGTGCCGAATTTCAGGGCCTTGGAGGGTGCGAGAGAAAAAGGCGACGGGCCTGCCCGCCTGGTTAAATGTGGCGGCCAGGGCGAAATCAGATGCATCACTCTCCACCTGAAAGGGGATGGACTCATCGACAGCGTGCATCGTGGCTTTCGCGATGTCAGCTTTTATCCCTTCAAAGGCTAAGCGAGCCTCTGCTGCTAGGGGAAAAGAGGTAGACTTTATGAGCGGATGGGCTTTGTCCGCATAATTGGGAACCCACTGTGCATAGTATGAAAAGAAACCTAAGCATCTTCTCAATGCTTTGATGCTAGTGGGTAGGGGAAGTTCAAGGAGGGGACGCATACGGTCTGGATCAGGGCCGAGGACCCCGTTTTCCACCACGTATCCAAGAATTGCTAGGCGGCGCTTGCTAAATACACACTTCTCCCTGTTGTAGGTCAGATTCAGGCGAGACGCAGTGCGTAAAAGTCTAAGATTGGCATCGTGGTCCTGCTGGTCATGGCCGCAGATAGTGACGTTGTCCAGGTACGGGAAGGTAGTCCGCAGCCCGTTTTGGTCCACCATTCGGTCCATTGCACGCTGGAAGACCGAGACCCCATTCGTGACGCCAAAGGGAACCCTTAAAAAGTGGTAAAGACGACCATCCGCCTGAATGGCCGTATATTTTCGGTCCTCTGGGCGAATGGGGAGCTGGTGGTAAGCTGACTTCAAGTCAATGGTGGAGAAAACCCGGTACTGCGCAATCTGGTTGACCATGTCAGATATGCGCGGGAGAGGGTACGCGTCCAGCTGCGTGTATCTATTAATGGCCTGACTATAGTCTATGACCATCCGGGGTTTGTTTCCAGTTTTAACCACCACGACTTGCGCTCTCCATGGACGAGTGCTAGGTTGAATGATCCCTTCCCTGAGGAGCTGCTGAACTTCAGATCGAATAAAGATCTGATCCTCAGCGCTGTAACGCCTGCTCTTAGTTGCGATGGCTTGCAGCCTGGCACGAGATTCTCGAATAAAGATGGTGGGGTGATTCTGAGTGTCGAGAGGCTACACGTGGAGCGCGCTGGACAATATGGAGGCTGCTGTTCTCCCACTGAAAGTGGAGGGAGTGGCCCATCGTACTGCAGGGTTACACTCCTCAGGTGGACCATAAAGTCTAGTCCCAGGAGTATCGGAGTGCAAAGGTGCGGTAACACGAGGAGCCTGAAGTTCTCATAAACTGTGCCCCACACCGTTAGATTCACCACGCAGCTCCCAAGCACGGTAACAGACCAGGACCTCGATGCCATCGAAATTGTCTGTCTGACAGTCCGTACTCGGAGACCGCACCGTTTCACGGTGTCAGGGTGAATGAAACTCTCCGTGCTCCCGCTGTCAAACAAACAATGAATTAGGCGTCCATTTACCTCTATGCCCATCATGGACTTGTCGAGTCTGTGAGGCTTGGCCTGGTCCAAGATGATCGACGCCACCGTTGGGTCTTGAGTGCAACTGCAGGCAGCTGAGATGGTTGATGATGATGACCCCTGCTGGTCGTCTGCGGTCGGTGCCGACCAAAATGGCTGCGCCCATGGATCGCACATGGTCGGTGGCGCTAAAAGTGGCGGCCCCTGCAGGTCACACGTGTCTTGCGTCTTCGTCGTCAGGAATGGCGGCGCTCTGGAATCGTACGTGGTGGAAGACCTCGAAGAAGCTGGAGACAAGGAGACAGGCTCTGGAGAATCACACGCCGCGCTGCTAAGCTTGGAAGGTGGTTTAGCCCTCCATACCTTGGCATAGTGCCCTTTCTTCCCACACGCGGAGCAAAATACCGTTCAGGCTGGACATCGCTGCCGAGGGTGTTTCGCCAACCCACAGAAATAGCACCGCGGGCCTCCTGGAGCTGCCGCCGTCATCAGGTCCGAGGTTGAAAGCACAATCGCGCTGTTTTTCAGAGCCGCTGGGTAGAATTGAGTCGGTGGCTGTACTTGCCACGATGTTCCCACGTGGTCGGTGGGGTAAGTTTCAAGACTTCTGGAGGCCGTTTCCATCATGTCAGCCAGTTCCACCGTCTTAGCGAGGTCTAGGTTACCTTGCTCTAGCAGCCACAGGCGAATATAAGATGAGCCGATTCCCGCCACGAACGCATCTCGGATCAAGTCGTTCGTATACTGGGTCGCCGCCACTGGCTTGCAGTTGCAGGCTCTGGCTAGCTGCTGAAGTTCACACAGGTACTGTCCTGTCGTTTCGCCGGGCTGCCGCCGTCGAGTGGCTAGAAGGTGTCGAGCATGGATCTCGTTTGGCGGTTTGTTGTACAGTTTCTTAAGTAGTTCGATGGCCCCTTTGTAGTCTTGGGCATCGCGGATTGATGAGTATACAGTGTCGCTTACCCTTGCGTGGAGGACCCGCAGTCTATCGGCGTCGTTTTGAATGGCTGTTGAGGCATCGATATAGTCTTGAAAACACTTCAACCAATGGTCGAAAGTGTTCGACGCTCCCGCTGCACGTGGATCTAAGGTAAGCCGATCGGGTTTCAGCATTTGCTCCATGGTCTTTTTTTTTACCAAAATTGTTATTAATAAAATTGATGCGCGATTAAATCACTCGGGAGGCTAGATTGTACCCGGGAAATAAAGGCTTTTATTAATAACAAGAATGGAGCATACTATATACAATACAATCCCAGACTAAAGGGTCACCAGGCAGTGCAGTGACCTTTATACTCCTCCAGGTAGGCGGAGCCAACTGGAGTGTACCACAGAACAATATCAACAGGTAGAACACCCCAACCCTAACCCCAACAGTGACAACAGTAACATATATACAAATACCCATAGTGCTGACCATCTATGGTTCAGTACCCATAGTGGCAACCATCTATGGTTCACCACACTACCCGCAAGAAAGAATCATCCTTGACATGTGCCATTTCCAGTATATAGAGTTAAGGTGAGAGTTTGACTCTGTGTATCTTAGCCGCTCTTGGTCAGCCGTACTGACCAAGAAATATTTTATTTTATGCAGCAATGCATAGGGAGTAATCCTTATTATTGTCATGATGTCATGGGTGGCACGGTGGTGCAGTAGTTAGCACTGCTGCCTCACAGTGCCAGGGACCCTGGTTCAATTCCCGGCTTGGGCCACGATCTGTGTGGAGTTTGCACATTCTCCCTGTGTCTGTGTGGATTTCCTCTGGGTGCTCCGGTTTCCTCCCACAAGTCCAAAAGATGTCCTGGTTAGGTGCATTGGCCATGCTAAATTCTCAAAGAACAAAGAAAATTACAGCACAGGAACAGGCCCTTCAGCCCTCCAAGCCTGCACCGACCATGCTGCCCAACATAACTAAAACTCCCTACCCTTCCAGGGACCATATCCCTCGATTCCCTCCTATTCATGTATTTGTCAAGATGCCCCTTAAAAGTCACTACCGTATCCGCTTCCACTACCTCCCCCGGCAACGAGTTCCAGGCACCCACCACCCTCTGTGTAAAAAATCTGCCTCGTACATCTCCTTTAAACCTTGCCCCTTGCGCCTTAAACCTATGCTCCCTTGTAATTGACTCTTCCACCTGGGAAAAAGCTTCTGACTCTCCACTCTGTCCATGCCTCTCATAATCTTGTAGATTTCTATCCTCCGTCGTTCCAGTGAGAACAAACCAATTTTCTCCAACCTCTCCTCATAGCTGATGCCCTTCATACCAGGCAACATCCTGGTAAATCTTTTCTGTACCTCTCCAAAGCCTCCACATCCTCCTGGTAGTGTGGCGACCAGAATTGAACACTATTTTCCAAGTGCGGCCTAACTAAGGTTCTATAAAGCTGCAACATGACATGCCAATTTTTAAACTCAATGCCCCGGCCGATGAAGGCAAGCATGCCGTATGCCTTCTTGACTACCTTCTCCACCTGCACTGCCACTTTCAGTGACCTGTGTACCTGTACACCCAGATCTCTTTGCCTATCAATACTCTTAAGGGTTCTGCCATTTACTGTGTACCTGAATAGGCATGATGTGGAGATGCCGGCATTGGACTGGGGTAAACACAGTGAGAAGGTTAACAACACCAGGTTAAAGTCCAACAGGTTTATTTGGTCGCAAATGCCACTAGCTTTCGGAACGCTGCCCCTTCGTCAAGTGGAGTGGGAGATGTGCTCACAAACAGGGCATACAGAGACACAAACTCAATTTACAGAATAATGATTGGAATGCTAATCAAGCTAATCAATGCTAATACAGCTAATCAAGTCTTAAAGGGACAGACAATGTGAGTGGAGAGAGCATTAAGCCAGGTTAAAGAGATGTGTATTGTCTCCAGACAGGACAGCTGGTGAGATTTTGCAAGTCCAGGCAAGTTGTGGGGGTTACAGATAGTGTGACATGAACCCAAGATCCCGGTTGAGGCCGTCCTCATGTGTGCGGATCTTGGCTATCAGTTTCTGCTCAGCAACCCTGCGGTGTCGTGTGTCATGAAGGCCGCCTTGGAGAACACTTACCCGAAGATCAGAGGCTGAATGCCCGTGACCGCTGAAGTGCTCCCCCACAGGAAGAGAACAGTCTTGCCTGGTGATTGTCGAGCGGTGTTCATTCATCCGTTGTCGTAGCGTCTGCATGGTTTCCCCAATGTACCATGCCTCCGGACATCCTTTCCTTTCACATGAGGACGGCCTCAACCAGGATCTTAGGTTCATGTCACACTATCTGTAACCCCCACAACTTGCCTGGACTTGCAAAATCTCACTAGCTGTCCTGTCTGGAGACAATACACATCTCTTTAACCTGTGCTTAATGCTCTCTCCACTCACATTGTCTGTACCTTTAAGACTTGATTAGCTGTATTAGCATCAATTAGCTTGATTAGCATTCCAATCATTATTCTGTAAATTGAGTTTGTGTCTCTGTGTGCCCTGTTTGTGAGCACATCTCCCACTCCACCTGACGAAGGGGCAGCGTTCCGAAAGCTAGTGGCATTTGCTACCAAATAAACCTGTTGGACTTTAACCTGGTGTTGTTAGACTTCTTACTGTGTTTACCTGAGCAGGCGCCAGAGTGTGGCGACTAGGGGATTTTCACAGTAACTTCATTGCAGTGTTAATGTAAGCCTACGTGTGACACTAATAAATAAACTTTAAACTTTGTGTCTCCTTGAATTATTGCGACTTTGGTACCACCATTTAATAATCCTGATGATCCCTCTACTTGTTGCCCCTGACAACACTTCCAGTCACAAGCAATAGAACCATTTCAACACAGAAGAATGTGTAATATCCCCGGCTCATCCCAAGCTCATTCCCTCAAACTGACTCCTGCTGCAAAAACAGGAGGGAGTCTGATATAAGGCTTTGAGTCACGTAAAGTAAGAGTTGAATGTGGGGGCATTTTGAGAATGGAAGGGCAAATTTATAATATTTTGATGGGTATAGATAGAGTGAATTGAGGCAGGCTTTTTCCGCTGAGGCTAGGGGAGAAAAAAACCAGAGGGCATGGGTTAAGGGTGAAAGGAGAAAAGTTTAAAGGGAATATTAGGGGGGGCTTCTTCACGCAGAGAGTGGTGGGAGTGTGGAATGAGCTGCCGGATAAAGTGATAAATGCGGGGTCACTTTTAACATTTAAGAAAAACTTGGACGGGTTCATGGATGAGAGGGGTGTGGAGGGATATGGTCCAAGTGCAGGTCAGTGGGACTAGGCATAAAATGGTTCGGCACAGACAAGAAGGCCCAAAAGGCCTGTTTCTGAGCTATAATTTTCTATGGTTCTATGGTTCTATATATGTGAGACTGTGCTCCCTGCTCTCGGTCTCAGTTATCTGAGTGTTGGTTTGGAGACATGATGATTGTACAACCTGCATCAGTGCCTAATGAGTCCCCAGCCTGGGAGATGAGCCTGGTCATGTGACCCTGTAATAACTGAGTGGGTGGTGCTTGAGCTGCTTTGTGACATCATTCTTGGTGTGATGTCACCTGGAGACAGTTTTACCCCCCTGGTTACAAACTATCAGTGGGATTGACTGTGGGAGGAGTTGGAGTTGGCAGCTGCCATTGGGCAGAACGTCTAACGAGCTGTGGAGGCAGGTTAAGAGGCAAGGCCAAGAGGCTGGTTTTGGTGCTGCCATTGGGCAGATATGACCCCCCACCTCCCACCCCTCATGAGCTTCAGTACTGCTGGTAAGTGATAATGGTTGGCTCTGGGGGAGGGGGGGTGGGGGGCATTCGTGTTTTCTCTGAATCACCTCTAAACGGAGCTGGTGTGATGAGAAGACTATACTGCGACCACAAGGTAACCTGTGGGCAGGAGAGCTCCGGCCCAATGTCCCGACACTGTGACCCTGAATGTTTAGAATGCTGGAGTGAAATCTCCAGTTGAGGTGCCATTGCAGCCCCCTACATGCTGCAGCAGTGCTGAACTCATCCAGCAGCTCTGCCAGATGACCAGAATTCAGGCCCACTGATTGGGCCTCCTGCCTCAGAAACTGCCTGCTGTCCTTATTTTGAGGATGACTGCACAGGTGATCTCTTAATTGGCCTTTTCCTACAAGATTGCAACACCACCTGGACAACTGGAAAGTTTTGAAGTAAGATTCTACCCTATTGGTGAGCTTAGGCCTTATAGATAGCGCAAAGAACAAAATAAATTAATCTTAAAGTAACTCGTTCAACCAAATGGCAATAATATCAAATGAATCCAAGTTATATATAATTATTGTCAGCAGAAATTGTATGTTGTATTCCTATAACTGCTTCTAGAATTCCCATTAATCCTTTATGATAACAGTTTCTTCGTGCGTACAGTATCTCAGGAATGTGAGTAAGGTGGCAGGTGGGTGAGGTGTTAGGTAGTTCGGGGTGCAGTTGAGTGGTGGGGGTGTGGACTTGTCAGAGTGAGGGGTGGTCGGACGAGGGTCGAGTGGGGGTTCGGTTGGTTCAGTGCAAGTGATTGGGGGAGTCAGTTCTGAAGTTACCCAGGAGTTACATCAGGACTTCCCTGTCGAACATCTCATGGGTAACTATTCAGGTAACTCCCACAGAACTGTAGCTCCGAGTTGGAGACTTTTGCAGGGGGTATCAGGGAGCAGGGGAATTTCCCATCAGAATTTCAAACTTCCCAGGCAATTCTCATGAAATTTCGCAGTGCCCTTAGTGCAACTTGTGTTGATTATCTCTCTGACAATCTGCAGACTAGAAGATCTGGGACATTGATTGCAAAGATGTTGAACTATCTGCGAATCCCTTTCTTCAGTTCTGAATTGTACCACAGTGAGAATCTAACCAGTGATTGGGAGCCGCTTAACTGCTGCCATAAGGCTTGGTGTTTGATGCAGCAAGTTGAACAAAGTTTCACTTGCACATAAATCTTACCCATTTCCCAAGGATGTGCTTGAGATTTATAGGTAGAGGGACTTTTATGGCATGGTGAAACAGTGGTAACATTATTCAGCTTGTATTGCACATATGTGACAACGCTCCAGTGACATGAGTTCAAATCCCATTATTGGAGGAATTTAAATTTAATTAATTAATAGATCTGAAATAAAATGCTCGTCTCAATAATGAACACGAAACTATTCAATCGTTGTAAAAACACATCTGGTTCAACAATCCCCTTCAGGGAAGAGATCTGTTGCTCTTACTCAGTCTGACCTCAGGTGACCCCAGATACAGGGAGGGCTTAAATGCCCTCTGATATGATTTAGCAAGCCAGCCATTTGTCAGTGGCTCACCATCACCTGCACAAGGCCACTTAGGGATGGACAATAAATGCTGGACTTGCCAACAATGCTCACAACTCATGAATGACTACATGAAGAAAATTATTCTCCATTCTGCAGTTCATTCTGTAGTACTAGATCCAACACTGTGTATACGGAGGACAAGCCCTCCGTACACACAGGATCTGCTAAGATGAGGAGAATTGCAACAGACACTTACAGACGCTGGAAGATGCCCTCGTAAGAACAGGATATGATGGTCGACTCATCGATCGACAGTTCCGACGCACTGCAGCAAAAAACCGCACCGACCTCCTCAGAAGACAAACACAGGGCACGGCGGACAGAGTACCCTTCGTCGTCCAGTACTTCCCCGGAGCGGAGAAGCAACGACATCTTCTCTGGAGCCTTCAACATGTCACCGATGAAGACGAACATCTCGCCACACCCCCACTACTTGCCTTCAAACAACCGCGCAACCTCAAACAGACCATTGTACGCAGCAAACTATCCAGCCTTCAGGAGAACAGTGACCACGACACCACATAACCCTGCCACAGCAACCTCTGCAAGACATGCTAGATCATCGACACGGATGCCATCATCTCATGTGAGAACACCATCCACCAGGTACACGGTACATACTCTTGTGACTCGGCTAACATTGTCTATCTGATAAACTGCAGGAAAGGATGTCCCGAGGCATGGTACATTGGCGAGACCATGCAGACACTACAACAACGGATGAATGGACACTGCTCGACAATCACCAGGCAAGAGTATTCCCTTTCTGTCGGGGAACACTTCAGCAGTCAAAAACATTCAGCCTCTGATCTTCAGGTAAGCGTTCTCCAAGGCGGCCTTCACGACACACGACAACACAGAATCGCCAAGCTGAAACGGATAGCCAAGTTCCGCACACATGAGGACGGCCTCAACCGGGATCTTGGGTTCATGTCAGACTATCTGTAACCCCCACGACTTGCCTGGGCTTGCAAACTCTCACTAACTGTTCTGGCTGGAGACAATTCACACTTCTTTAACCTGTGCTTTAGCCTCTCTCCACTCGCGTTGTCTGCACCTGTAAAGACCCGATTACCTGTTCAGACTCGCGTTCCAACCATTATCTTGTCATTGAGTTCGTGCCTATATATGCCCTGTTTGTGAACCCAACTCTTCACTCACCTGATGAAGGGGCAGCGCTCCAAAAGCTCATGCTACCAAATAAACCTGTTGGACTTTAACCTGATGTTGTGAGACTACTTACTGTGCCTACTCCAGTACAACGCCGGCAACTCCACATCATCCTTCCTCGGAAACATACTGATCAAGAATATTTTCCTAAACACACTTCAGAAATTCTTGCCCTGTCTGCACATTACACTGTTGCTAATCTAGTTTCTATCAACATAACTAAAGCACCCGATTTTCACGATTTTATAGCTTTTGCACCTCTCTGTAATTTGTTCCTCTATATCTTTCCCACTAGTTGGTGGTACATATAATGCACCCAGTAATGTAATGGTACCTGTATTGTTTCTTAACTCCAACCAAATAGATTATGTCCTTGACCCCTCCAGAACATCCTCTCTCTCCAACGCTGTAATGTTCCCTTTCCGGTTCTCCTTAATCATCACAACCACAAATCTCCTCTTTTTCCTTCCCTATATTTCCTGAATACTTTGTGGAATATTGTGTCCACTGGATATCACCTATTCACCAACCGGTAGTGCTACATTTTCTCTATTTATCACACCTTCCATAACTTTGAAAATATTTTTCACTTCTCCCTGCAGTCTTCTCTCTTCTGATTTTAAAAAATGCAGTCTCTCTGGTTTCGACTGAAGCCTCTTATCCCTAGCATCATTTCAGTGAATCTCTCTTTCCATGATCTTAAAATGAGATTTAAAACTAATCTTCGTCACTGCATTCTGTTTACAAATATGTGTTAAATAAAGAGACATTAAGGGATTGAGTGGAATTCTCTCTCTGCCTGTATTTGTGCCACAGGCTTGTGCTCTGCTGCAAAGAGGTTAATGGGTAATTGATTCTAAATCTGGAACTTGATCAACATCTATCTGCTATGGAAATCCACTGAAATGCAAATGCTGGTCAGGAAACAAGGAAAAACATTGTACTTACAGAAGAAACAAGTAGTGTTTTCATTTCTGATGACTGACAAGTATGAAATAGAGGAAATTAGACAAGGTCCCAAGGGTACATAATTGTACTACTTTGATCCTACATTTGGAATACTTATGTGTATCGGGATGAATGAATACTTCAAAATGTCAAAATTAACAACAGCTCAACAGACTCTCTAGAACATTGTAAGATACTTTCAGAACCTTCTGCACAGTCAACTGGGAACTGAAATTAATTAAGTCACACGCCTAGAACTGAAAAATACGCAGAATTTCACTGTGGAACTAAATTGACAGAAGTAGCTTTGGGCGATGAGTTCACAGAATGCAGTCAAGATGATGATTACACCATGTTCAGCACCGTTGTGACTCCTCAGATACTTAAGCATTCCATGCCCATATACAGCAAGACCTATAACATTCAGTTTTGGGCTAATAAGTGGCAAGTAAATTCGCACCAGGCATTGGCCATCGCCAAACATCTCATCTTGACATTTAACAGCATTATCATTGCTGAATCTGCTATTATCAACATCCTGGGAGTTACCATTGGCCAGAAACTGAACTGAACTAGCCTTATAAATACGTTGGCTACAAGAGCAGGTCAGGGACTGAGATTTCTGCAGCAAGTAACTCATCTCCTGATTCCCCAAAGCCTATCTACCATCTTCAAGGCACAAGTCTTGGAGTGTGATAGAAAACTCTTCACCTGCCTGAATGAGTGCAGGTCCAACAAACACTCAAGAAGCTTGATACTATCCAGGACCAAGCAGCCCGCTTGATAGACACCTCAACCTCCACCGTGAATAACCACTCCTTCCACCACCAATGCAGTGGCAGCAGAGTGTGCCATCTACAAGATGTACTTCAGAACTCAACTGAAGGCTCTTTTCGTGTAATCATGTCTGGGGTGTGGGCTTTATTGCCCATCCCTAATTGCCCTTGAAATGGTGATGGTGAACCTCCTTCTTGAATCACTACAGTCCATGTGGTGATGTGAACATCACTTTCCAAACTCATGGCCGCCACCATCTAGGACAAAGGCAGCAGATACCTGGAGACACCACCACTTGGAGTTTCCCCTGCAAGTCACGCACCATCCTGATTCGGAAATGTATTGCTGTTCCTTCACTGTCACTGGGTCAAAATCCTGGAACCCCCTTCCTAACAATGCAGTGGGTGTACCTACAGCACGTGGACTGCAGCGGTTCAAGAAGCTGGCTCACCACCACCTTCTCAAGGGCAATTAGGGATGGGCAATAAGAAGGCTTGTCTTGCTAGCGACATCCATGTCCCATGGAAGAATTTTAAATACCATGGGAAATGAGGTTTAAATATAAGGTAATTAAGTAGTGGCAAACATTTAAATAAACAATACATTCCCTTGCAAAATAAAATTCTCCAGAAAATGTTGTAATAAACATGGGATTCTATGAACTAGAGAAGTAAGGATAATTGGAATAGCAGTAGACACTGTTGTGTTATTATAATGATACAGTACCTTGGGGTTATTTGCTGTACAAAACACAAGGCACCAATTACGCATAAGTGATTTGGTAAACAGGTTGTGGGATCATTTATCAAGACTAAGTACATGAGAACAGTATAAAGCTTGAAGGCACCAGAGGTGTGTATGTGCTCTGCTCAAAGCAAAAGTAAAACAAAGGTTGGATCACATGACACATTTCCCTACTTGTGATGTCATTCTGAAATCCCTTAAAAGGTATATAACAACCTCCCCCAGTTTTTTCAAAGATACTTCCCCCCTTCCAAAAAAAATGACTATTTACAATACATGTTTATATTTAGTCACTGTTGCATAAGCGTATAGAACTGATGAATCTATGAATCTCTAAATCACAATGACTTCATGGGACCTTCGCCAAAATCCTGCTGCCATTCATGCCAGCGAGATCCTGCGGTCCTGCCGACACCTATGGGTTTCCCAGTGGCAAGGGGTGCATTCAACAGGAAACCCTGTTGACAACCATGGGACCACAAGATCCTACCCCCAGCAAGTGGCATATTGCCTCCCGCCACCATGAAACATGTCCTTGTCACCTCGACTGGTTGCCAAGTACTTTCTGTGAAATCCTGGGTGTGAACATAAGAACATAAGAACTAGGAGCAGGAGAGCTCTTCGAGTCCGCTCTGCCATTCAGTCAGATCATGAAATTTCTTTTCATGGACTCAGCTCCACTTACCCACCCGCTCACCATAACCCTTAATTCCTTTACTGTTCAAAAATCTATCTGTCTTTGCCTTAAAAACTTTCAACGAGATAGCCTCAACTGCTTCATTGGGCAGGGAATTCCACAGATTCACAACCCTTTGGGTGAAGAAGTTCCTCCTCACCTCAGTCCTAAATCTGCTCTCCCTTCTTTTGAGGCTATGACCCCCTAGTTCTGGTTTCATCCGCCAGTGGAAGCAACCTCCCTGTTTATTGTCTCTATTGTAAATTTGGCCTTTCTGTACCTGCATTGTTCATTGTTATCATACAGGTTGGTCTTCTTCTCTGGTAGTTTTAAAGGTCCAGTTTCTGAGAGAGTAGAATAGGTAAAAGTATGCAAATTGGTATGCACTGGTCTCCAAACATGAGCCCTGCTTGGATTGAATTATTGCATTTAAAGGTGTTCTCAGATGTAACATTGCAATATGTAGATCTCGCTTGGTTCTCCACACATTGTAAAATAGGGATTTCACCGTGAGGATCATTCACTCAGCTAGGCCATTAGGTCAAAGGTAATGAGCATCCTGAAATGGCTTGCCAATAAATGGCAGACCATTATCCAGAATGAATCAGCTAGACACACCAACTAAATTGAAAATAGCGCTTAGGTTGGGATCTTCCAGCCTCGCTATGGCAGGTTCCCAGGCAGTGGATGCAGTGAGCCATTCAAATGCTCATTGACTTCATCAGAATCAGAAGATTCCAGCAGCTTGAAGGGAAACTTCCGGCCTTAGGGTGTGGAATTGTCAAATAAAGGGATACTTGGTAAAGTAATCGACGGTGACAATGAACTTAATGCCATGGACATGAAAGAGGTCAGATGCGATTTTAGACCAAAGATGTGGAGGAAATTCATGTGGAATCAATGGTGCTTTGTACTGACTTGATAAATGCTCTTGACATGTCTCACATTTCTTGACGGTTACTACAATGTCTTGCAAGTCTTCTCATCCAATGTAAGTCCATGTGTGAGTGATGAAGTTAAATATCAGGTCACAAAGATTCTGATTTGATGACCCATCTACCTTTAAAAATGACTCCCCAGGGGATGTTAAGGCCAAAATGACCTTGTGTTTGAATCAGGCCATCCTTCAGTGATGGTTTTCCATGGTTTCTGAAGTGGAGAATCCTTTGTTGTAGCTGCTGGCATTCGTATTGTGTAAAATATCCCAGATCAATTTGAGGAACACCTTCAAGTTCAATATCAATTAAGTCAATTTGTGGATCTAAGGATATCACTTCTGTTTTGCTAATGGATCCAATGTGACCGTCAAGCTACCTGACTTGTAGAGTCTCACAGTAGTAATACTGAATCTTTATGAAGAGATGTTGCGATCTTGGCAATGCACTGGTCAAATCATTTCCAGTGACTTGTAATCAGTCTCTACCACAAATCTTTTGCCAAACAGGTAGATATGAAAATGCATGATTCCAAATACTAAGGCTAATGTTCACTGTTTGATGTTGGAACAGTTGGATTGCAACAAAGACCAAAGAAACTTACAGCATAGGAACAGGCCCTTCGGCCCTCCAAGCCTGCACCGACCATGCTGCCCAGCTGAACTAAAACCCCCTACCCTTCCGGGGAGCATATCCCTGCATTCCCATCCTTTTCATGTATTTATCAAGACGCCTCTTAAAAATCACTATCGTATCAGCTTCCACTACCTCTCCTGGCAGCGAGACCACTGGCACCCACCACTGTAAAAAAAACTTGCCTTGCACATCTCCTTTAAACCTTGCCCCTTGCACTTTAAACCTATGCCCCCTAGTAATTGACTCTTCCACCTTGGGAAAAAGCTTCTGACTATCCATTCTGTCCATGCCCCTCATGATCTTGTAGACTTCTATCAGGTCGCCCCTCAACCTCTATCGTTCCAGTGAGACAAAACAAGTTTCTCCAACCTCTCCTCATAGCTAATGCCCTCCATACAGGCAACATCCTGGTAAATCTTTTCTGTACCCTCTCCAAAGCCTCCAAATCCTTCTGGTAGTGTGGCGACCAGAATTGAACACTATATTCCAAGTACGGCCTAACTAAGGTTCTATAAAGCTGCAACATGACTTGCCAATTTTTAAACTCAATGCCCCGGCTGATGAAGGCAAGCATGCCGTATGCTTTTTTGACTACCTTCTCCACCTGCGTTGCCACTTTCAGCGACCTGTGTACGTACACCAAGATCCCTCTGCCTATAATCCTCCTAAGGGTTCTGCCATTTACTGTATATTTCCTATCTGTATTAGACCTTCCAAAATGCATTACCTCACATTTGTCTGGATTAAACTCCATCTGCCATCTCTCTGCCCAAGTCTCCAACTGACCTATATCCTGCTGTATCCTCTGATGGTTCTCATCGCTATCTGCAAATCCACCAACCTTTGTGTCATCCGCAAACTTACTAATAAATCCAGTTACATTTTCCTCCAAATCATTTATAAAGATTACAAACAGCAAAGGTCCCAGCACCGATCCCTGAGGAACACCACTTGTCACAGCCCTCCATTCAGAAACACACCCTTCCACTGCTACCCTCTGTCTTCTTTGACCGAGCCAGTTTTGTATCCACCTTGCCAGCTCACCTCTGATCCCATGCGACTTCACCTCGATCTTGCATTTAGCATTAAACCTTCATTATGTGCTGCTTGCAGCAATAAGTGCCGATTATGGTCATGTTCTTGATTTGTTCTTCCCACAACAGCTATATCATCTGTAATCAGATGCATCCTGGTACAATGCATGTAATGCTTTCCATGTGATCTTGAAAGAAATCCTGGCTAAGAGTCTGAAAGGAAGTCATTGTAAATGGTATCGTCCGAATGGGGTACTAAGCTTTTGGGACCCCTCCACAAGATGTACTGACCAAGCAACTATGCTTGGCATTCAGCTTCAAGAAGAATTTTGCATTTGAAAATCTTAGATTGAACTCATCTAACATGAGGGCATCTAACATTATTTTCTAAGGGCAACGTTTCAAAGCTGTATTTAAATATCATGGATCAAAGCATTGAGCTGCACCAGTCTGTGTGCCCTTCTAATGATTTTGTCTTTCTCCATTTTGTCTAGTTTAATCCTGAATTTGTCTTGTATGTGGATGCTGCTTCTGGATGAGTTAATGGGCTTGCAGTCTCCTATAAGTGTAATGTTGAAACAGTGAATTTTGTTGAAACATTCTGTTATATTTCAATGTTAGGTCATGAACTGAGGTGATTGGAGTACTTCTTGAGGTTGATCTGCCTTGTGATGTCTGACTGACCCAAAGAGGACTTTTGTAGCAGAATTGTAGGATGGTGATGGTGGTGGTGACTGCAGGTCAAGAATTGTAAGTGAGGAGGAATTGTGGGCCAGGTTGGCTGAGCTGGAACAACAAGAAGAGATGCAAGACAAAATTGATTGAATGTATGCCACAGCTGATGGAAATAGTGAAGAAAGTAACTTCACCAAAGAAGAGAAAAGCAAAAACATAAAGCCCAACAGAGATGAGAGGCCTGACTGTGGAAGAATCTTCTTGCTGAACATGAAAGCAATGACCATGAAGGAGCATCAGAATTGATTGCATCGAGTACCCATGTTAATGGTTTGGAACAGAAGCACAGTCACAAAGATGATGAAGAGGAAGCTATCAGAGATGATGACAATGTTCCAACCATACACTTCACACACACAGTACTCATCCTATCCTAACCACAATTCATGAAAAACAAATGTCTGGAGAGGAAAGTTTTCTTGAAACTTCACAAGAACTTCCAAAGCGAGTTTCAAAATTTAAAGCTGCCAGGATGCAGCAGCAAAAGTGAACTTTTTTTCAATCCTGTCTGTTTCATGTTTTGTGGCTGAGTTTGGTGAATAGGATCTTTGCACAATCCACGTTTGCACAAAGTCCTGTTTAATTTCCTGTTGAAGCATGGGGAATTGGTTTCATAAGAACTCCACTGTGCAACATTTTCCAGCCATTTTTAAGTTTCTATTAATGGGTCCAAAAAGCAAATTACACCCACATTTCTTTATAAATTTAGACTTCTTCACTTAGCTGTGTTTATTTTGATGTACTGAATAGATTTTGTTTAAAACGGCTGCAACTGTGCTCTCATGCAAGTATTCTATTTTGTGTACAATTCTTAAACAGTGTTCACTAGAAATGACAAACTTTCACTTTCAAAAGTATTTGTAAAATCATGTGTGCGTTAATCTCATTTCAATTACACTTTCCTGTTCTCTGTTATCTCCATTACAGTTTTACCCCATAATCATCTTTTCCAATCCACCTTCTTACAAACACTGAAATTAGCTATTCCCCAGCTGAACATTTTTACTTTTGATGTTTTCTGGTTTCTTTCCACAATTGATTTAAACCAAATTAATGTTGTTGGATGATCTTCTGTATCATATTCCATGTATCTTACTATATTCTTTGTATCTTATTTTATTTCCCAGAACCGATTAACACTGCTTCCTCTTTTGTTGGTTTGCAAACATATCAATGGAGAAAGTCCTCCTGTATATATCAGAAATTCATCTCCCTCACTCCTCGCTTCTTTCCCTTCTCTATCATTTGTGTATATTTTGTATTCAGGAATGCAAGATACCAATACAATGGTGGCACAGTGGTTAACATTGCTGCCTCACAGTGCCAGGGATCCAGGTTCAGTTCTGGCTTTGGATGACTGTGAAGTTTGCATGTTTTCCCTCGCGGGTTTCCTCCAGGTGCTCCGGTTTCCTCCCACAGTCCAAAGATGTGTGGATTACATTGACTGGCCATGCTAAATTGTCTCTTACAAGTGTAGGTTAGGGGGATTTGCAGAGTAACTATGTGGGGCTATGGGGATAGGGCTAGGGTGGGATACTCTGTCAGAGAGTCGGTGCAGACTCGATGGGTCGAAAGGCCTTCTTCTGCATCGCAGGGGTACTATTTGAGACCTTGTCTGAGCCATGACTCTGTTTATGTAACCACACCACAATCCTAAGAATTATTTTGTACTCTTTTCTACGTCTGATGTAGGGAGTTTGGGTAGGATGAGTGTTATAAATAAACCGATGATAATTTTTCCAAATTCCCATTCTCTCCTAGTGGAGAAAAATGCTGATTTCTTTGGAGGAAATCTAAAGTGAGAAGAAGGCCACTCAACTGCCCAGAAGACATTTCAGCCTACACTGCACCCTTTAATAATCCTATATTCTTTGAACCTGTTACCTTAGTTGACAGTTATTGCAAATGTGAAGAGTTTTGTTTTCGAAGATTTATTTCAAACATATTTTCCACACATTGAATTTCCTCATTATGCCCGCCAATGCCCCCTCCCCCCACCTCCCCCAGTTCTATCACCACAGTCCACATGACAACACTTGCACTGAGGTGAATCCTGGGAAAATCCACTGGAGCCTCTTGGCCATCAGTTGTTTGCGCATGAGGAAAAAGTGACCAGCAGTAATCATCATGAGGTGCAGGGAGTGAAATACAGAGAGAGATGGTAAATACAGTGGCAGTGGGGATTTTCCCATTTGTTTGGGAGAAGAGAATTCAGCTCATTGACTTGTACAGATCGCGGGAAACAATTTTTATGGCTGAAAGTTGGTAGGGCAGGTGGCAACTTGCAAATAATAATGAAACATGTGATGTTGAGATATATTTGAACTCTTAACATACGAATTAGGAGCAGGAGCTGGCTACCCTGCCTCTCAAGCTTGTTCCACCAATCAATAAAATCATAGCTAATGTGGTTGTAAACTCAACTCCAACAATCTTTCACCACCCTCCTCCCTTTACTCATCACAAATCCACCTTTCTCTGTCTTGGGGCGGCACGGTGGCACAGTGGTTAGCACGGCTGCCTCACAGTGCCAGGGACTCGGGTTCAATTCCGGCCTCGGGTCACTGTCTGTGTGGAGTTTGCACATTCTCCCCGTGTCTGTGTGGGTTTCCTCCGGGTGCTCCGGTTGCCTCCCACAGTCCAGAAATGTGCAGGTTAGGTGGATTGGCCATGCTAAATTGACCCTTGGTATCCAAAGATGTGTACGTTAGGGGGATTAGTGGGGTAAATACTTGGGGATATAGGGAGCAAGTCTGGATGGGATTGCTCCTTAGTGTCAGGGGGATTATGTGGGGTTACAAAGATAGGGCCTGGGTGGGATTGTTGTCAGTGCAGATTCGATGGGCCGAATGGCCTTCTTCTGCACTGTAGGGATTCTATGGTTCTATTGTATGAAAAAAAACCATAACCCCTAGCTTGAGATTCTCCGACAAGAAGAAACATCTTCCCCACATCCACCCTGTCAATATCCCGCAGGATCTTTAAGGTTTTGATCAAATTGTAGCCAACACTACTTCAAGGTAATGAAATATAATAACGAGGTATATTTGCTTCCGCTCAAAGTATTCAGTTGATACACTTAATAGCAATTAATTAGTGCTATTAATTTGATTTTAATTGTGGCCAATTTAAGTGGTGGAGCTGCTAACAGTGCATGAGTGCTTTGGATCAAACTTATTGAATTTTATTTTATGTTCTTAACTCCTTTGATCACAATCACACCACACACACGCATGCACACCACACACACCTTTTATCTCTCTTGCACCTGCTTACCCAATATTACACATTTACACTCTCCAATATCTAGACAGTTAACGAGTCTGTTCATAGTCCAAGGTCATTGCCTTAAGTATATTAAATCTTCCTTGATGGAACTCAAGTGATCTTTGGGTGATTACATTAATTTCTTCATTAAAAAATAATGATCTCATACAGAAAATGAAATGTAATCCTTATAAATCTCTTGCCACAAGTAAGTTGCAAAGTAAACTATAACGTCAAAGCAATCATTAATACATATGAGTAATTATTAACTTTTACTGTAAGATTGTGTATTTCATTTCTCATTGTTAATTGTTATGAATGATATTTCTCTTTTTGTTTCTCTATCATCTTTCCTCCTTTATCTATGGCAGTCTTTATTGTTTAACCAGATGTGGGAAAGATAAGTTGGGTGGGCAGCAATTTGGTGGGAATAGGGTTGAGGGCCCAGGAAGTGGGTCTCATAGAAATCATAGAAACCCTACAGTGCAGAAGGAGGCCATTCGGCCCATCGAGTCTGCACCGACCACAATCCCACCCAGGCCCTACCCCCACATATTTTACCCGCTAATCCATCTAACTACGCATCTCAGGGACAATTTTTAACCTAGCCAATCAACCTAACCCGCACGTCCAAAGACGTGCGGGTTAGGTCTCACTGACAATATGAACTCAAAGAGGACATGAGGAGAGATAATAGAGAAACAGGAATGATTTGAAGTAGTTCTTGGAGACAGGAGAGGCAGGTAGAGGGATCTAAGATCATGATTTATAGTGGAAAAGAGAAGCTTATTCTCTTTGCATTGGAAGGTGATCCTGGAAAGAAGAGTACTTTGAGCAAAGAGCAGGACCCAGTAGTGCTTTATATAATGCAGACAGATCAAGTGATGCACAGCTAAACAAGATGTCCACATCAGCATTCAAGTTTGTATCTATTGCACTTAATGAAGGGATGAGGTGTATAAGATTACCCAGAGGGTGGTGATGGTCTGGAATGCACTGCCAGCACTTGGCCCATAACCCTGAATGTTATGATGTGCCAAGGGTTCATCCAGGTACTTTTTAAAGGATGTGAGGCAACCTGCTTCTACCACCCTCCCAGGCAGCACATTCCAGACCGTCACCGTCCTCTGAGTAAAGTTTTTCCTCACATCCCTATGTCCTCTCGTAACTGACCCTTCAACTAAGCAGCTCCTTATCCACTCTGCCCATGTCCCTCATAATCTTGTACACCTCAGTCAATAAGTGCTTGCCTAGCCAATGACACCCACAATACTGGAATGAATGGGAGAAAAGCTCATGTGAGTGTGATTATCACTGTGCAATACCTGTGGAGTTGATGACCTAATGCCAACCCATGTGATTGCATCTATGCTGGGTGTTAATTCAGAGAGTGGATATGATGTTGGTGCAGGTGTCAGTGTCTCATCAGAGGTTAAAGGGGGTCTTTGGTGTCACCTGGGATTCTTGCTGCATCATTTCTATTTCTGATGAGAGGACCCCACAATGTTTGCACTCCCCACCGCACTTGCATCTGTGCACTGCACTCTTAGCTTCATTCAAGACCCCTGCCTCACCACAACTAGTGGAGCTAGCTCCAGGGTAGCATTTAATCTCTAGTGAATCCATCTTGTAGTGGATCAGGACACATATTGGGCACCCCATCACCCTTTCCTTTCTGTTCCACCGCATTATGGCTTCTCTTCTCCTGAAACGGAAGAGTAGAATTCATCATTAGTACTCCTCACACTCAAGCACTATTCCAAGAGCCTGGTTGCAGGACATGTCATAATGGCGTGCTTTGCCCTCCAATGCATGCAGGCCAAGCAGATATCCCAGCCTTAGCAGCACACACTTCATGTCAGCTAACACACACTAACTCTTACACCCCTGAACATCATGAGGAACGGCCACCCCACTACACTTCTCCCCACAGTTCCATGCCATCTCTGTACTCACCCTAGACAATCGCAGAAGATTGAACCTTTCGTGCCACTAAAGCAACATTGTGCTGCTGACTTGGGTGACATCCTTTGCCCGGGCCTTCTTGGTGACTAAAGGCAGCCTCCTGTTGCCATCCTTGGGCACTGAAATGTCCTGCCTGGCACTGACCAACTCCACCAGAACACCAAGGCATTCAATGGGGGACAGAATGTGCATTGGACTTGGCCTCCAACCTTCCATGCCCACCAGGTGCTGAGGACATTATCCCAAACAATGTTTCCTTTTTCTAATGCAGAAAACTCCCTCTGCCTCCACCGCAGCCCCTGGCAGCCCTCAGGGTGCTGTTTGCAGAGTTTTTAAACCCCCTACAGGTCTCCATTGGACCTGCTGCCCAACTTATTTGCACTTCCGCCCACACTGTCAGGCCAACCAGACAACGTTTTGAGAACACAATCTCACCAGGAATGGATTCTATATTCGCTTCCATGCCTGCCAAATTTGTGCGCATGCCATGTGTGATGTGCCATGTAGGGCGGCATGGTAGCACAGTGGTTAGCACTGCTGCTTTACAGCTCCAGGGTCCCGGGTTCGATTCCTGGCTCAGGTCACTGTCTGTGTGGAGTTTGCACATTCTCCTCGTGTCTGCGTGGGTTTACTCCGGGTGCTCCGGTTTCCTCCCACAGTCCAAAGATGAGCGGGTTAGGTTGATTGGCCAGGTTAAAAATTGCCCCTTAGAGTCCTGGGATGCGTAGGTTAGAGGGATTAGTGGGTAAATATGTGGGGGTAGGGCCTGGGTGGGATTGTGGTCGGTGCAGACTCGATGGGCCGAATGGCCTCCTTCTGCACTGTAGGGTTTCTATGATTTCTATGACTTCTATGATTGAACTTAATGTAGAAAAGTTATATGGCTCAGATGTTGCATTTGTAATGATGGCAAAACTGTCAGCAACCAAAATTATTATCTTGCAAAACTGAGAGCATCTTGAAGGCATCCACATGCTCAAAGCCATCGTCTGAAATCCTGAATTTGCTGTCAGTGATTGGTGACTCGTGTTGTCACAGAGGGCAGTCTTTAGAAATCAATAAACTGGCATAAGCTTTCCCATTTATGCTGTGGTATTGATCTTTAAACCACCCAAAATTATTTTGCCCTGTTATTGTGGTGTCATTGGCTTTTTAATAGTGCACTAAGTCATGATTCCTTCAGAATCTCTCTCACCGTGGAAAAATAATTTTGTGTAATATCATATTTTTCTGTTCTGATAATTCCATAGTATTTTTAATGTAACAAGCACCTTTTTCTGACCAAGGGTCATCCAGACTTGAAGCATTGGCTGTATTCTCTCTCCACGGATGCTGTCAGATCTGCTGAGATTTTCCAGCATTCTGTTTTTGTGTGTGTAATAACTCCATGGAGGCGAAAGTTCCGTCACCAAGTTACTTTATTTACACCATACATCTGTACACAGCCAGCTCTCCAGTTTCTCCCTGCTGAATACAGGCTGGGAGACTGACACACCTGCTTTAAATAGGGAGCATGAGTCTCCCTGATTTAACCATCAATTAAGACTCATCGGGTATTTCTTTTGATAAAGACTCATCAAGTAGTTCATACTCTAGCAAGCCAACCTCATAGCCTGGCTGAAGTCATCACACTCCTCCCTCGCAAAGTCCGAGGAATCCCCTGGGTTTGCTTCCCTCAGGGATCCTTTCCTCCGCATGAGCGCCGGGTCAGGATCCTAAAACTCGCCCTCTGATGTCAGCGGTGTGTAATGGTTGGGAGCCCGTCTCTTCCGCAGGGAATGCCGGAGGTCTGGTTCCTCATCCACTTCAGGTCGTAGGGGAATCGCGGCAACTTTGTCCCCTGTGTCCATTTCAGACCCTGAGGTCCCCATCAAGGGTGCAGGGGAGGCGGTACTGGCTTGTCGAGGGGGACTCTGCTCGTCCCTAGGGCTGCAGGGCAGACTCGGCTCCGGAAAGGGTGGAGAGCTTGAGGCCCGGACCTGGTCCAGGTGTTTCCTTACCACTGCCTCGCCTACGCGTACTCGGTAGGATACCGGTCCGGAGAGGATGCTGCGCTTTGTTGAGGTCACATTCAAGCTTCATTTTCATATGAAGCAATTTTTAAAAGCGTCATCTTGGCCTTTTGGCTAAGATGCAAATGAGATCAAGCCTTGAAGGAGGAAACCTTCCCGTTCCTCCAATCAGCTTGGCTCATGTAGATCAGGCCCAAGACAGGTGTGAAGGCTCTGTCTTGTCAACTTGGATCGGAAATGTCTCAACTTGTTGAGACTCTGAATTGAACTTGATTTGATTGAGTTGGAATAAAAATACAAAAAAAAACCAATCCTTTGTACAAAGGGTCTTGAACTCGACTGTTCCGGTTACCCAGGTGGGTCCATTTGCATAATTTCTGACCCAAACTCTCTCCCCCCCTTCAAAGTGCCTCTCTCGGCGTGTGTTGTTATGGATCCTGCATTGGGCTTCCTGGTGGCTTTCCACCTTCCCTCCCAGATTTGGCAACAACAGGCTCAGTCTGGTGCGGGGCCGTATACCCATCAGTAACTCTGCTGGCGCAGTTCCCATGGTGGCATGTGGGGTGGTCCTATAGTCAAATAACCACCTTGAGAGTTTCGTCTCTCATGAGGCCGCTGGCTGTTTTTGCAATCCAGCCTTTAACGTCTGGACTGCTCTCTCCACTAACCCATTTGATGCTGGGTGATAAGGTGCCGTCTTGATGTGCCGGATCCCATTTGATTTTATAAATTTTGTAAAGTCTATGCTGATGAACACTGAACCATTATCAGAAACTAATACCTCTGAGATCCCGTGTGTTGCGAACGAGGTATGCAGTTTCTCAACGGTTGCCGTCGTGTTTGCCGAGCCTAGTTTATAGACATCTAACCACTTGGAATGGGCATCTATTATCACCAGAAACATGGACCCCATAAATGGGCCTGCAAAATCGACATGGAGTCGTGACCATGGTCTGCCTGGCCATTCTCACGGGTACAGCCGGGCTGCCGGTGGTTCTTCTGCCCCTGTTGGCACTTCTGGCACTGTCCTACCAGTTTCGCTATGTCTGTGTCCAGACCAGATCACCAGACATAGCTCCTGGCCAGCATCTTCATTTTTGATACTACACCATGGGCACTCTGGAGTTCGGCCAGTATGGCCTTACGACCTTAGAACGATGACTCATGCTCCCCACAGCAGGATCCCGTCTTCCACCGTGATTTTCCCTAACCCAGTCTCCCTGGTATCGGCCTCTACCTCCATTGGGATACCTTGGAGCTCATGTGCTCCGCTTGCCGCTTTTCTAACCACAAAGCCAGCTGTAATGCCTGTTTACAGTCCAGCTGGGCCTCCGCCAAGAGGCGTTTCTGTACAGTCATATCGTTATTTCCGCACACCAATCGGTCTCGGAGCATCTCATTTAGTGTCCTCCTGAATTCGCAAGCCTCCGCCAGACATCTTAGCCTTGTTAGGAAACTGGTGATTGACTCCCCCGCTTCTCGAAACATGGAGTGAAAATGGTCAGGGGTGGCTGAGGGTCATAATATTCTTGAACTCTTGGAAGGACTTTGTGACTGGTGCCGCTGGGAAAGTTAAACTGCGCATAATTGAAAAAGCTGCTGGTCCACATACAGTCAGCAGGATAACTCTTTGCTTCTCATCTGAGGTCATGTCATTTGCCCTGAAGAACTACTTCATCCTTTCAACATATTGGGCCCAGTCCTCCACTGCGGGGTCAAAAGAGTCCAACTTTCCAAACAGCAGCATGTTTTCTCAACAATGGCTTACCCTCAATATGTGCGGTGATTCAGCAAGTTCCTTCAGATCACTCCTTTTTCCTCGTCGCCACTGCAATAACTCCACGGAGGCAAAAGTCCCGTCACCAACTTACTTTATTTACACCATACATCTGTACACAGCCAGCTCTCCAGTTGCTCCCTGCTGAATGCAGGCTGGGAGTCTGACACACCTGCTTTAAGTAGGAAGCATGAGTCTCCCTGACTTAACCATCAATTAAGACTCATCAGGTAGCTCTTTCGGCACCAATCAAGTAAACGAACTCAAATTAACTTAGGGACAAAGTAAAAGGGGCGGCTCCCCAAAAGGAAGGGGGGAACAGCCCGAACCAAAATCAAAGTCGAAAGGAAACTTAAAACGTCAAACCAAAAGGTGATTATCGGGGTCGATAATACACCCCAGCCCCTGCGGCGCCCAGCGGTCGCGGAAGGCGTCAACCGCGCCCGTGGACACCGCATGCTCCCTCTCCAGAGACACCTGGCCGCGAATGTAGCCGCGGTAGAGGGGCAGACAGTCGGGATGGACGGCCCCGTCGATCGCCCGCGGCCTGGACCTATTGATGGCGCGTCTCGCCAGGCCCAGGAGCAGGTTCACGAGGAGGTCGGCATCCCGACCCGCCCCTCTCCGCACCAGGTGCCCATAGATCAGGAGCGTGGGACTGAAGTGCAAACAAAACATCAATAAAAGATTTTTAAGAAAACTGAAAAGGGTGTGCAAGCTATAACATGTAATGTAGACATGGTCCATGGGCTTCACAAGGGTGCAAAAATGGCAAGCTTGGGAGCCCATGAACCAAGACTCATCAGATAGTTCATACTCTAGCAAGCCAATCTCATTAGCCTGGCTGAAGTCATCACAGCGTGTATGATGTATAAAAGTACATTGTTCTGCAACTTCTTTCCTAATGTGTGTGTCATAATTTTTATTTTGCTCTCGCTAAACGCTTTTAAACGTGAATCCAATCAGCAGATTTTACATCCTGGTTTGCTGCCTGTGAGAATTCTTCATTGTGATTGGCAGCTTGTTCTGCTTGATGACATCACTGTCTTTGAATGCCTGGTAATATCTTTGACTTTGCACCATAGAATAACAGAATTGTTACAGCATAGAAAAGAAGCCATTTGATCCATCGTGTCTGGACTAGCTCTCCAGGTGAGCATTATGACTTAGTGCAATCTCCTGCATTTTCCACGTAACCCTGCACATTGTTTCTGTTCAAGTAATCACATAATGCCCTATTGAATGCCTCCATTGAGTCCCTCCATCCCACTTCCAGGCAGTGCATTCCAGACCCAAACTACTCGTTGTGTGAAAAGTTATTTCTCAATCACATTTGCTTCCTTTGCAAATCACTTTAAATCTGTGCCCTCTCATTCTTGATCCTTTTATGGGCAGGAATAGTTTGCCTTATCGATTCTGTCCAGCCCACTCATGATTTTGAACATCTCTATCAAATCTCCCCTTAGCCCCATCTTCCTTCCAAAGAAAACAGTCTCAACCTCTCCAATCTATCCTCATAATTGAACAGATTCATACTAACTTCAGGATAGGTGAAGTCTGTATCACAGAGATCATTAGATCTTTGTGGGAAATTTTCTTCAAGGTCAGTGGTGAGTACCGAGCCAGTGAATGCAGAATCTGGGCCATTGTGCCTGCAAAAGAAGGATTTGGCAGTTTCAATAAATGCAATGAGATTTCACTAAGGACAGAGAGGTGAATGTTTAAAATTCTGCCATCTAGAGAACAAGTTGTGTCCATGAAGATGTATCGATGACATGAATGCAGCAAAGTGCTGACGTCAGATCACTGAAGAATAATACGGGGCAACAGTGACCAGCCAGCCACAAAACATCAACAATAATAAACCTGTAATTAATGTTTGCAATTAATGGTTTGCTGAAAAATAACAAATAGAAAGGACCTTGAGAATGTTGACTGTTAGATAAAGAAAACAGGTTGGAAGAAAAATTGGATAAGAGAAAGAGAGAAAACAGTCTTAGGAAAACTAAGAATAAAAATGTAAAAATTCATAATTTGATGTCTTTTAAATGTCCTCAAACAAACTTTAATCTGAAGAAATGAGAATTCTTCATTTTCTGGCCAAAATAATTTGATTGTCACTCATTAGCTATTAGGTACATTGCTAAATGGGAACTTATGCCGTAAATGCTAAATTTATCATCCTTTGGTGAATTTAATGTACAACTTTACAGCAAATGCAGCAACTTCATTAAAGTTCTAGAAGGTTAAGTGTGAGATACCATTTTCATGAAGTAAATGGTCAAATTATGTAAATTGACCAGCAACTTGGAATAATTTGCAATTCACAGGGTATCTCCTCCTTGCTACAATTTGCTAGCTGATTTGTGCATTAACATGAGGCATTTGTCATTCATTTAGTTTTCAGCAAAAATAGGTACATAATCTGGGGCAGCATTTTCTTGTTTCCACGAAAATGTAAAGAGACATGAGTGAGGAGGTTAAAATGCAGCAAGCTGCCCCCAGAATGATTCTGTGGAAAAGATGATCCTCCTGGCACTCTTAAACTCTGAATGCTGAGGACAACACAACACTGCTTCATGCTGGCCTTGTTAGAATTACATTAACAAAATGGTTTGTTTGACCTTAGAAGGAAAGATTAGAGGAACATAATTACTTTACCCAAGTTAAAGGATATTAAACAAGATGATTGAAGTTTGAGTCATCACTTATATATGAATAGAAGCTATCACACCAATTATTATGACTTATAGAAAGATGCACACACACAAGATATTTCCAGGCTATCAGCTCGACAGTGATAGAGTAAGTCACAGAAGTTCCAATTCCAAAGCATGAGCTGAATGATCATTGAAAAGCGAAAGGCAATAGAGCAAAAAAAGTCGGTGGAGGCAGGGAGGGCAGCTGGAAGTGCAGATAGTACAAAACTTATATCAGAATATCTCAGGTAGCGTATGTATGTATGTATAAAGATGTCACCTAGCTGGGCACAATGGAAAAGCTCAGAGCTACCAGAAGAAATTGACTGAGACATTCCATTTCAACCCACAAAGAGTTGCAGATAAAATACCAATCAACCATCTCCATTGCACTAACAGTGCCAGTGAAAGTCTAATAATTTATGCCAAGGGTTCTTCCAAGCATGGGACACCTCAAGAGTCAGCCATTTTGACTTTGGGCAAGTGAGAGGCTTGCAGTTATATTTAAACTGTTATTAACTAAAGTTTGTTTTATTATAAAAAATCACTAATTTGTCAGCAGAATTACTTCTGGAGTGAAGCATCTTATCCTCTCATTTATGCCAAAATAAACAAAATGGTTGGGGTCTAGTCTGGTTTCATAATATATCTTGGATTTCTGGTCCAAGACCCTAACAGAGTCTTTCTGTCTCGGCTTCTATTTTAAACTGTTACTTGTAAACTGAAGACACTTTCCGAATGTCTGTGAACCCAGCAGTACACCATTCAAAAGTCCCATATTTGGAAACGAATGCTCATATTGTGAGAGCCTGGTCCCTTTATCTTAGTCTAAGATATATGCCGGTGAACTTTAATCAAAACACTTAATCATTGTGCTACACCATATGAAAACATTGACTCCATGCAATGAGCTATCAAATCGCAAAGTAATTATGAACTCAGTAATGGATGCAGTGTACGCCTTATGATTCAGCACAATGATTAATGTTCTCTGACAAGTGAATCAGTCTAAGTTAAATGGTTCTCTTTGGGCTCTATTGTGTGTCAAGCTGCTGCAGGGCTGTGATTTCTAACTGCTGTTATCTAATTGGAGATACTGCCTCAAAATTACATCAAATGAGCCAAGCCATTACAGAGACTTGGTTATCTCAGGGTCAGGACTGGGTAGTTCAAGTGCCGGGTTTCAGATGTTTCAGGAGGGACAGGGAAGGAGGCAAAAGAGGTGGGGTAGTGGCACTGTTGATCAGGGATAGTGTCACAGCTGTAGAAAAGATGGATGCCACGGAAGGATTGTCTAGGGAATCTCTATGGGTGGAGGTTAGGAACAGGAAGGGGTCGGTAACTTTACTGGGTTTTTTCTATAGGCCGCCCAATAGTAGCAGAGATGTGGAGGAACAGATTGGGAAGCAGATTCTGGAGAGATGTGATAATAACAGAGTGGTCGTGATGGGAGATTTTAATTTCCCAAATATCGATTGGAATATCCCTAGGGTAAGGGGTTTAGATGGAGAGGAGTTTGTTAGGTGTGTTCAGGAGAGCTTCCTGACACAATATGTGGATAAGCCTACAAGAGGAGAGGCTGTGCTTGATTTGATATTAGGGAATGAACCTGGGCAGGTGTCAGATCTATCAGTGGGAGTGCATTTTGGGGATAGTGATCATAACTCTATCTCCTTTATACTAGCATTGGAGAGAGATAGGATCAGTCAAGCTAGGAAAGTGTTTATCTGGAGTAAGGGCAACTATGATGTCACTACGCAGGAAATTAGAGGCATAAATTGGAAGGAGGTTTTCTCAGGGAAATGTACGGAAGAAATGTGGCAAATTTTCAAGGAAAATTTGTCTGGAGCTCTGCACCGCAATGTTCCGGTGCGACAGGGGAGTTATGGTAGGTTACAGGAACCGTGGTGCACGAAAGCTGTAACGGATTTAGTCAGGAAGAAAAGAAAAGCCTACAAAAGGTTTAGGGAGCTAGGTAATGTTAGAAATCTAGAAGAGTATACAACTAGTAGGAAGGAACTAAAGAGGGAAATTAGAAGAGCCAGGAGGGGACATGAGAAGGCCTTGGCAGACAGGATAAAGGAAAACCCCAAGGCATTCTACAAGTATGTGAAGAGCAAGAGGATAAGATGTGAAGGAGTAGGACCTATCAAATGTGACGGTGGGAAAGTCTGTATTGAACCGGTAGAAACAGCAGAGGTACTCAATGAATACTTTGCTTCAGTATTCACAGTGGAAAAGGATCTTGGTAGTTGCAGTGCAGACTTGCAGTGGACTGAGAAGATTGAGCATGTGGGCATTAGGAAAGAGGATGTGTTGGAGCTGTTGGAAAGCATCAAGTTAGATAAATCGCCGGGACCGGATGGGATGTACCCCAGATTACTGTGGGAGGCGAGGGAAGAGATTGCTGATCCTCTGGCGATGATCTTTGCGTCGTCAATGGAGACGGGAGAGGTTCCGGAGGATTGGAGGATGGCGGATGTGGTTCCGTTATTCAAGAAAGGCAGAAGAGATAGCCCAGGAAATTATAGACCGGTGAGTCTAACCTCAGTGGTAGGTAAGTTGATGGAGAAGATCCTGAGAGGCAGGATTTATGAACATTTGGAAAGG
This sequence comes from Mustelus asterias, assembly GCF_964213995.1. Taxonomy (NCBI): domain Eukaryota; kingdom Metazoa; phylum Chordata; class Chondrichthyes; order Carcharhiniformes; family Triakidae; genus Mustelus; species Mustelus asterias. Next base: position 69,177,728 of record NC_135815.1, on the reverse strand, counting down.
AATAGTATGATCAGAAGTAGCCAACACGGCTTTGTCCGAGGCAGATCATGCCTTACGAGTCTGATTGAGTTTTTTGAAGATGTGACTAGACACTTAGACAGGGGAAGAGTGGTAGATGTGGTTTAAATGGATTTCAGTAAGGCATTTGATAAGGTGCCCCATGCAAGGCTTATGGAGAAAGTGAAGGGGCATGGGATAGAATGGGATGTTGCTTTGTGGATTCAGAACTGGCTTGCCCACAGAAGGCAAAGAGTGGTTGTAGATGGGTCTTTTTCAGAGTGGAGGTCGGTCACCAGTGGGGTGCCCCAGGGATCTGTTCTGGGATCCTTGCTCTTTGTGATTTTTATAAATGACCTGGATGAGGAAGTGGAAGGATGGGTTGGCAAGTTTGCTGATGACACAAAGGTTGGAGGTGTTGTGGATAGTGTAGAGGGATGTCAGCAGTTGCAACGAGACATAGATAAGATGCAAGACTGGGCGGAGAAGTGGCAGATGGACTTCAACCCAGATAAGTGTGTGGTGGTTCATTTTGGCAGGTCGAATAGGATGGAAGAATATAGTATATTAAGGGTAAGACGCTTGACAGTGTGGAAGAACAGAGGGATCTTGGGGTCTGGGCTCATAGGACGCTCAAAGCGGCGTCGCAGGTAGAGGCTGTGGTTAAGAAGGCGTATGGAATACTGGCCTTCATCAATAGAGGAATTGAGTTTCGAAATCGGGAGATAATGCTGCAGCTGTATAGGACCCTGGTCAGACCCCACCTGGAGTACTGTGCCCAGTTCTGGTCGCCTCATTACAGAAAGGATGTGAAAGCCATAGAAAGGGTGCAGAGGAGATTTACGACGATGTTGCCGGGATTAAGTGGTATGCCTTATGAGGATAGGTTGAGAGAGCTAGGTCTTTTCTCCTTGGAGAAGCGAAGGATGAGAGGTGACCTGATAGAGGTGTATAAGATGTTGAGAGGTATTGATAGCGTGGATTCTCAGAGGCTTTTACCCAGGGCTGTAATGGTTCTCACGAGAGGCCACAGGTTTAGGGTGCTGGGGAGTAGGTATAGAGGAGATGTTAGGGGAAGTTTTTCACTCAGAGAGTGGTGGGTGTGTGGAATCCGCTGCCGGTAGTGGTGGTGGAAGCGGATTCGATTGAGTCTTTTAAGAGACTTTTGGATAGGTTCATGGAGGTTAGTAAGATAGAGGGTTATAGATGAGTCTAGAAGGTAAGGAAATTGTTCGGCGCAATGTGTGGGCCAAAGGGCCTGTTTGTGCTGTAGCTTTTCTATGTTCTATGTCCTAACTTCATGCAGACGGCATGCTTGCCTTCATCGGTCGGGGCATTGAGTATAAAAATTTGCAGGTCGTGCTGCAGCTGTACAGCACTTTAGTTAGGCCTCATTTAGGATATTGTGTGCAATTCTGGGCACCACACTATCAGAAGGATGTGGATCCTTTGGAGAGGGTACAGAAGAGGTTTACCAGGACATTGCCTGGTCTGGAGGGTATTAGCTATGAGGAGAGGTTGGATAAACTCGGTTTGTTCTCACTGGAATGACGGGGGTTGAGGGGGCGACCTGATAGAGGTTTACAAGATTATGAGTGGCATGGACAGAGTGGATAGCCAGATGCTCTTTCCTACGATAGAAAAGTCAAGTACTAGGGGACATAGGTTTAAGGTGCGTGTGGAAAAATTTCGAGGAGAGGCAAGTTTTTTTACACAGAGGGTGGTGAATATCTGGAACGCACTGCCCGGGGAGGTAATAGTGGCATTTAATGGGCAACTAGATGGATACATGAATAGGTTGGGGATGGAAGGATATGGACTCCGTAAATGCATACGGTTTTAGTTTAGGCAGGCATCATGGTCGGCCCAGGCTTGGAGGGCTGAAGGGCCTGTTCCTCTGCTGTACTGTTCCTCATTCTTTGTTCAATACAAGACAATGTGCTGGAGCAAAAAGGAAGAAATATCTGGGCAGCTTTCGTGCATGTGCTCGTATCGGGAAGACAGCCATCTACACAAGATTGCAATGCCATAGCTTCTGAGGGGGGTTAACAGTATAACTGCCACCCCTGCCCCAGAAGCAGACAGGCCAGTCCACACTTCACAGCCAGAAGCCAGTCTGTAACTAATAGCCAGGAGGCTAGGACCCATTTCACAACCAAGGGGTCCTGTAATATCTTTTACTTCTCAGAGATGCTATAGTTTTGCATCTAAGGACCCGGTTTTACCATTGAAACGGGTGCGAAAGCTTCGTAAAGTCGGGCATGAGGTGATTAGCACGATCCGCACCCGTGTCCGCACAGGTGCCCACTTTACCAAAGCCTGAAAATGGCCGTAATCTGAACCGTGCCCGAAACAGGTGCGATGTCAATTTAAATGCATTTGCATGCATTTAAATTGACTTAATGAGCTGGACGCCCAATCTTACCGGCATTTCCCCTTTACCATCGTGTTCGCCCGCCCAGATTCGGCGCAAAACAGACCTGCTCGGCAAAGGTCTGTTTCGGGCGCTCCAGCTTCTGAAGAGGTAAGTTCAGAGCTTCCAGCAGCTCTCTAACTCAGATCGGTCGGGGGGCAGGTGGGCCAGATCATTCTCTGGTTGGGGGAGGGGGGAGAGAGGAGGAGGCGGGTCAGATGTATCTCTGGTGGCGGGGAGGGAGGAGGGAGGCCCGATCATTCTCTGGTGGGGGAGAGGGACGAAGGAGACCAGGTCATTCTCTGGTAGGGGGGGGGGAGGGGGCGGGGGGGGGGAGACCAGATGGTTCTCTGGTGGGGGAGGGGGGGGGCGGAGGAGGAGGCCAGGTGGATCTCTGGTGGGTGGGGGGAGGGGGTGGGGGGGCAAAGGAAGAGGGAGGGGGGTCAGATGTATCTCTGGTGGGGGGGAGGGAGGAGAGAGGCCCGATCATTCTCTGGTGGTGGGAGGGGTAGGGAGGCCAGAGCATTCTCTGGTGCGCGGGGAGGAGGGAGGCCAGACCATTCTCTGGTGGGGGGTAAGAGAGGCCCGATTATTCTCTAGTGGGGGAGGGAGGAAGCCAGATGTTTCTCTGGCGGGGAGGGGGGGGGGAGGAGGAGGGAGGCCAGATTGTTGATCGTTCTCTGGTGGGGGGGGGGGGGGCAGGGACTGGGTCGGGGGGTCCGTTGCCACTCTGCGGGCGATCGGTGGGGGGAAAGGAGGCAGGGGGTCATGATGTGTCTGGGTAGTAGGGGCGGTGGGTGGATAAGGGGGACAGTTATGTTGTGGGGGTGAGGCAACATCTGTGGCGGCCATCACTCCTGGGCCGCTTTATCCGCTTTTTGCGGCCCGGGAGTAATGTGACAGGGGGGCGTTTTTCAATTCTTTTTTTTCACTGCGCATGTGCAGTTGAAGGCTCCGATCGGAGCTGCAGCATTTCGGGCACAATAAGCCCCACCCACAGCGCGATTCAGACTCGTGACTTTTCTTTCAGGCTGAGTGTGTATGGGGGCACCTGAGAGCAGTTTTCCAAGTCAGATCTGAATTGCGCCCAGATTCAGCACTTAGAATCAAAATGGTAAAATCGGGCCCTAAGTCTTAGAGCTAGTGCATTGCAGAAAAGTCTTTGTAAAGGCAGTTTAAATTTCTTTGGTGGACCAGGAAATGACATTTCCCAGATTGGATTATCAGCCCTGCATTGTGTGGTAACTATAAGCTGATTTGATTTATGGAATTATTTAATTTGGATGTCATTTGGGAAAGGGAAGTTCGAAAGTCTGTGTGAGTTCAGGGATCATAAATATATTTGGAACAAGGGATAAATTCAACATAACTGTGGGTGAAATCTTACCAAAAAATGGCAGTGTGTTGGTTCCAGTGAGAAATATGACAGGATTCTCACCAGATCTTATCACACTCTGGGTGTGTTTGACATTGTCATGTTGGAGAGGGGGGTGGGGTGGCTCAACACACTGTCAAAGCCGGGCTACAGTGAGATTGGGGCTCCCTGTTTTAAAAGCACCCTGCCCAGGACAAACAATGGCCACTCCCCCCACAACCCACACAGAGGTCTCAGGGGCTCCCCCCCACCACCCCTCCCAAACAATAGGAGCCAGAATTTACCCCCCCCCCCCATTGATTGGAGCTGACATTCACCCCCCCTTCCCCAAATCACAGCCGGCATTTACCCCCCCCCCCCCTCCCCTCTGCCCCCCAACCCACTGAAGCTGGCATTAACCCTCCACTCCTGCAATCGGTGCCAGCATTCACCACCGCCCCCCCCCCCCCCCCCCACACCAGCAGTCAGTGCCAGCAACCTTCCCCCCAAACATCAGACCCCTTTACTCCCTCCAGCAGTCATTGCCAGCAACTACCCCGCCCCCTACCACCAAACAGCCATTGCCAGAATCCCCAGCTCCCACATCGGCTTCCGCCCACTAACTATAAATAAATGAACCCCGCCACCTCCCCCATGCGGCTCCCACTGGGGTCCGCCCCCGCACTGCCCCCTGCATAGGTTGGCACTGCCATATTATTTAATGTAAGAAAGCTGCAAAAAGGGCTCTTAATCTAGCTTGATTTCATCTGGAAATAAACAATATAATCTGAGCAAATTTGAAAAGTGCGCTGAAAGCCAAATTGATGGAATTGGCAGATAAATTGGAAGTAGTCTTATCTACAGGGGCTGGGAAGGCTGAGGTCACTGAAAGTGTGGCAATGCATTTAATTGTATGAGAAGGCTCAGCCAGACCAATATTTTGAGAAGTTGAGGAAATTGTATTAGCTGGACATCAATTACAGAGCGGTAGGAAAGAGAGAGAAAAGAAAAGGAGAGAGCTTTTTAAAGGGAACACGAGGAAAGAGAGAAGAGAGAGTTTAAAAGTGAAATGGAACAAGCCACGAGGAAAGAAAGAGAAAAAGAGAGACAGAGAGAGACTTCCAACTTGGCAAACAGGCAATGGAAACAGAAAGGTGTGGTGAACCATCGTTGGTTACCACTGTGGGGTTATTCCAATGTTACTGTTGGGTTAGGGTGTTGCCACTGTGGGGGTTGTTATAATGTTGTTGTTGGGTTAGGGTGTTTACACTGTGGGATTAATATACCTGTGGTGGATGCTGTTATGGCACATCCCGGTCGGGCCCCGCCTCCTGGGGAGAGGTATAAGACCCTCTGCTCAGGCGGGACCCCTCCAGTCTGGATTGGTGTACTCGTGGTAGATAGTTCCATTGTTTGTCAATAAAAGCCTTCAATCGCTGAAGCCTTGTACCTCGTGCTTGATTGTCGCGCATCAATTTTATTGACAAACACAAAACTCTCGACAGTAAAGAGAGTATGGAGCAAATGCTGAAACCAGAGCGTCTGACGCTGGACCCACGTGCGGCCGGTGCCTCTAACACCTTCGACCACTGGCTGAAGTGTTTCGAGGACTACCTGGCGGCCTCTGCAGCAGTTACTACGGACGACGACAAACTCTAGGTCCTCCACGCGAGGGTAAGCGACACGGTCTATCTCGCGATTCGTGTGGCCACCACTTACCCGAGGGCCATCGAGCTCTTGAAGAAACGATACACGAGACCACCCAACGAGATTCACGCTCGTTACCTCCTCGCTACACGACGTCGGCAGTCGGGCGAAACCATGGAGGACTACGCCAATGAGCTCTTGCAGCTTGCCAGGGGCTGCGACTGCAAAGCTGTGTCGGCTGAGCAGTACATGTACGACCTCGCCCGAGATGCGTTTGTAGCAGGGGTAGGGTCCTCGTACATCCGGCTTAAGCTACTGGAGAAAGGGAACCTCAACCTGACCCAAGCGATGGAGATGGCTGAGATGCTGGAGGCGGCGTCGAAAAGCTTGGCTCTGTACCCCGAAGACCACGTGGAGACAACGTGGCAGGAGCAAGCACAAATCCCTCCTCGCCCCACGGGTTCGCGCTCCCATATCGACCCGACGACGGCGGCAGCTCCAGGCGGCCAGCGGTGCTATTTTTATGGAGGGGCCAAGCACCCACGGCAACAGTGTCCAGCTAAAACAGTGATCTGCAGTCAGTGCGGTAAAAAGGGGCACTACGCGAAAGTCTGCAGATCGAAGCCCAAGAACGGCAGTGCAGCCTGTGACCCTCCAGAGCGGAGACAATCTCCTTCGGCGTCGCAGTATCCACGAGGTCCAGACCACGTGCGAATCCAGGACGACGCCATCGTGGCTGCGGAGGAGGAAGATGGCCACCAGGAGTCGCTACGTTTGGCGCCCTCACCCACGTGCGATTCATGGGGGCGGCCATCGTGGTCGACGACGACCAGGAGCGACCAGCAGGGGTCCTCAGTATCAACCTCAGCTGCCTGCAGTGACATCCAAGGGCCAACGGTGGCGTCGATCTCTCTGGACCAGACAAAGCATCACAGGCTTGACTGTTCGATGATGAACATCGAGGTAAATGGTCGTACTGCGTATTGTCTGTTTGACAGTGGGAGCACCGAGAGTTTTATTCACCCTGACACTGCAAAGAGGTGTGGACTCCGGGTTCTACCTGCCAAACAGACAATTTCTATGGCATCACGGTCCCGGTCTGTACCGATCCAAGGACGTTGTATGGTAACCCTGGAGGTGCAGGGCACAATTTACGAGCGATACAGGCTCCTTGTGTTACCGCACCTTTGCGCGCCAATTCTCCTCGGACTAAACTTTATGGTCCACATGAAGAGTGTGATCCTACAGTACGGTGGGCCACTCCCTTCGCTGGCAGTAGGGAATCAGCCGCAGCCTCCAAATTGTCCAAAGCGCCCCGCATGCAATCTTTCCACACTAAAGATCACCACACCCTCTTTATTTAAGAATCTGGTACCAGGCTGCAAGCCCATCGCTACTAAAAGTAGGCGTTACAGCGCTGAAGACCGGATCTTCATTAGATCTGTGGTTCAGCGGCTCCTCAAAGAAGGGATCATACAGCCCAGTGCTAGTCCGTGGAGAGCGCAGGTCGTGGTGGTTAAAAGCGGGAACAAACCCCGGATGGTCATCGACTACAGTCAGACCATTAATCGTTATACGCAGCTGGATGCGTATCCTCTCCCGCGCATATCTGATATGGTCAATCAGATTGCGCAGTACCGGGTGTTCTCCACCATAGACCTTAAGTCCGCCTACCACCAACTCCCCATCCGCCCAGAGGACCGACAATATACGGCTTTTGAGGCGGATGGCCGTCTGTATCAGTTTCTTAGGGTTCCATTTGGTGTCACCAATGGGGTCTCGGTCTTCCAGCGTGCTATGGACCGAATGGTGGACCAGAACGGGTTGCGGGCTACCTTCCCGTACCTGGATAACGTCACCATCTGCGGCCATGACCAGCAGGACCATGACACAAACCTCCAGAACTTTCTGCGCACTGCGTCTCGCCTGAATCTGACCTATAACAGGGAGAAGTGTGTATTCCGTACGCGCAGGTTAGCTATCCTGGGATACGTGGTGGAAAACGGGGTCATCGGCCCTGATCCAGACCGTATGCGCCCCCTTACCGAACTTCCCTTGCCCGCTAGCGCAAAAGCACTGAGGAGATGCCTCGACATTGCGAAAGCCACGATGCACGCGGTGGATGAATCCATCCCTTTTCAGGTGGAAAGTGATGCATCGGATTTCGCCCTGGCCGCCACACTGAACCAGGCAGGCCCGTCGCGTTTTTTTCCCGCACCCTTCAAGGTCCCGAAATTCGGCATTCAGCGGTGGAGAAGGAGGCTCAGGCTATTGTGGAGGCCATCAGACACTGGCGCCATTACCTGGCGGGGACGCGGTTCACCCTGATCACGGATCAACGATCCGTGGCGTTTATGTTCAGTAATACGCAGAGGGGCAAGATCAAGAATGATAAGATCTTGCGGTGGAGAATTGAGCTCTCCACCTATAATTACGATATTATGTATCGTCCAGGGAAACTCAATGAGCCCTCGGATGCCCTCTCGCGCGGAACATGCGCTATCATGCAGGAGGACCGCTTGAACGCCCTCCATAATGACCTGTGCCATCCTGGGGTCACTCGGCTCTACCACTTCATAAAAGCCCGTAACCTGCCCTACTCGGTGGAGGATGTCAGGTCTGTAACGAGAAGCTGTCGGATTTGCGCGGAATGCAAACCGCACTTTTATCGACCTGACCGGGCACAATTGGTCAAGGCCACTCGCCCCTTCGAGAGGCTGAGTGTGGATTTTAAGGGCCCCCTTCCCTCAACGGACCGGAATGTGTATTTTCTCAATATCATAGATGAATACTCCCGGTTCCCGTTTGTTGTCCCCTGTGCGGACACGTCGACTGCCACAGTGATTAAGGCATTCAGTGATCTTTTTACCCTGTTCGGGTACCCCTGCTACATACATAGCGACAGGGCTCGTCGTTCATGAGTAACGACTTGAGGCAATTCCTGCTCTCATACGGGATTGCCTCTAGTAGAACCACGAGCTACAACCCTAGGGGTAACGGACAGGTGGAGAGAGAGAATGCTACAGTCTGGAAGGCTGTCCTATTGGCGCTGAAGTCCAGGGGCCTTCCAGTCTCCCGGTGGCAGGAGGTCCTTCCAAATGCGCTTCATTCCATTCGCTCCCTCCTGTGTACGGCAACCAATGCTACTCCCCACGAGAGGATGTTCTCATTCCCTCGGAAGTCGTCCTCGGGGATCTCCTTACCAGCCTGGTTGACGTACCCAGGACCCGTCCTTCTGCGGCGACATGTGAGGGCCCGCAAGTCCGACCCCTTGGTCGAACCGGTCCAACTCCTCCACGCCAACCCTCAGTATGCCTATGTGGCATATCCTGACGGGCGAGAGGACACAGTCTCGATTCGAGACCTGGTGCCCGCAGGGGACGTAGCAACTCCTGTCGCTCCTATACCCCCTGTCACGAACCCCCTTTCACTTCTTTCTTCCCCAGACGTGGCGCGGTCAGCACCGGGACCAGTGCATAACAGTTATACTCCCATGTACAGCTTGCCTGAGACTCGGAGATCGGCGCCACCACAGAAGGTACCAGGATCCCCTGCACCACCGCTTCACCAGGGTCAACCGGCCCGTGAGTCCTCGAGGGGACAGCCGGACGTTGTTTTGGAGAGAACGCCACCGCAAGCACCTGCTCCGGTGTCGCAACCGGTGTTGAGGAGATCACAGCGACGGTGCGGTCCTCCAGACCGTCTGGACTTGTAAATTTTGTATATATGTAATCTGTTTTCGCACCCCGCCGGCCTTTGTTTTTAAAGGAGGGGTGAATGTGGTGAACCATCGTTGGTTACCACTGTGGGGTTATTCCAATGTTACTGTTGGGTTAGGGTGTTGCCACTGTGGGGGTTGTTATAATGTTGCTGTTGGGTTAGGGTGTTTACACTGTGGGATTAATATTCCTTGTGGTGGATGCTGTTATGGCACATCCCGGTCGGGCCCCGCCTCCTGGGGAGAGGTATAAGACCCTCTGCTCAGGCGGGACCCCTCCAGTCTGGATTGGTGTACTCGTGTTAGATAGTTCCATTGTTTGTCAATAAAAGCCTTCAATCGCTGAAGCCTTGTACCTCGTGCTTGATTGTTGCGCATCAAAAGGTCAGAGCAGGTGGACGAGGTAAATGGTTCCCAAGGTTTGATGAAAGGGACACAGACATTTTTCTGTGCTTTTGAGAAAATCACTGAGCAGGTGAAATGGCCACAGGATATTTGGACCCTGCTCATACAGACGAAACATGTAGGTGGGGCTAGTGATGTCTATGCATCTTTGTCAGAGGAAAGTTCTGGGGAATACCAGGCCGTGAAGAAAGCTATGTTGAGTGCTTATGAGCTGATAGCAGAGGCTTACAACAAAACCTTTGTACTGTAAGAAAACAGTCTGGGCAAACTTATATTGAATTCGAAAGGGTCATATTTTGATAGGTTGGTATGAAACCTATGACGCCCTGGGAGAGATCATTCTGCTGGAAGAAGTTAAAGATTCTTTACCTACAATGGTTCGAACTCATGATGAGGAACAGAAATTTACAACTGGCAGACAAGCTGCGGAGTTTGTGAATGACGGTGAGTGACACTCACCTGAAGAAGGAGCGACACTCCGAAAGCTTGTGCTACCAAATGAACCTGTTGGACTTTAACCTGGTGTTGTGAGACTTCTTACAGAGAATGAACAGACAGGTGGTTGGAGTTATAAATCTTAAACAGGGAAATATGCAATCAGAGACTGGAGAACAAGAGAAATCAGTCGGATTTGTACACAAAGGGAAAGAACAGACACTAGGGATGAAAATGTGTGCACAACCTGTACACTGGGGCAGAGTGACCAGGAGGTGAAAGATGTATTTAAAGATTTTGTGTACGAAGGATCAGTATCTCCATGTGGACAGGACAGAATGGAAATGGACATTAAAATTTTAAGAGATACCGATGTAAGTCAATCTCTAATGTTGTGGCATCAAGATATTTGTTCTCCAGAAGGAATACTGAAGGAAAAGGTTCTGGTCAGCAGCATTCACAGTGAAACAAAACAAATTCCTTTGGTAAAAATAAGCTTAAAAAGTAGCTTGAAGATAGCAGAAGTAGTTGTAGGCATGGTGAAAACCTTGTCTATTGCCAGCATTTAATTCATTTAAGGGAATGATATAGCAGGATCACAGATGGTAGTGATGTCTACTGTAGTCAAACAGCCAATAAAGAATCCAGCCATAAAGATTTTTATTTCCTGATTGTGTAGTGATTTGATCACAGGTTCATTAGATAAAAGAGGGAGGAATTGCGAGCCCAAGATGAGGCCAGTGAGAGATCAGGTTATTTGATACGATCTTTAGCAAGCTAAATGTGAATGAAACCGATGCATTCAATTCAGAGAGGTTGATTGAATTGCAGTGGAGTGACTCAAAATTAAAACAAATCTATCAGTCAGTGTACTCAGCATTGGAAGCTCAATGCATCCACAAGAGTTACTAAGTAGAGGGGAACATATTTATGCGAAAATGGCAACCACCACATGTTTGTGCAGTGGACAAATGGGCAGAAGTTACACCAAATTGTATTACTTTCCGAGTATAGGCAAAAGATTCTGAGGATAGTTCACAAGATTCCATTATGGGGACACCTTGGGATAAAGAAAACCCAAGACAGTTTTATTGGCCCCGACTACACAAGGATGTAGTCACCTTTTATCAAACCTGTCATCTCTGTCAGGTAATAGGAAAACCGCAAACTGCAATAAAGGATTGTTTCAGGCAATCCCCCAAATGCTGGATTTAGTGAGTCATATCAGATTGAAAGAAAATTGAGTGAGGTAAACCAGATAGACACAAATCACACAGAGTGTGTGATGTGAACATGTTGAAGAAATATTGGAATAGAGAAGATGAGAACAAGCATGAAGTGGTGATAGTATTGAAGCAGGGGGAAGAAGAGGGATTAAATTCTAACAGTGACTCTATAATTCATTTGGGCGATGAGGGAGTACTGAAAATGTTAAACCAGTGGTTATCTCCCAGATAAGAACTGGAGCAAACTGACAGAATTACTGCAGTCCTATGGCAGGGCGGCACAGTGATTAGCACTGCTGCCTCACAGCACCAGGGACCCAGTGTGGTGAACCACAGATGGTTACCACTATGGGTACTTGTACATATGTTACTCTTGTTACTGTTGGGGTTAGGGTTTGGGTGTTTCACCTGTTATTATTGTTTATGTGGTACACTCCGTTCGGCTCTGCCTTCTTACAGGAGTATAAAGGTCACTGCTACTTCCTAGTAGCCCTTAGTCTGGGATAATATTGTTAAGTAGTGTGCTCCAATCTTGTTGTGAATAAAAGCCCTTATTCCCGGGTACGTCCTAGCCTCCCGTGTGAATCAATCGCGCATCAATTTTATTCACAACAAAATACTGAAAATTTTGTTCAAAAAAAAATGGAGCAGATGCTAAAGCCCGATCGGCTAACCTTGGATCCGCGTGCCGCTGGGGCGTCGAATACTTTCGACCATTGATTGAAGTGCTTCGAGGATTACGTTGAGGCCTCGACAGCAGTCCAGTCCGACGCCGACAGATTGCGGGTCCTCCACACCAGGGTGAGCGACACTGTGTATGCAACAATTCACGATTCCCAAAATTACAAAGATGCTATTGAATTACTCAAGAAGCTGTATAATAAACAGCCGAACGAAATTCATGCTCGTCACCTATTAGCCACTCGACGGCGGCAGCCCGGCGAAACTACGGGACAGTACCTGCGCGAACTTCAACAGCTAGCCAGAGCCTGCAACTGCAAGGAGGTGTCGGCTACTCAATACACCAACGACCTTATTCGGGACGCGTTCGTGGCGGGAATCGGCTCATCCTATATTCGCCTGCGGCTGCTAGAGCAGGGTAACTTGGACCTGGCTAAGATGGTAGAATTGGCCGATGCAATGGAAACAGCCTCCAGAAGTCTCGAAACCTACCCCACCGACCACGTGGGAACAGTGTGGCAAGCACAGCCACCGCCTCAACTGTACTCGGCGGCTCCTCGGAACTGCGCGATAATGCTCCCAGCTTCAGACCTGACGGCTGCGGCGGCTCCTGGAGGCCCACGGTGCTATTTCTGCGGATTGGCGAAGCACCCTCGTCAGAGATGTCCGGCCAGGACGGTGTTTTGCTCCGCCTGTGGAAAGAAAGGGCACTATGCAAAAGTGTGCCGAGCAAAGACCCCTTCCAAGCCCAGCAGTGCTGCATGCGACTCCCCAGGATCCACCTCCTCGTCTCCAGCCTCGTCGATGTTTTCAGCCACGTGCGATCCATGAGCGCCGCCATTTCCTATGATGACGACGCAAGCCACGTGCGACCTGCGGGTGCCGCCGTTTTCAACATCATCGACCACGTGCGATTCATGGGCGCAGCCACTTTGGTCGACACCGGCCGCAGAAGACCAGCAGGGGTCCTCATCGTCAGCTATCTCAGCTCCCTGCAGTTATGCTTGGGATCCAACAGTGGCGTCAATCATCCTGGACCAGGCCAAGCCTCACAGACTCGACAAGTCCATGATGGACATAGAGGTAAACGGGCGCCTGGCGCATTGCCTGTTTGACAGCGGGAGCACGGAGAGCTTCATCCATCCGGATACAGGAAAACGGTGCGCTCTCCGTGTGCAAACTGTCAGGCAGACAATCTCCATGGCGTCGAGGTCCCGATCTGTCCTCGTTCTTGGGAGCTGTGTGGTAACCTTAACGGTGCGGGGCACAGTCTACGAGAACTTCAGGCTCCTCGTGTTACCGCACCTTTGCGCTCCAGTACTCCTGGGGCTAGACTTTATGGTCCACCTGAAGAGTGTGACCCTGCAGTACGATGGGCCACTCCCTCCACTTTCAGTGAGAACAGCAGCCTCCAAATTGTCCAGCGCGCTCCACATGCGGCCTCTCAACACTCAAAATTACCCCGCCTTCCCTATTCGAAAATCTCATGCCAGGCTGCAAGCCCATCGCGACTAAGAGCAGGCGTTACAGTGCTGAGGATCGGATCTTTATTAGATCTGAGGTTCAGCGGCTCCTCGGGGAAGGGGGTCATTCAACCTAGCACTAGCCCATGGAGAGCACAAGTCGTGGTGGTTAAGACTGGAGACAAACCCCGGATGGTCATAGACTATAGTCAGACCATTAATAGGTACACGCAGCTGGACGCGTACCCTCTCCCGCGCACATCTGACATGGTCAACCAGATTGCGCAGTACCGGGTGTTCTCCACCATCGACTTGAAGTCAGCCTACCACCAGCTCCCCATTCGCCCAGAGGACCGCAAATACACGGCCTTTGAGGCGGATGGCCGTCTCTACCACTTTTTAAGAGTCCCTTTCGGCGTCACTAATGGGGTCTCGGTCTTCCAGCGTGAGATGGACCGAATGGTGAACCAAAACAGGCTACGGGCTACCTTCCCGTACCTGGACAACGTCACTATCTGCGGCCATGACCAGCAGGACCACGACGCAAACCTCCAGAAGTTTTTACGCACTGCGTCTCTCCTGAACCTGACCTATAACAAGGAGAAGTGCGTATTTAGCAAGCACCGCCTAGCAATCCTCGGATACGTGGTGGAAAACGGGGTCATCGGCCCCAATCCAGACCGTATGCAACCCCTCCTTGAACTTCCCCTACCCACTAGCATCAAAGCACTGAGAAAATATTTAGGCTTCTTCTCGTACTATGCACAGTGGGTCCCCAATTACGCGGACAAAGCCCGTCCGCTCATAAAATCTACCTCTTTTCCCCTGGCAGCAGAGGCTCGCCTAGCCTTTGCAGGGATAAAAGCCGACATCGCGAAAGCCACGATGCACGCTGTTGATGAGTCCATCCCTTTTCAAATGGAGAGTGATGCATCTGATTTCGCCCTGGCCGCCACACTTAACCAGGCGGGCAGGCCCGTCGCCTTTTTCTCTCGCACCCTCCAAGGCCCTGAAATTCGGCACTCCTCTGTGGAGAAAGAGGCTCAGGCCATTGTGGAGGCCGTATGGCATTGGCGCCATTATTTGGCTGGCAAACGGTTTACCCTGCTCACGGACCAGCGGTCTGTGGCCTTCATGTTCAACAACACGTTAAAGGGAAAAATTAAGAGTGATAAAATCTTGAGGTGGAGAATCGAACTCTCCACCTACAACTATGATATCATGTACCGTCCGGGGAAGCTCAATGAGCCCTCAGATGCCCTGTCGCATGGAACATGTGCCAGTGTGCAGGAGGACCGGTTAGAGGCCCTCCACAATGATCTCTGCCATCCGGGGATCACTCGGTTTTTCCATTTTGTAAAGGCGCGGAATCTGCCGTACTCCATAGACGATGTCAGGTCGCACTTTTGAACGACTGAGTGTCGACTTCAAGTGGCCCCTTCCTTCGACAGATCGGAATGTGTATTTCCTCAACGTGGTTGACGAATACTCCCGATCCCCTTTGCCATCCCCTGTTCTGACATGTCCTCTGCCACGGTCATCAAAGCCCTGCGGAGTCTTTTTACCCTGTTCGGCTACCCCAGTTATATTCACAGTGATAGGGGTTCGTCGTTTATGAGCGACGACTTGAGGCAATACCTGCTCTCTAAGGCAATTGCCTCAAGTAGGACTACGAGTTACAACCCCAGGGGTAACGGACAGGTCGAGAGAGAAAACGCTACAGTCTGGAAGGCTGTTTTACTGGCGCTAAGGTCTAGGGGTCTTCCAGTCACCCGTTGGCAAGAGGTACTTTCTGATGCGCTCCATTCAATCCGGTCCCTCCTGTGTATGGCAACCAACGCTGCCCCACATGAGCGGATGTTTACCTTCCCGAGGAAGTCTTCCCCTGGGACCCCACTGCCGTCTTGGTTGACGTACTCAGGACCTGTCCTCCTGCGGCGGCATGTTAGGGCCCGCAAGTCCGACCCTTTGGTTGAACAGGTCCATCTCCTCCACGCCAACCCTCAATATGCCTATGTGGCATATCCTGACGGGCGAGATCTCTATCAGAGATCTAGCGCCTACAGGGGACCTGGAAACCCCCGTCACTCCCGCACCCCTGGTTAGGATTCCTTTGCCCATTCTCTCCCCTCCTGACACGGCGCGGGCAGCATTGGGACCTCAACTTAATCCGCTTTCTCCCATGTACAGCTTGCCTGAGTCCAGGAGATTGTCGCCACCTCGAGGTTGACAGGCATGTGAGGAACTGGAGGAGTCAGTGGACACCACCTCGGAGAGAGGGTCGTCACCACGGTCACCAGAACCGGCACTGGAGCCAGTGCTGCAGAGGTCGCAGAGACGGTGCGAACCCCCGATACGGCTGAACTTGTGAACATATGGACAGTTCGTATTGTCTCCTTACCCCACCGGCCTTTGTTTTTAAAGGAGGGGTGAATGTGGTGAACCATAGATGGTTACCACTATGGGTACTTGTACATATGTTACTCTTATTACTGTTGGGGTTAGGGTTTGGGTGTTCCACCTGTTATTATTGTTTATGTGGTACACTCCGTTCGGCTCCGCCGAGTATAAAGGAGTATAAAGGTCACTGCTACTTCCTAGTAGCCCTTAGTCTGGGATAATATTGTTAAGTAGTGTGCTCCAATCTTGTTGTGAATAAAAGCCTTTATTCACGGGTACGTCCTAGCCTCCCGTGTGAATCAATCGCGCATCACCCAGGTTTGATTCTGGCCTTGGGTGACTGAGTTTGTACACTCTCCTTGTGGGTTTCCTCCGGATGCTCTGGTTTCCTGTGGCAGTCCAAAGATGTGCAGGTTAGGTGGATTGGCCATGCTAAATTGCCCCTTAGTGTCCAAAGATGTGTAGGTTAGGGGATTAGCCATGATAAATGCGTGGGGTTATGGGAATAGGGCCGGTGACAGTTGTGGGCATGGGTGAGATACTTCTTTGGTGAGTCAGTGCAGACTCGATGGGCTGAATGGTCTCCTGCTGCACTGTTGATATTCTATGATTATATGGTTTTATAAATGTATTTGCAAGAATAAACTAGGTAGAATGGGGCTAGCGACGCATTATGTAGATGTGGGGGACGCTTCCAACCGAACAACATCCATATGGGTTAAATCCAGCTCAGTTGTCACAAATACGGAAGGAAATTGAGTGTATGCTCCAAAATGACATTATTGAATTCTAGTGATTGGAGCTCCCCTATCGTTGTGGTGTGCAGACCATATGTAAATCAGAGACTGTGTGTGGACTACAGGAAGGTGAATACTGTAGCTAAGACTGATTTGTTACCCATTCAATACTTGAAAGACTGCATTGAAAGAATTGGACGGTCAAAATTCATCACCAGAATAGACTTGCTAATGGGTTATTAGCAAGTACCTTTGACTGAGAGGGCAAAGGAGATCTCCACCTTTGTGATGCCACAAGGACTTTATCAATTCAAAGTTCTGCCGTCCAGGATGAAGAACGCCCCTGCGACCTTTCAGAAGTTCATGAACAGAGTTAATCGAGGATTAAGTCAATGTGTCATGTGCATTGATGATTTGGTGGTGTTCATCCAGAGTTGGGAAGAGCATCTGCACCACCAAAAAGAACGGTTTGACCTCTTCGAATAAATTAATCTCTCGTAAAAAGTGAATTCGCTAAGGCACAAATTTTGTAGCTGGGACACATAGTGGGACATGGTCAAGTGACACCACAAGATCCCAAAATTCACCACCAGAAAAAAGATATTAAGATTTCTGGTCATTAGTGGAATTCTATCGGAAGTTCATGCCAAACTTCAGCACTTACACCCTGGTCAGCGCATTCAGTAACCGAGGCCATATCAACAGCTTTCCCCAAAGAGATTTTAGTCTCAGCCAGCAGTTTTTTTGTATTGTGAGGTTGTTGATCCCACAGACCAAATGGTCTCTTAACATTTCCCCTAAAGCTGGGCCGAATTCACAGTGTTCTGCTAAATGTCACAATTTGGTCATGAACCAGAGACGGTCTCCCCTGGCTCCATGACGGCAGAGTGAAATTTATACTTCAACATGATGATTGAAGGTCGGTGATTGAAATGATGTTTGACTATTTCCACTATCTGATCAAAAGTTTACCAGCCATTCTTGCCAGTGGGATTCTCTCTGATCCCGTTGCAGTGAACAGAAATTTGGCTGAACACCAAATTCTCCATTCTTGCTTGCAATGGCAGCGGGGTGTGAACGGCTGGAAAATTCCAGCTAATGTATTTGGATTGTCAGATAGTGTTAGCCTCCTCACTAGGCTGTGAGTTTGTGGGCCACAGACTGTGAGTAATATCACCTTTCGTTTTTCCTCCACCGTGATCTCATTAGCTACAAAGAGGTAACAGCCTTTTCAATACGTTACCCCCAGCTCTCAACTTTTGGTTCAAATGGCTCAATCTTCTCCATTAAAGATGTTTATACCTGTCTCTCTCAGCCTCGATGATCATGTTCCTCTCCCTCTAACTGCGCACTGCAATCTCCCAATGACTGACTGAGTTTTTCCTTATTGCCAGCAGAGTAAAATAAAAGGTGGCTCATTGTGGCATCAACAATGAACGGTTTATTATAAGTATAATATATATACAAGATTATAGTCTGACAGAACTAATACAAAAGTTTACCAGCTATTCATGCCAGTGGGGTTCTCTCTGGTCCCGCTGCAGTGAACGGAGATTTGGCTGGACACCAAATTCTCCATCCTCAATCAAGTCTAATCTCTTCTCCTCTCTGGCTCCAACTAAGATTCCTCCCCATATCAGGGTGTACACCCTTGCTCCCAATTGGCTCAGCTCCCCACGTGACCTCTCCATAGGATCCTGTCCAATCACGTGGCCCTTAAGGGGGCCACATTACCATAGTGGGGAGTCAACTTCCAAGAACGAGGTACTACGAAACACAAGGATATCCTTTGCTATTCATCGCTATTTCTATCTCTATTTTTGGGGAGATTAAGGGATACTGTTGTGATTCTTGCTTTGGTAAATCAATTCTTCAAATTTTGTAAAATTGGAGCTTGTTGCCATTGCAGTCATTGCCAAAGTGTTCCAGGAGCTGAAATGACTTGAAGCAGACATCCGTATTATTGAGCAAATCAACTCATCACCATGAAGTCGAACGTAGTCACTCGGCAAAATAAAAATGGTGAACTTTGGTCTATTCATTGACCTTATTAGGTAGTCAATAAAGATATCATTCCACACAAGTATCCACTTCCTACAACTCAGTTTTCATGGGTCTTGGCATTTTCAGATGCCACTTGCAGAACCAAGCTAATAGCTTACAGCTTTTGTCACTCACAATACATCAGAATGTCCTATGGACTAAGTTCAGCACCTAATGTATTCCAGAAGATTGTTTCTTCATTCTGTCAGATGATGAAGAGATGCTCAGCCTACTTGATGACACTGCTGGCCATGGAAGGGAAGTCACAGAACAAGATCAGTGGTTATCAGCAGTACTCACTTGACTCACACAACATAATTTGATACTCAACAAAAATACTTAACATAATTTGATACTTAACAAATGCACATTCACAACAGCAGAGATTGACTTTCTAGGTAACATAGTGACAGCAGCTGAGAAAGCCTACACACACCAATGTCAAAGCCATTCATGCCCTTCTGGCCCAGTCTAACATGAAAGAGTTGGCATTGTTCCTCCGTACCACCTGCTTTTACCTCAAATTCATTCCTAAGTATGCAGAGATCACGGAGGCTCTTTGGAATTGGAACAATGAGAATGAACGTTTGATTTGGGTTTTTTTGTTTCTTTTTATTTGATTTATTATTGTCACATGTATTAGTATACAGTAAAAAGTATTGATCTTGCGCGCTATAAAGACAAAACATACCATTCATAGAGAAGGAAACGAGAGAGTGCAGAATGTAGTGTTACAGTCATAGCTAGGGTGTAGAGAAAGATCAACTTAATGCAAGATAAGTCCATTCAAAAGTCTAACAGCAGCAGGGAAGAAGCTGTTCTTGAGTCGGTTGGTACGTGACCTCAGACTTTTGTATCTTTTTCCCGAAGGAAGAAGGTGAAAGAGAGAATGTCCGGGGTGCGTGGGGTCCTTAATTATGCTGGCTGTTTTGCTGAGGCAGCGGGAAGTGTAGACAGAGTCAATGGATGGGAGGCTGGTTTGCGTAATGGATTGGGCTTCATTTACGACCTTTTGTAGTTCCTTGCGGTCTTGGGCAGAGCAGGAGCCATACCAAGCTGTGATACAACCAGAAAGAATGTTTTCTATGGTGCAAATGATTTATTATTGTCACATGTATTAGTATACAGTGAAAAGTATTGTTTCTTGCGCGCTATACAGACAAAACATATCGTTCATAGAGAAGGAAACGAGAGTGCAGAATGTAGTATTACAGTCATAGCTAGGATATAGAGAAAGATCAACTTGATGAAGAGATTGAATTAGAGCATTGTTAGAGAGTTTAAAAGAGTTAGAATGAAGTTTTAGAAGCATAGAACAAGAGTAAAAGATAGAATTAGGAGGTATGCTGGTCACAGCTTGCAAGAAATCGCCTTTCTCCAGTGCCATCTTGGAACAATTGCCCAGCAAACAGTGTTTGACATGTTAAAGGTGCAAATATTTTTTTTTTTTTTTTTTCTTGCTGGTAATGGCTTCAGGGATGGCAGTTCAGGCAGTATGCTGCATCTCCTGTGGGATGTATGTGGTGAGGAAATCCAGTAGTGTTTCAGGAGATTTTAGTTGTAAGAAGTGCATTAGATTGCAGCTTCTGGAGGAGCGTGTAAAGGAGCTGGAAGGGGAGGTAGAGGAACTCCGCATAATTCGGGAGGCGGAGGTGGAAGTTGATAGGAGTTATAGAGAAATAGTAACTCCTAGAAATGAGGCTTGGGTCAATGCCAGGAGGAGGGGTAAGAAGCAATCGGGAAGACAATCCCCTGGGGCGGTTCCCCTCCATAATAGGTTTTCGGTGCTGGAGGCTACAGTTGAGGAGGAATCAACTGAGCATAGAGAGCAGATCTCTGGGGGTGAGCCGAGTGAGAAAGCTCAGGTGGTTAGGGGCTGTAAAAGACTGGGCCTTGTGATTGGGGACTCCACAATTAAGGGGACAGATAGGAGGGTCGGAACTAAAGGTAGGGACTCAGGGTTGGTGTGTTGCCTACCAGGGGCTGGGGTCCGGGATGTGTCTGACAGGGTATTCAGGACTCTTAGGGGGGAGGGAGATAAACCACAAGTTATTGTACATGTGGGGACACACGACATAGGGAGGATAGGGGAAGGGGATATTAGGCAGGGATTTATGGAGTTGGGGTGGAAACTAAAGGCCAAGACTGACAGAGTGGTTATCTCTGGACTCTTGCCTGTACCACGGGATAGTTTAGAGAGGAATAGGGAGAGGGAAGGTTTGAATTCATGGCTGAGGGGATGGTGCAGGAGGGAGGGGTTCAGGTACTTAAGCAATTGGGGCTCGTACTGGGGAAGGTGTGACCTCTATGAGAAGGATGGTCTACACCTTAATCAGAAGGGGACCAATATCCTGGGGGGTAAATTTGCTAAGGCCATGCAAGGAGGTTTAAACTGATTCGGGGGGGGGGAGGGATCCTGAGTAGTGGGGCTGAAAGTGAGGGATGCATGGATGGGGACTGCAATGCACGGCATTGCAGAGGTGGGGTGGAGCAGGGTTTGAAATGTGTATACTTCAATGCCAGGAGTATTCGCAATAAAGTGGGTGAACTTGCAGCGTGGATCAGTACCTGGGACTTCGATGTTGTGGCTATTTCAGAGACATGGATAGAGCAGGGGCAGGAATGGATGCTGCAGGTCCCGGGGTTCAAATGTTTTAGTCGAAGTAGGGAAGGAGGTAGAAGAGGGGGAGGGGTAGCATTATTGGTCAGAGATTGTATCACAGTGTCAGAGAGGAGGTTTGATGAGGACTTATCTGTTGAGGTAGTATGGGCGGAGATTAGAAATAGGAGAGGAGAGGTCACCCTGTTGGGAGTCTTTTATAGACCTCCTAAAAGTTCTAGAGAGGTTGAGGAAAGGATTGCGGAGTCAATCCTGCTTAGGAGTGAAAGTAATAGGGCAATTGTTATGGGGGATTTTAACTTGACTAATATTGACTGGAATTGTTATAGCTCTAGCTCGTTAGAGGGGTCAGTTTTTGTTCAAAGCGTGCAGGAAGGTTTTTTGACTCAGTATGTAGACAGGCCAACTAGAGGTGAGGCTATATTGGATCTGGTGCTGGGAAATGAGCCAGACCAGGTGCTAGACTTGGAAGTTGGTGTGCATTTTGGTGATAGTGACCACAATTCGGTTACGTTCACCTTAGTGATGGAAAGGGATAGGCATGAACCTCGGGCCAGTGGTTTTAGCTGGGGGAAGGGTAATTATGAGGCTATTAGGAGAGAATTAGGAAACATAGGTTGGACTAGGAGATTACAGGGACTGGGAACGTCCGACATGTGGAGTTTTTTCAAGGAGCAGCTACTGCGAGTCTGTGATAGGTATGTCCCTGTCAGGCAAGGAGGAATTGGTAGGGCTAGGGAACCGTGGTGCACCAAAAAAGTTTCTTTGTTGGTTAAAAAGAAAAAGGAGGCTTATGTTCGGATGAGACGTGAGCACTCGGGTAGTGCACTAGAAAGCTTTAGATTGGCTAAGAGGGAGTTGAAGAGCGAGCTTAGAAGGGCTAAAAGGGGACATGAGAAGACTTTGGCGGATAGGGTTAAAGAGAATCCTAAGGCGTTCTATAGGTATGTCAAGAACAGAAGGTTGGTTAGGGCAAGTTTAGGGCCAGTTATAGATGGCAGAGGGAAGTTATGTGTGGAACCGGAGGAGATTGGTGAAGCATTGAACCAATATTTCTCTTCGGTGTTCACGCAAGGGGACATGAATATAGCTGAGGAGGACACTGGGTTGCAAGGGAGTAGAATAGACAGTATTACAGTTGATAAGGAGGATGTGCAGGATATTCTGGAGGGTCTGAAAATAGATAAATCCCCTGGTCCGGATGGGATTTATCCAAGGATTCTCTGGGAGGCAAGAGAAGTGATTGCAGAGCCTCTGGCTCTGATCTTCAGGTCGTCGTTGGCCTCTGGTATAGTACCAGAAGATTGGAGGTTAGCGAATGTTGTCCCATTGTTTAAGAAGGGGAACAGAGACTTCCCCGGGAATTATAGACCGGTGAGTCTCACTTCTGTTGTCGGCAAGATGTTGGAAAAAATTATAAGGGATAGGATTTATAGTTATTTGGAGAGTAATGAATTGATAGGTGATAGTCAGCATGGTTTTGTGGCAGGTAGGTCGTGCCTTACTAACCTTATTGAGTTTTTTGAGAAAGTGACCAAGGAGGTGGATGGGGGCAAGGCAGTGGACGTGGTATATATGGATTTTAGTAAGGCGTTTGATAAGGTTCACCATGGTAGGCTTCTGCAGAAAATGCAGATGTATGGGATTGGGGGTGATCTAGGAAATTGGATCAGGAATTGGCTAGCGGATAGGAAACAGAGGGTGGTGGTTGATAGTAAATATTCATCATGGAGTGCGGTTACAAGTGGTGTACCTCAGGGATCTGTTTTGGGGCCACTGCTGTTTGTAATATTTATTAATGATCTGGATGAGGGTATAGTTGGGTGGATTAGCAAATTTGCTGATGACACCAAAGTCGGTGGTGTGGTAGACAGTGAGGAAGGGTGTCGTAGTTTGCAGGAAGACTTAGACAGGTTGCAAAGTTGGGCCGAGAGGTGGCGGATGGAGTTTAATGCGGAGAAGTGTGAGGTAATTCACTTTGGTAGGAATAACAGATGTGTTGAGTATAGGGCTAACGGGAGGACTTTGAATAGTGTGGAGGAGCAGAGGGATCTAGGTGTATGTGTGCATAGATCCCTGAAAGTTGGGAATCAAGTAGATAAGGTTGTTAAGAAGGCATATGGTGTCTTGGCGTTTATTGGTAGGGGGATTGAATTTAGGAGTCGTAGCGTTATGTTGCAACTGTACACAACTCTGGTGCGGCCGCACTTGGAGTACTGTGTGCAGTTCTGGTCCCCACATTACAGGAAGGATGTGGAGGCTTTGGAGAGGGTGCAGAGGAGGTTTACCAGGATGTTGCCTGGTATGGAGGGGAGATCCTATGAGGAGAGGCTGAGGGATTTGGGATTGTTTTCGCTGGAAAGGCGGCGGCTAAGAGGGGATCTTATTGAAACATATAAGATGATTAGAGGTTTAGATAGGGTGGATAGTGATAGCCTTTTTCCTCTGATGGAGAAATCCAGCACGAGGGGGCATGGCTTTAAATTGAGGGGGGGTAGTTATAGAACCGATGTCAGGGGTAGGTTCTTTACCCAGAGGGTGGTGAGGGATTGGAATGCCCTGCCAGCATCAGTAGTAAATGCGCCTAGTTTGGGGGCGTTTAAGAGATCCGTAGATAGGTTCATGGACGAAAAGAAATTGGTTTAGGTTGGAGGGTCACAGTTTTTTTTTTTTTAACTGGTCGGTGCAACATCGTGGGCCGAAGGGCCTGTTCTGCGCTGTAATGTTCTATGTTCTCTATGTTCTAATATGCTCTCCAATGGTCCTCACACATTTCAACCCACATGCAGAAATGTACATCGTAACAGATGATTCCAGAAATGTGATTGGTGCTGTACCCTCAGTGCATTTTGAAGGAAACAAATGACCAATCGCTTCCACGTCATGTGTTTGTTAAAAGCCGGACACAAATGTCCTGAAGAGCGGGAAGTACAAGAGTGAATCTATGCTTGTGAATATTGGCACATGTAATTCTTCAGTAGAAAGATCCCTCCACAACAATCTCTGAGTGCTGACTATATCGTTATCTACACCAGAATTTGGTCATCCACCGCTACACAGTTACAGATGGTCATGTAGGAGGGAAATAAAATGAGTCAAGCCTTGGAGACCGTGTCGAACTTCAAGAAAGGTTTTTATTCCACGTGCATGAGGGAGAAGAGCTGGCCTCCAGCCTGAAATCTCAGGTTTCTTGCGAGTCCTTCTCTGCCCCTGGTAGATTGGTGCAGGTTAATATTCCTTTTCGAGTCTCAAAGGTTTATATTATTTATTAATTCCTCGAGTTGGATACAAGATGGTTCTTCTAATCTCATTATGCAGACTGCATTGTTCAGTACAACTTCACTAATCAGTTCTTGGACAGTTCCATTTACCCGATTATAATGTCAAAGCGTCATATTTGCCTAACCGATTTACGCTGATGTGTAAATCATTCCCCCCCTCTGCTAGATGTTCATGTTTTACAGAAGACTATGCCCTCCCTTGCCTATGTGGAGCCTGGCTGTCTTAATGCTGATTCTCCCATTGTCGTGATAATTTGGAACGATCTCCTGCATATCAGAAGTTGATAGCATGCGTTAATTGTGATCTATCGGCAGAGCAGGCCTCTAGCTGTCTGCTGTCCCTTTCCTTCCCTCTGGGCTTGCTCTATGTAGTCCTGCTTGTATTATACTGAAATTAAATAAAATATAAATGGACATATAAATTAAAATATAAAAGACGCGATTCCCGATATTGCCCTACAGCAATCCCCCCTGATGGCTCTTGGTCATATTCAAAAAAGCCACTAACAGACATCTATTGGTGTATTTTGTATTCTAAACTATATCTTGTAGATTTTGTTGCCTCTCCTAATGGAAGCTCTCCTGCCTTGGTCATTGGTGAGGACATGGTACTGGATCCTTCGGGTGGCCAGCTCTCCAAATCATGGAAAGTGTCCTAAACTACCCTGCTGTGAATAACAGCCACTACCTTCTCCCCTTCTTGTATGCAATGGGCTGCTCATGGGGTATGTTGAAGGACAGTCTGAGTTTTAGAACATAGAACATAGAACATTACAGCGCAGAACAGGCCCTTCGGCCCACGATGTTGCACCGACCAGTTAAAAAAAAACTGTGACCCTCCAACCTAAACCAATTTCTTTTCGTCCATGAACCTATCTACGGATCTCTTAAATGCCCCCAAACTAGGCGCATTTACTACTGATGCTGGCAGGGCATTCCAATCCCTCACCACCCTCTGGGTAAAGAACCTACCCCTGACATCGGTTCTATAACTACCCCCCCTCAATTTAAAGCCATGCCCCCTCGTGCTGGATTTCTCCATCAGAGGAAAAAGGCTATCACTATCCACCCTATCTAAACCTCTAATCATCTTATATGTTTCAATAAGATCCCCTCTTAGCCGCCGCCTTTCCAGCGAAAACAATCCCAAATCCCTCAGCCTCTCCTCATAGGATCTCCCCTCCATACCAGGCAACATCCTGGTAAACCTCCTCTGCACCCTCTCCAAAGCCTCCACATCCTTCCTGTAATGTGGGGACCAGAACTGCACACAGTACTCCAAGTGCGGCCGCACCAGAGTTGTGTACAGTTGCAACATAACGCTACGACTCCTAAATTCAATCCCCCTACCAATAAACGCCAAGACACCATATGCCTTCTTAACAACCTTATCTACTTGATTCCCAACTTTCAGGGATCTATGCACACATACACCTAGATCCCTCTGCTCCTCCACACTATTCAAAGTCCTCCCGTTAGCCCTATACTCAACACATCTGTTATTCCTACCAAAGTGAATTACCTCACACTTCTCCGCATTAAACTCCATCCGCCACCTCTCGGCCCAACTTTGCAACCTGTCTAAGTCTTCCTGCAAACTACGACACCCTTCCTCACTGTCTACCACACCACCGACTTTGGTGTCATCAGCAAATTTGCTAATCCACCCAACTATACCCTCATCCAGATCATTAATAAATATTACAAACAGCAGTGGCCCCAAAACAGATCCCTGAGGTACACCACTTGTAACCGCACTCCATGATGAATATTTACTATCAACCACCACCCTCTGTTTCCTATCCGCTAGCCAATTCCTGATCCAATTTCCTAGATCACCCCCAATCCCATACATCTGCATTTTCTGCAGAAGCCTACCATGGTGAACCTTATCAAACGCCTTACTAAAATCCATATATACCACGTCCACTGCCTTGCCCCCATCCACCTCCTTGGTCACTTTCTCAAAAAACTCAATAAGGTTAGTAAGGCACGACCTACCTGCCACAAAACCATGCTGACTATCACCTATCAATTCATTACTCTCCAAATAACTATAAATCCTATCCCTTATAATTTTTTCCAACATCTTGCCGACAACAGAAGTGAGACTCACCGGTCTATAATTCCCGGGGAAGTCTCTGTTCCCCTTCTTAAACAATGGGACAACATTCGCTAACCTCCAATCTTCTGGTACTATACCAGAGGCCAACGACGACCTGAAGATCAGAGCCAGAGGCTCTGCAATCACTTCTCTTGCCTCCCAGAGAATCCTTGGATAAATCCCATCCGGACCAGGGGATTTATCTATTTTCAGACCCTCCAGAATATCCTGCACATCCTCCTTATCAACTGTAATACTGTCTATTCTACTCCCTTGCAACCCAGTGTCCTCCTCAGCTATATTCATGTCCCCTTGCGTGAACACCGAAGAGAAATATTGGTTCAATGCTTCACCAATCTCCTCCGGTTCCACACATAACTTCCCTCTGCCATCTATAACTGGCCCTAAACTTGCCCTAACCAACCTTCTGTTCTTGACATACCTATAGAACGCCTTAGGATTCTCTTTAACCCTATCCGCCAAAGTCTTCTCATGTCCCCTTTTAGCCCTTCTAAGCTCGCTCTTCAACTCCCTCTTAGCCAATCTAAAGCTTTCTAGTGCACTACCCGAGTGCTCACGTCTCATCCGAACATAAGCCTCCTTTTTCTTTTTAACCAACAAAGAAACTTTTTTGGTGCACCACGGTTCCCTAGCCCTACCAATTCCTCCTTGCCTGACAGGGACATACCTATCACAGACTCGCAGTAGCTGCTCCTTGAAAAAACTCCACATGTCGGACGTTCCCAGTCCCTGTAATCTCCTAGTCCAACCTATGTTTCCTAATTCTCTCCTAATAGCCTCATAATTACCCTTCCCCCAGCTAAAACCACTGGCCCGAGGTTCATGCCTATCCCTTTCCATCACTAAGGTGAACGTAACCGAATTGTGGTCACTATCACCAAAATGCACACCAACTTCCAAGTCTAGCACCTGGTCTGGCTCATTTCCCAGCACCAGATCCAATATAGCCTCACCTCTAGTTGGCCTGTCTACATACTGAGTCAAAAAACCTTCCTGCACGCTTTGAACAAAAACTGACCCCTCTAACGAGCTAGAGCTATAACAATTCCAGTCAATATTAGTCAAGTTAAAATCCCCCATAACAATTGCCCTATTACTTTCACTCCTAAGCAGGATTGACTCCGCAATCCTTTCCTCAACCTCTCTAGAACTTTTAGGAGGTCTATAAAAGACTCCCAACAGGGTGACCTCTCCTCTCCTATTTCTAATCTCCGCCCATACTACCTCAACAAATAAGTCCTCATCAAACCTCCTCTCTGACACTGTGATACAATCTCTGACCAATAATGCTACCCCTCCTCCTCTTCTACCTCCTTCCCTACTTCGACTAAAACACTTGAACCCCGGGACCTGCAGCATCCATTCCTGCCCCTGCTCTATCCATGTCTCTGAAATAGCCACAACATCGAAGTCCCATGTACTGATCCACGCTGCAAGTTCACCCACTTTATTGCGAATACTCCTGGCATTGAAGTATACACATTTCAAACCCTGCTCCACCCCACCTCTGCAATGCCGTGCATTGCAGTCCCCATCCATGCATCCCTCACTTTTATCCAGTTTCCGTTGTAGATAGCACATAACCATGGTCCACACCAGCATTCTGACCGGACCGACAGTCATCCCTATTCTAATTATCTCCCACCCGTCTGTTAATTGGTTGCCTGCTGACCCTGGAACAAATATATCCCACCAATGTTGTGTCCCGGAGACTCTCACCCGGGTGGCAGTCTGGATAGCTAAATCCACCAGGATCCTTCCCTTGCTTATCTGATCTGTTGATTGCCTGACATACTCCTGAGCGAGCTCTGTTGCTTGGTGCGTGACCTGTCAGATTATTCTGCCTGGCCCTAAATAGGTAGTCATGATGTGGAGATGCCGGCGTTGGACTGGGGTAAACACAGTGAGGAGTCTAACAACACCAGGTTAAAGTCCAACAGGTTTATTTGGTGGCAAATTGTTTTGGTTTATTTCATGTTCACCTTCCCGTACCTGGATAACGTCACCATCTGCGGCCATGATCAGCAGGACTACGACACCAACCTCCACAAATTCCTCCACACCACCACACTCCTAAATCTGACCTATAATAAGGAGAAGTGCATATTCCGCACACACCGCCTCGCCATCCTTGGTTGTGTTGTGGAAAACGGGGTCATTGGTTCCGATCCCGACCGTATGCCCTCCTGGAAAAGCATTGGTAGCTGTGCAAAGGAGTGATCTAATCGAGTGTAGTGCATCAGGGAGGACCTCTTGCCAGCGGGTGACTGGAAGACCTTTAGATCTCAGAGCTAGTAAAACGACCTTCCGGACTGTCGCGTTCTCCCTCTCTACCTGTCCGTTCCCCCTGGGGTTGTAGCTGGTGGTCCTACTCGAGGCTATGCCTTTGGAGATGAAACAGGTTTATTTGGTAGCTAGTGGCGTTTGCTACCAAATAAACCTGTTGGACTTTAACCTGGTGTTGTTAGACTCCTTACCCTAAATAGGTAGCCTGACGTTCGTCCAGGGAGGTGAAATTCCCCCACTGTTAAAGAGTCTGTTACTTGCAGACAGAAGCTGTGACTGCTGCCACACAGGAGGCCTCCCGTGATTATCTCTGTATCTGGTGTGATGAAACATCACTGCGTCAGGCTGACCTGTACAGCTTTGAAAACTTCTTTTAACAGCAGAACATCGACTTACCTTGCTGTTATTTGACAAGAGTTCAAGGGTCCGACAGGCACACACTATGTAATGTACTGACTCCGAACCGCATTCCGCAGTGCTCATGTATGCCAGGTGATGCACTATCAATTACGACGCGAAACTTCTGAGAGTGAAGGAAACTAATAGGCTTTTATTCACAGAGAACAGGAGCACACCCTTGTAGCTGACCTGGTCTAGACTGAGGCAAGGAGGAGGGACCATCATCTTTATATCCCACTCTGGGTGGAAAGGGAGGGGTCTCAGGTGGAAAGGGAGGAGTCTCGGGCCAGTTGCAGCATGGATGTGTCCAGGCACATACATGTAGTAACAATGGTTCACCACACCAGGTCACTTTGGTGGGCTATATATCTCCTGGATCCAGTCCGGTAAACTCAGCCCTCCTGCACTGTTCCCAGTGACTCAAACCGATAACTGTTCCTAAAGGTTCCTTTGGATGGGTTCTCCTGTGGGACTGCCATAATAAATTTTATCCCTCCCTCTACTGGCCCGCCGCCTGACCTTGTGACCACCAGTTCGTGCCTGTCCCTGTGTATGTTAAGGAGGTTCATTTTGTATAGGGAGGTGGATAGGTGCCGCAGGATAGTCCCGAATATCAAGTCCTCAATGCCAGTCTGGAAATTATCAATCGAATCTGTAGCAAGAGTATTATAGGCTCTCCCCTTTGCTTGTGCTTGACAGTACTAATTATACCCGCAGATACTTTGTTCAAGGCCTGCAGGAGCCCTTCTCCTTGTAGGTCAATGGCAATCAGTGCATACGCGGTCCCGTACGCCCCATATTGTAGCCGTTTTCCGACTTCCGCAGCTACCCAGGAGGCATAACTGTTTGTCTCGGCTCGCTGCACCAAATTCATGACTGAATTTATGCTGCCGAAGAACCCTCTAATGTCTTCTAAAGTGCTCCTCTTACTACACCTGTATACCTAGCTTCCAGGGTTATCCTATTACTATAGTCGTCTATGGTCTCCTGTAGTCTAATTTTTGTCCATTTAATGGCCCTGGGGTGATCGTGCCACTAGGAGTGTAAAATGTCCAACAACCCGGAGAGGTTATACGTTATTTCTAAGGACACCATCGTGACATTGTGTAGTAGGGTTTTAGTTTCCCTACCCTAACTAGTCCGTCTGAGGGGAGGTCAACCAATTGAGGGCATCGGGTAGGCTTTTGATATCCACAAGTACTAAGGTTATAACATCGAATCTCCCTACATCCGAGTCTATACATAGGTACGGTATTCCTGACAGTACTGACCATCAATCAGGGTTCCCATCCAAAGGGAGGGAGATCGGCCCATCCCACCGTTAAATTTAAATATGGACCGAATATCCACATCCTCCGTCCTGGTTTCTGTGTTTCGTCCCATTTCAGAAGGTGTGGGGAACCTGTGTCCCCTTCACAGTTCATGCAGGAAGCGCCATCCTGTAGAGTGTCTCACAGCGTCCAATCCCCAGTCCGTGTCGGCCCATCCGCAGTCCGGGTCTTTGATCCTAATTGGCATTCCGGGTCTCTCGAGGGGCACGTATTAGCATGGTTTTTCCCCATACTGGAGTGATCACTTGCGTCCGGTGGCTAGCAGAGGTAACTTGGTCCGAAATCCAGGTGTCCAGTTTCTTAATCCATTTGCCTGTCCCCCTCGCAGGGAGCTGGATGTATTGTCCCCGGTGCAGGAAGGTGTCCCCCTCCATGTGGACCATCAGTGCCTCCCAAATCCCCGTACGGCTCACCAAGAAAGTATGAATCTGGGGAAAAAGGGTAACATTATTCCCACCGGTTGGGGGAAGGTTAGGTCTCTTTAGGTTATTTATACAGTTTTAATTATGTGTAATGTTTCCACCTCGGTGAACCTTTCATACCTACCAAGGCGCATGCGTCCCCTAAAACAATCACCTTGTGGGGTCCTACCCATCAGGGCTGCAGACCGGCTTGTTCAGGAAGAACCTTGATCATTACCTTATCCCCCGCTTTGAGGTTTTGGGTTTGGATACTTTCCTTCTCTCTTTCTCAGTCCCTGATTCTCTGTGTATCTACCACCTCCCCTTTTAAACTGTGCATCTGGACAGCCAGGTGCCGGGCGAAATTGAACACCCTCTCCCTTGCATTACAGACCTCTGCTCCCGGTCACTACATCCTCGGGAAGCACCATGGCTCGTCCGGTCATTAGTTCAAACGGCGTCAGTCCGGTCCCTCTAACGGGTTGCTTGCATTTTCATTAGCATAGTGGGCAAGACCTTTACCCAACCCTGTCCAGTCTCTACTCAGGCCTTTGTCAGACTGTGTCCCATACCACCTGAACTCTGCGGGTGGTATGGGACATGGAATCACTGCTTGTTTCCCAGCAGGGTACAAGTCTGCTTCATTACTCTCCCTGGAAAATGGGTGCCTTGGTCTGAGTCTAATTGAAGTGGGACACCCCACTGCGGGATGACTTCTTCTGCTAACATTCTCGCCACAGTTCCAGTTGAACAGTCCTGCAGTGGAATGTCTCCACCCACCGGGTGAACCGGTCTATTATCACCAGGCAGTTTCTCTTGCTCTGGGATTGTGGAAGCGGTCCGGTGAAGTCTATCAGCAATTGCTCCCATAGCCTCTGTGGTCTGGGCTGATATCTCAGCCTTATCTTGGGGGCCTTCCCATGCTCACACTGGACACACACATTGCTGGCTGTATCTGGCTATCTCTCTCCCCATGCTCTTCCACCACCAACATCTGCTCATTTGCTTAATCATTTTATCTCTCCTGATGTGTGCTAGTCCATGGTAAACTTTCAGTAAGGTTTGCCTTATATATTGCGACATTATTATACGCCTGTCCTTTCTCCAGATGTTAACTGAATCTTTTACAGACCCCTCTCTCGTCCACTCCTCTGCTTCTTCCTCTTCTGCTGCTCGTTGTACTTTCCCTACACTATCTGAATCATGCTCGTATGCAGCAAC
This sequence comes from Mustelus asterias, assembly GCF_964213995.1. NCBI lineage: Eukaryota > Metazoa > Chordata > Chondrichthyes > Carcharhiniformes > Triakidae > Mustelus > Mustelus asterias. The sequence goes on along the minus strand of NC_135815.1, from coordinate 69,145,545 downwards.
TGGTTTTACTTCTTCCCCCTGCACTCTCTGAGTCTGTGCTGTGAGGGCTTTGGCGGCCCTGTCTGCATAATCGTTGCCCCGCTGCTGCAGTGTCTATATCTTTTTGTGTGCACTTACCTTGATTACTGCAGCTTCTGCTGGTGCTTTAGCTGCCTCTACCAACTCCCTTATACAATTCTCATGCTGTACATGTCGCCTGAGGAAGTTATGTATCCCCTTCGAGCCCAAGCTACCAGAGAATGTTGTGAATTACCCCAAATGCGTAATGCCTACTGGTGTAGATGTCAGCCCTCTTTCCCTTGGCTAGTCGCAAAGCCTCCATTAGGGCTATCAGTTCTGCTACTTGAGCTGACTCAGTCCCTGGGATCTGACTTCCCTTTAGTACAGTGCCTGTTCAATCCACTACCATGATGTGGAGATGCCGGTTTTGGACTGGGGTACCTCACCTGATGAAGGAGCAGCGCTTCGAAAGCTAGTGGCTTTTTCTACCAAATAAACCTGTTGGACTTTAACCTGCTGTTGTGAGACTTCTTACTGTATCCACTACCATCCAGCTGTACATGGGACCCCCTCATGATACTTCCTAGATCCATCCACATATAATTCCATTACATCTTCTCCTTCTAACGGTTCTTCTGCTATCCTGTCGCTTTCGCCTTCATCAACTTCCTCTGAACAACTATGCTCCGTACCTTCACTAACTAACATGGATGCGGGGTTGAGGCCAGAGTCCTTTACTATTTTTATGCGCTTATCCACTGGAAGTAACACATTCTCCCACTTTGCTCGGCGGCTGTCGAAAACTGCCCTTAACTTTCCTGCATCTAGTAGCTGCACTACGGAGTGAGGGGAGTGGAGTATAATCAATATAAAAAAATTTAAAACCCAAATTAAAAACTAATAAAATAGAGATGGAGGGTCAGGTGATGTGTTGTTCATGCATGCTGTGGGAACTGGTGGACCACATTGTGGTTCCCAGTGAGTATGTCTGTAGTAAATGTTGGTTGCTTGAAGAACTCCGGCTCAGAGTGGATGAGCTGGATTCTGAGCTTCGGACGCTGTGACACATCAGGGAGGGGGGAGAGATACCTGGACACTGTGTTCCAGGAGGCAGTCATACCCTTAGATTAAATACTTTGAATTTGGCCAGTGGACAGGTACAGGAGGTGTGGCTGTGAGTGAGGCAGGTAGAGGGATCCAGGAGGTAGGGTTACAGGACCCTCAGTCCCTGAACTTGTCCAACAGGTTCGAGATTCTTGCTCCCTGTGTGGGCGGGAATGGATACTGTAGGGAGGATGAGCAAACTGACCACGGCACCGTGGTACAGGGAGCCGTTCAAGTGGGGGGAGAAAAAAGAAACATAGTCGTAATTGGGGATAGTATAGTTAGGGGCATTGACACTGTTCTCTGTGACCAGGATCGAGAATCCCGAAGGTTGTGTTGCCTGCCTGGTGCTCGGGTTCGGGATATCTCATCTGGAGTGGGACGGTAAAGACCCAGTTGTTGTGGTCCACATAGGTACCAATGACATAGGTAGAACAGGAACAAAGGTTCTGCTAAGGGAGTATGAACAGCTAGGAGCTAAATTTAAAAAGCAGAACCAAAAAGCTAATAATCGCTGGATTACTACCTGAGCCACAAGCTAATTGGCACAGGGTCAATAAGATTAAGGAGGTAAATCCATGGCTCAAAGATTGGTGTGAGAGGAATGGGTTTGAATTCATTGAACATTAGCACCAGTATTGGGGAAGAGGGGAACTGTTCCGATGGGACGGTCTTCATCTGAATCGTGCTGGGACCAGAGTCCTGGTGAATCGTACAACTGGGGCTGTAGATAGGGCTTTAAACTAAATAGTGGGGGGGAGGGTTCAGTTGTATGGAGAATTAGAAAATCAAAGTTAAAGGAGAGGGTAGAAGTGCAGGTTAATGGAGCTGAGGGCTCAGGAGAGGTTAGTAAAGTTTCCAGACTACGTAATAGAACAGAGAGTATAGAAGGTGGCAGGAATCTAACCTCAGCCAGAGCAAAAAAGGTGACAAGTATGAGAAGAGAGGTGGTCAAAGCAATTGGTGTTGTACCTAAATGCACGCCGTATACGGAATAAGGTAAATGAGCTTGTTGCGCACATTGAAATTGACCGGTACGATGTGGTGGGCATCACAGAGACGTGGCTGCAAGAGGATCAGGGCTGGGATCTAAATATCCAAGGATATGTGTCCTATCGGGAGGACAGGCAGATGGCAAAGGGGACAGGGTTGCATTATTAATAAGGAATGGAGTTAAATCGATAGCAAGAAGTGATACAGGATCAGAAGGCATAGAATCTCTGTGGGTAAAGTTGAGGAATTGCAAAGGTAAAAAAACCCTGATGGGAGTTATGTACAGGCCCCCTAGCAGTAGTCAGGATGTCATAGAAATCATAGAAACCCTACAGTGCAGAAGGAGGCCATTCGGCCCTTCGAGTCTGCACCGACCACAATCCCACCCAGGCTCTACCCCCACATATTTACCCGCTAACCTACGCATCTCAGGGGCAATTTTAACCTGGCCAATCAACCTAACCCGCACATCTTTGGACAGAAAATATGTGGGGCAGAAAATAAATCAGGAGATAGCAAAGGCATATAAAAAAGGCAATATTACAATAATCATGGGGGATTTCAATATGCAGGTAGACTGGGAAAATCAGGTAGGTAGTAGGTCCCAAGGAAAGGAATTTGTGGAACGTCTAAGAGATGGTTTTTTGGAGCAGCTTGTGACAGAGCCTACTAGGGAACAGGCAATTCTGGATTTGGTGGTGTGTAATGAGGCAGACTTGATTAGGGAACTTAAGGTGAAGGAACCCTAAGGGAGCAGTGACCACAATATGATAGAATTTACCCTGCAGTTTGAGAGGGAGAAGCTGGAATCAGATGTAATGGTATTACAATTAAATAAAGGTAACTACAAAGACATGAGGGAGGAGCTGGCCAGAGTTGATTGGAAAGGGAGCCTAGCAGGGAAGACAGTGGAAGAGCAATGGCAGGAGTTTTTGAGAGTTATTCAGGAGGCACAACAGAAATTCATCCCAAGGAGGAGGAAACATGCTAAGGGGAGGAAGAGGCATCCATGGCTGACGAGGGAAGTCAAGCACAGCATAAAAGAAAAAGCATACAAAGTGGCGAGGATTAGTGGGAAGCCAGGAAGCCTTTAAAAGCGAGCAGAGGATGGCTAAAAAAGCAATAAGGGGGAAGAAGATTAAACATGAGTGTAAGCTAGCTAGAAATATAAAAGAAGAAAGGAAGAATTTTTTTCAATATATAAAAGGTAAGAGAGAGGCAAAAATAGTCATTGGACCACTGGAAAATGAGGCTGGAGAAGTAATAATAGGAAACAAAGCAATGGCAGAGGAACTGAATAGTTACTCTGCATCAGTCTTCATGGTGGAAGACACCAGTGGAATGACAGAGCTCCAGGTGAGTGTAGTGGCCATCACAAAGGAAAAGGTTCTGGGGAAACTGAAAGGTCTGAAGGTAGATAAATCACCTGGACCAGATGAACTACACCCCAGGTTTCTAAAAGAGATAGCTGAGGAAATTGTGGAGGCATTGGTGGTGATCTTTCAGGAATCACTGGAGGCAGGGAGGGTACCAGAGGACTGGAAAGTAGTTAATGTAACACCGCTGTTTAAGAAGGGAGGGAGGCAGCCGATGGGAAATTATAGGCCGGTTAACCTGACTTCGGTCATTGGCAAGATTTGAGGGTCCATTATTAAAGATGAGATCGCAGAGTACTTGGAAGTGCATGATAAAGTAGGACTGAGTCAGCATGGCTTTATCAAGAGGAGGTCATGTCTGACAAATCTGTTAGCGTTCTTTGAGGAGGTAACAAGGAAGTTAGATAAAGGAGAGCCAGTGGACATGATTTATTTAGATTTCCAGAAGGTCTTTGACAAGGTGCCGCATAGGAGACTGTTAAATAAGTTAAGAGCCCATGGTGTTGAGTGTAAGATCCTGTCATGGATAGAGGATTGGTTGACTGGCAGAAGGCAGAGAGTGGGGATAAAAGGGTCTTTTTCAGGATGGCAGCAGTGACTAGTGGTGTGTCTCAGGGGTCAGTGCTGGGACCACAACTTTTCACAATATACATTAACGATTTGGAGGGAGGAACTGAAGATACTGTTGCTAAGTTTGCAGATGATACAAAGATATGTAGAGGGACAGGTAGTATTGAGGAAGCAGGGGGGGCTGCAGAAGGACTTGACAGGTTAGGAGAGTGGGCAAAGAAGTGGCAGATGGAATACAATGTGGAAAAGTGTGAGGTTATGCACTTTGGAAGGAGGAATGGAGGAATAGACTATTTTCTAAATGGGAAAATGCTCAGGAAATCAGAAACACAAAGGGACTTGGAAGTCATTGTTCAAGATTCTCTTAAGGTTAACGTGCAGGTTCAGTCTGCAGTTAGGAAGGCAAATGCAATGTTAGTATTCATGTCGAGAGGGCTAGAATACAAGAGCTGTACTTCTGAGGCTGTATAAGGCTCTGGTCAGACCCCATTTGGAGTATTGTGAGCAGTTTTGGGCCCCATATCTAAGGAAGGATGTGCTGGCCTTAGAAAGGGTCCAGAGGGGGTTCATAAGAATGATCCTTGGAATGAAGAGCTTGTCGTATGAGGAACGGTTGAGGACTCTGGGTCTGTACTCGTTTGAGTTTAGAAGGATGAGGGGGATCTTATTGAAACTTATAGGATACTGTGAGGCCTGGATAGAGTGGACATGGAGAGGATGTTTCCGCTAATAGGAAAAACTAGAACCAGAAGGCACAACCTCAGGCTAAAGGGACGATGCTTTAAAACGGGAATGAGGAGGAATTTCTTCAGCCAGAGAGAGGTGAATCTGTGGAACCCTTAGCTGCAGAAGGCTGTGGAGGTCAGATCATTGAGTGTCTTTAAGACAGAGATAGATAGGTTCTTGATTAATAAGGGGGTCAGAGGTTATGGGGAAAAGGCAGGAGAATGGGGATGAGAAAAATATCAGCCATGATTGAATGACGGAGCAGACTCAATGGGCCGAGTGGCCTAATTCTGCTCCTATGTCTTATGGTCTTATGGTTCCAGAAGCGTTACTGGTTCTGATGTCTCTATTGCCTATGTGGCACAACCAATGCCTGCATTCACCGGTGTAATCCTGCTACTACGGGAGTCTTTTTTGCTAAATAATATGCTATTGGCCACAGCTTGTCCCCATGTTTCTGGCCCACTACTGCCGTGAAGTGTTTCCCCTCATTGTGGCAATATATGTGGAAGGGTTTGGTCAGATCTGGTAACCCCAGGGCTGAGGCCACTGTGAGGGCATGCTTTATTTTTCCAAAGGCAGTGTTGTGTTCCGATCTTCACTCTACTCGTTCCCAAGATTGTTTACCCTGCTCCCCGCCACCCCCCGGTCAATTTAAGCAAGAATTCAGCAAGTTCTTAATGTTTCTCTACAAAACTCCTGCAGTAGTTAAATAACCCCAGCGCTGCCTGACTTCCCTGACGGTCTGCAGTTTTGGCATCTTTACAATGGTTTTCTTTCTTTCAGCTGGGATTCTCTTCATCCCCAGTGTGATGTGGTAGCCTAAATATACCACCTCGTCCCGCCCCAGCTGCGCTTTTCTAGGGTTGATCTTAAGGCCAGCTCGCTGTATGGTTGCTAAAGTCCAGGTGAGGATGATTATGTGGTCTTTCTCCCCCCCTTGACGTCATCAGGAGGTTGTCAACATACTGGAGCACAGTGCTCTGTGTCCCGCTAAGGTCAATCTGGGCTATTATCTGAGCCATGTGTCTGTGGAATATGGCCGGACTATCTAGTCCAGGTGTATTGGTCCTCCCCTACTGTAAATGGCAATTTATCCTGATGTTCCTTGCATATCAGGATGGACCAGAACCCGTTGGCAATGTGTAATACCGAAAACACATTCTGCGCTGGGCAAAGATTATTCCATATGGTGGTTGGGTTTGCCACTATGGGATACTCCCTTACTGCATGTTTGTCGAAGCTGGTGTAGTCTACTGTGAGTCAGTAAGAGCCATCCAGTTTTCTCACTGGCCAAATTGGGGAGTTGGTGGATGAGTGGGTTCTTTTCACTATTCCCTGTTCTTGGAGTTATAGATCATAGAAGATCATAGAAACCCTACAGTACAGAAAGAGGCCATTCGGCCCATCGAGTCTGCACCGACCACAATCCCACCCAGGCCCTACCCCCATATCCCTACATATTTTACCCGCTAATCCCTCTAATCTACGCATCCCAGGACTCTAAGGGGCAATTTTAGCATGGCCAATCAACCTAACCCGCATATCTTTGGACTGTGGGAGGAAACCGGAGCACCCGGAGGAAACCCACGCAGACACGAGGAGAATGTGCAAACTCCACACAGACAGTGACCCAAGCCGGGAATCGAACCCAGTTCCTGCACTATGACCCGTACTGTCGCTATGACCTCCTTTTTGATGGGGTACTGCCGGTGAGGTGGATGTGGGTCTCCCTTTATAGTAATGGGGGACACCTCCAACCTCCCACAATCTTGCTTGCCTTATGCCCACATGGTTGGGTATGCCTGTGCAATTATTCCCCAAATTCCCTGTTGTTCCCGTGTTATAGTACCGAAGCAATATTTCGGACATAGTGTCGGATTTTCCTTCCCTATCAGTCGACTGAGTAAGATTTCTGCCACTCAATGCAATGGGTTTTTGTGTTGATTACTGTCCCCAGTTGTTCCAGCCAGTCTATTCCTAATATAGTTCCCTCGGCGGTCTTGCATACCCAAATTTGGACTTTTACCATGAAATCCTTAATTTCTAGGGGAGTGGACTCGCTCAATGTCACCACACGAACTCCATCTCCTACTTCCTGGATATGGGTAGTTATATGGGTTCGGGGTAGGTCTATATCAGTTATGGATACTGAGGCACCTGCATCGATTAACATTGTACACTGCCGGCTCCCTCACAGCGCATCAGTAAATATTCAGGAATCCCTCCCCTCCCCTCTAAGGGCCGAGAATCGTCATTGTTTCATCGCGCCAAACATCTTTGTCAGATCTTTCGCTGAGACCTGTATCACCGACCCGGGGGCTCCGGAACCCCCGCTATTCTTTATGGTGCTGGGTCCCTGACCTTCCTTGCCTCCCCCTTTTGCCCAGCAGCTCTTCTTGTCATGCCCTGACTTCTGGCAATTCCAGGTCCCGTCCCTGCTCTTTCTTGACCCTGCATCCTCTCGCGAAGTTCCCTTCCTCCCCACAGTTGTAGCACTGCCTTTCTCCGTCTATCCTTTCCATGGGGCTCACTTTGTGCCCCTTCCCAGAATTAGCCTCCGCCTTCATCACCCAGGTGAGGACCTGATTATAAGTATTCCCTACCTGTACGCCCATCTCCACAATTCTGGTCAAATGCAGACCAATTTCGTCGGTCAACATTTTTGAAAAGGTTTCTTTGTCCTGGTGTGGGGCGGCTACCCCCGAATGGTATTTGTATGTCTCAAACTTCCTCTTTGCATAGTCCTCTACCTTTCCTTTGGCCCTTGCTTAATCAGAGTAATCAGTGTCCAGTTTGGACTGCCCCTTCCCAGGGCAGTTTTTACCGCTAATTTGAAAGCCGCAAAGCGGGCATCTTTGTTCCCCCCTCCCCTCTGGGTAATCCATGTGCGATCTCTAAATGGCTGTGGCATGCCTGCCCAAACTGGTGTGGGGACCTTTGCCCTCAACAATAAATGAAGATTGTCATTAGTCAACCTATGGGCCTCTCGCAATTCATCTAATTTATCCCAGAAGGAGTCGTTGTCATTTTGTCGTTTTAAAGGGGGTAGTTCATTTAGAACCATCTGCTTTTCCCCCACTGTAAACAGCGTTTGAATCTGTTGCTCAGTGGTCTGTCCGTCCGTGGTCTTCCTTACGACTAGCAAAGGGGCTACAGTCTGTGGCTCGCCTTCCTCCTCGTAAGGAGGAGGAAACAGGTACTCGTGCCCGTAATGTCCACCCCTTCCTCTAAATTGTCCCATTCGGCCTTGTCGTCACTGTCCTCAACTAAGTCTGGCGCTGTTGGTACCACAGCCCCCACCAATCATCCATGTGGTTTGTTCCTGTCCTCCTCCCACGTGCGTCTCACAGCTGGTACTCTCGCTTCATGATGCTCTCTTATTCCTTGGTTTTTCAAAATGGCTGTTGCAACTATTACTCCCTTAGAACCATAGAACCATAGAAAATTACAGCTCAGAAACAGACCTTTTGGCCCTTCTTGTCTGTGCCGAACCATTTTATGCCTAGTCCCACTGACCTGCACTTGGACCATATCCCTCCACACCCCTCTCATCCATGAACCCGTCCAAGTTTTTCTTAAATGTTAAAAGTGACCCCGCATTTACCACTTTATCTGGCAGCTCATTCCACACTCCCACCACTCTCTGCGTGAAGAAGCCCCCCCTAATATTCCCTTTAAACTTTTCTCCTTTCACCCTTAACCCATGCCCTCTGGTTTTTTTCTCCCCTAGCCTCAGCGGAAAAAGCCTGCTTGCATTCACTCTATCTATACCCATCAAAATCTTATACACCTCTATCAAATCTCCCCTCAATCTTCTACGCTCCAGGGAATAAAGTCCCAACCTATTCAATCTCTCTCTGTAACTCAGCTTCTCAAGTCCCGGCAACATCCTTGTGAACCTTCTCTGCACTCTTTCAATCTTATTTACATCCTTCCTGTAACTAGGTGACCAAAACTGTACACAATACTCCAAATTCGGCCTCACCAATGCCTTATATAACCTTGTAAGAAGTTTAACAACACCAGGTTAAAGTCCAACAGGTTTATTTGGTAGCAAAAGCCACACACAACTTGTGTGGCTTTTGCTGCCAAATAAACCTGTTGGACTTTAACCTGGTGTTGTTAAACTTCTTACTGTGTTTACCCCAGTCCAACGCCGGCATCTCCACATTATATAACCTTACCATAACACTCCAACTTTTATACTCGATACTCCGATTTATAAAGGCCAATGTACCAAAGGCACTCTTTACGACCCTATCCACCTGTGACGTCACTTTTAGGGAATTCTGTACCTGTATTCCCAGATCCCTCTGTTCAACTGCACTCTTCAGACTCCTACCATTTACCCTGTACGTTCTTCTTTGGTTTGTCCCTCCAAAGTGCAATATCTCACACTTGTCAGCGTTAAACTCCATTTGCCATTTTTCAGCCCATTTTTCTAGTTGGTCCAAATCCCTCTGCAAGCTTTGAAAACCTTCCTCACTGTCCACTACACCTCCAATCTTTGTATCATCAGCAAACTTGCTGATCCAATTTACCACATTATCATCCAGATCATTGATATAGATGACAAACAACAATGGACCCAACACCGATCCCTGCGGCACACCACTAGTCACAGGCCTCCACTCAGAGAAGCAATCCTCCACAACCACTCTCTGGCTTCTTCCATTGAGCCAGTGTCTTATCCAATTTACTACCTCCCCATGAATACCGAGCGACTGAACCTTCCTAACTAACCTCCCATGAGGGACCTTGTCAAAGGCCTTGCTGAAATCCAGGTAGACAACATCCACCGCCTTCCCTTCATCCACTTTCCTGGTAACCTCCTCGGAAAACTCTAATAGATTGGTCAAACATGACCTACCACGCACAAAGCCATGTTGACTCTCCCTAATAAGTCCCTGTCTATCCAAATATTTGTAGATCCTATCCCTTATCACACCTTCCAATAACTTGCCCACCACCGACGTCAAACTTACTGGCCGATAATTTCCCGGATTTCTTTTGGAACCTTCTTTAAACAACGGAACAACATGAGCCACCCTCCAATCATCCGGCACCTCCCCCGTGAATACTGACATTTTAAATATGTTTGCCAGGGCCCCTGCAAGATCAACACTAGCTTCCCTCAAGGTCCGTGGGAATACCCTGTCCGGTCCTGGGGATTTATCCAAAGATTTATCCAAAGATCTGCGGGTTAGGTTGATTGGCCAGGTCAAAATTGCCCCTGACATGCGTAGGTTAGAGGGATTAGCGGGTAAATATGTGGGGGTAGGGCCTGGGTGGGGTTGTGGTCAGTGCAGACTCGATGGGCCGAATGGCCTCCTTCTGCACTGTAGGGTTTCTATGTTTCTATGTTTATCCACTCTGATTTGCCTCAAGACAGCGAGCACCTCCTCCCCTTTAATCTGTAAAGCATCCATGTCCTCCCTACCAGTTTGCCCTATTTCCGTAGACTCCATGCCCGTTTCCTCAGTAAATACGGATGCAAAAAAACCATTTTGTATCTCCCCCATCTCTTTTGGTTCCATACACACTCTGGTCTTCAAGAGGACCAATTTTATCCCTCACTATCCTTTTGCTCCTAACATACCTATAGAAGCTCTTTGGATTTTCCTTCACTCTGTCTGCCAAAGCAACCTCATGTCTTCTTTTAGCCCTCCTGATTTCCCTCTTAAGTAGCTTCTTGCACTTCTTATACTCCTCGAGCATCTGATCTGTTCCTTGCTGCCTGTATATTTCATACAACTCTCTCTTCCTCTTAATCAGTGTTACAATCTCCCTCGAGAACCAAGGTTCCTTGTTCCTATTTACTTTGCCTTTAATCCTGACAGGAACATACAAACTCTGCACTCTCAAAATTTCTCCTTTGAAGGCCTCCCACTTTCCATGTACATCCTTACCAGAGAACAGCCTGTGCCAATCCACACTTCCCAGATCCCTTCTCATTTCATCAAATTTGGCCTTTTTCCAGTTCAGAACTTCAACCCGAGGACCAGATCTATCCTTATCCATGATCAGGTTGAAACTAATGGCATTATGATCACTGGATCCAAAGTGTTCCCTCACACTCACATCCATCACCTGCCCTAACTCATTTCCCAATAGGAGATCCAATATCGCATCCTCTCTAGTTGGCACCTCTATATACTGATGTAGAAAATTCTCCTGAACACATTTTACAAACTCTACCCCGTCTAAACCTTTAACAGTATGCGAGTCCCAATCTATATGTGGAAAATTAAAATCCCCGATTATCACAACTTTGTGTTTCTTGCAGTTGTCAGCTATCTCTCCGCTGATTTGCTCCTCCAATTCTCGCTGACTATTGGGTGGTCTATAATACAAGCCCATTAATGTGGTCATACCTTTCCTGTTTCTCAGCTCCACCCATAGGGCCTCTGTAGACAAGCTCCCTAATCTATCCTGCCTGAGTACCGCTGTAACATTTTCCCTGACCAACAATGCCACCCCCCCCCCCCCCCCCTCCACCTTTTATCCCTCTGCCTCTATCCCGCCTGAAACATTGGAACCCTGGAACATTGAGCTGCCAGTCCTGCCCCTCCTGTAGCCAAGTTTCACTAATGGCTATAATGTCATATTTCCACGTGTCTATCCACGCCTTCAGCTCATCTGCCTTCCCCACAATACTCCTGGCATTGAAATAGACACACCTCAAAAAATTATTTCCACCACACTCTACCCTTCCATTTGTGATTTTGCTTGAACAAACCTGTCTTTTTACCCCTGCTCCACTATCTGCTCTGGCACTCTGGTTCCCACCCCCCTACAAATCTAGTTTAAACGCTCCCCAATAACACTAGCAAATCTCCCTGCAAGTATATTGGTCCCCTTGTAGTTTAGGTGTAACCCGTCTCTCTTGTACAGGTCCCACCTGCCCCAAAAGTGGTCCCAATGATCCAAGAATTGGAAACCCTGCCCCCTGCACCAGTTCCTCAGCCACGTGTTTATCCGCCCAAGCATCCTACTCCTGCCCTCACTGGCATGTGGCTCAGGTAGCAATCCTGAGATTACTACCCTCGGGATCCTGCTTTTTAACTTCCTTCCAAGCTCTTTGTACTCACTCTTTAGGACCTCCTCACTCTTCCTTCCCACGTCATTGGTACCGACGTGTACCACGACATCTGGCTGATCACCTTCCCACTTTAGAACGCTGTGCACGCCGATCAGAGACATCGCTGACCTTGGCACCTGGGAGGCAACAAACCATGCGGGAGTCTCTGTCCCGACCACAGAACCTCCGGTCTGTACCTCTGACCATTGAGTCCCCTATCACTACTGCTCTCCTCTTCTTCATCCCACCCTTTTGCGCTGTAGAACCAGACGCAGTATCAGAGTTCCGGCTGTTGCAGCTTGTCCCAGGTAAAGCATCTCCCACAACAGTATCCTATTCAGTATACCTGTTGTGGAGGGGTATGGCCACAGGGGAACCCTGCTCTGCCTGTCCTTTCACACTGCCATTTCCTCTCCTTACAGTAACCCAATTTCCTGTGCTCTGCTGCTTAGGTGTAACTATCTCCCTAAAGCTACTGTCTATATACTTCTCATTCTCCCGAATTAGATGGAGGTCATCAAGCGCCTTCTCCAGTTCCCTAACACGCTTTGCTAGCTCATGCTTGTTTTTAGTTTGCCCCTTCTACCAGGCCTTCTGCTCGGCCATGGAGGCATCTAGATTAAATCCTTTCCCCATCACTTTCTTAATCAATTTTATATTCTGATCAACTATAGTTTGTATGATAGGTCCCTTGGGTCCCCATTGTACATCCACAGTAGCTGCACCTGTTTTGTTACACCCGGCCATCTCAGCCACTTTTGCGCTCTCTCTCTCCTCTTGCAGGTTTTTTTTTCTTCCCCCACTGCTCTACCCTCTCGGGGAATTCTCCCTCGCGGCTACTCCTCCTCACTGGAAGCGAGACCCATCAATCTTTTCTTCATGATTTTCCCCGGCGTGGGTTTTATATGCAAACTTCACTAAGACTTCTTACTTAAGTTTTCTTATCAATTCTATGCCCCAACGCATGGTATTACCCTTCGATTTCCTTCAAGCTCATACGATTAGACTCTTCCTCGTATAGTTCTTTAGTACCGCAACTTACAGCCAGCCAATAACTAGTGTGGAATCACTCCCCCAACTATGGGTGGTAAAATAAACGTATTCACCCAACTTGGAGCCACATAGTCGCCGGTCGTCAGGTACAGTACCCTGCTCGCAGCACCAATTGTAGGAGGGAAATAAAATGAGTCGAGCCTTGGAGACCGTGTCGAACTTCAAGAAAAGTTTTTATTCCATGTGCATGAGGAAGAGATGGACTCCAGCTTGAAATTTCAGGTTTTTTGTGAGTCCTTCTCTGCCCCTGGTAGATTGGTGCAGGTTAACATACTTTTTTGAGTCACAAAGGTTTACATTAGCATATTAATTCCTCGAGTTGGATACAAGATGGTTCTTCTAATCTCATTATGCAGACTGCATTGTTCAGTACAACTTCGATAATCAGTTCTTAGACAGTTCTGTTTGCCGATTTTAATGTCAAAGCATTGTATTTGCCCAACCGATTTGCACTGATGTGTTAATCGTTCCCCCCCCTCTGCTAGATGATCATGTTTTACAGAAGACTATACCCTCCCTAAACTATATGGAGCCTGGCTGTCTCAATGCCGGTTCTCCAATTGTCGTGATAATTTGGAACGATCTCCTGCACATCAGAAGTTGATAGCATGTGTTAATCGTTATCTGTCGGCAGAGCAGGCCTCTAGCTGTCTGCATTAACCCTTTCTTCCCTCTGGTGAGGCCTGGCTCTCTGGGCTTGCTCTATGAGAACATTACATGTGCAGTGGACAATTGGGAACCTGTGGATGTGGTGTATCTGGATTTCCAGAAGGTATTTGACAAGGTGCCACACCAAAGACTGTTACATAAGATAAAGGTGCATGGTGTTACAGGTAATGTATTAGCATGGATAGAGGATTGGTTAACTAACAGAAAGTAAAGAGTGGGGGTAAATGGGTGTTTTTCTGGTTGGCGATCAGTGACTAGTGGTGTGCCTCAGAGATCAATGTTGGGACCGCAATTGTTTACGATATACATAGATGATTTGGAGTTGGGGACCAAGTGTAGTGTGTCAAAATTCACAGATGACACTAAGATGAGTTGCAGGGCAAAGTGTGCAGAGGATACTGAAAGTCTGCAAAGGGATATAGATAGTCTAAGTGAGTGGGCGAGGGTCTGGCAAATGGAGTACAATGTTGGTAAATGTGAGGTCATCCATTTTAGTCGGAATAACAGCAAAATGGACTATTATTTAAATGGTAAAAAATTGCAGCATGCTGCTGTGCAGAGGGACGTGGGTATCTTCTGCGCTTCTCAAACACGAGGCCAGATGCTCGGGAAATAAAAGGCTTTTATTTACTGTAATGAAGCAGCCAATAATTATATACACGATCCCAGACTGAAGGGGTCCCAGCCAGAGCAGGGACTTTTATACCCCTCCTAGGAGGCGGAGCCTGACTGGGATGTACCACAACACTACAGTACAAAGGTGTAACAACCCCACCCTAACCCCAACAGCAACAAGTAGCACAACCCAACAGTAACATATGTACATCCTTGTAGTACTGGCCAGACCCTGGCTCAGTACTATCCAGTGGGAACCAACGATGGTTCACCACATTCACCACTCCTTTGAGAACAAAGGCCGGCAGGGTACAAAAACAGAATAAAGTGTCATCAGTCTATAAGTTCAGACGGTCAGGGGGACCGCACCGTCATTGTGACCTCCTCAATACCGGCGGTGACACCGGAGTAGGCACTTGCGGTGGCGTTCTCCCCAAGGCGGCGTCCAGCTGTTCTTCCACGGACTCACAGGCCGGTTGACCCTGAGATGACGGTAGTCCATGGGGTCCTGACATGCCCTGCAGTGGCGACCATCTTCTGGGCTCAGGCAAGCTGTACACGGGAGTAAAAGGGTTAAGCAATGGTCCCGATGCTGCCCGCGCCGTGTCCGGAGGGGAAACAAGAGTTATGGGGTTTGTAACAGGGGGTATGGGAGCGACAGGGGTTGCTACGTCCCCTGCTGGCATCAGGTCTCGGATCGAGACCGTGTCCCCTCGCCCGTCAGGGTATGCCACATAGGCATACTGAGGGTTGGCGTGGAGGAGATGGACCTGTTCGACCAACGGGTCGGACTTGCGGGCCCTTACATGTCGCCGCAGGAGGACAGGTCCTGAGTACATCAACCAAGACGGTAATGAGGTCCCCGAGGAAGACTTCCGAGGGAATGAAAACATCCTCTCGTGGGGAGTAGCATTGGTTGCCGTACACAGGAGTGAGCGAATAGAATGGAGCGCATCAGGGAGCACCTCTTGCCAACGGGAGACTGGAAGACCTTTTGACTTCAACGCCAGTAAGACAGCCTTCCAGACTGTAGCATTCTCATGTTCCACCTGTCCGTTACCCCGAGGGTTGTAGCTCGTGGTCCTACTAGAGGCAATCCCGTATGAGAGCAGGAATTGCCTCAAGTCACCACTCATGAACGACGAGCCCCTGTCGCTCTGGATGTAGCCGGGGTACCCGAACAGGGTAAAGAGATCACGGAATGCCTTGATAACCGTGGCAGCGGATGTATCAGAGCAGGGAACAACAAAAGGGAACCGAGAGTACTCGTCAATGATATTGAGGAAGTACACATTCCGATCTGTTGAGGGAAGGGGGCCCTTAAAATCGACACTCAGTCTCTCGAAGGGACAAGTGGCCTTGACTAAATGTGCCCGGTCAGGTCGGTAAAAGTGCGGTTTGCATTCCGCGCAAACCCGACAGCTTCTTGTTACTGACCTGACGTCCTCCACCGAGTAGGGCAGGTTGCGGGCTTTTATAAAGTGGTAGAGCCGAGTGACCCCAGGATGGCATAGGTCATTATGGAGAGCCTGCAAACGGTCCTCCTGTATACTGGCGCATGTTCCACGCGAGAGGGCATCCGAGGGCTCATTGAGTTTCCCTGGACGGTACATGATGTCGTAGTTATAGGTGGAGAGTTCAATTCTCCACCGCAAGATCTTGTCATTCTTGATCTTGCCCCTCTGCGTGTTGTTAAACATGAACGGCACGGTAACACAGTGGTGGGGCGGCACGGTAACACAGTGGTGGGGCGGCACGGTAACACAGTGGTTAGCACTGCTGCTTCACAGCTCCAGGGTCTCAGGTTCGATTCCCGGCTCGGGTCACTGTCTGTGTGGAGTTTGCACATTCTCCTCGTGTCTGCGTGGGTTTCCTCCGGGTGCTCCGGTTTCCTCCCACAGTCCAAAGATGTGCGGGTTAGGTTGATTGGCCAGGTTAAAAATTGCCCCTTAGAGCCCTGAGATGCGTAGGTTAGTGGGATTAGTGGGTAAAATATGTGGGGGTAGGGCCTGGGTGGGATTGTGGTCGGTGCAGACTCGATGGGCCGAATGGCCTCCTTCTGCACTGTAGGGTTTCTATGATTCTATGAACGCCACGGACCGCTGGTCCGTGATCAGGGTGAACCGTTTTCCCGCCAAGTAATGGCGCCAGTGCCTGACGGCCTCCACAATGGCCTGGGCCTCATTTTCCACCGCTGAATGCCGAATTTCGGGGCCTTGGAGGGCGGGAAAAAAATGCGACGGGCCTGCCCACCTGGTTAAGTGTGGCGGCCAGGGCGAAATCAGATGCATCGCTCTCCACCTGAAAGGGGATGGACTCGTCAACAGCGTGCATCGTAGCTTTCGCGATGTCGGCTTTCAATTTATCGAAGGCCAATCGGGCCTCTGGCATTAGGGGAAAAGTCGTGGACTTAATGAGCGGAGGGGCTTTGTCCGCGTAATTGGGAACCCACTGCGCATAATAGGAGAAGAAGCCTAAGCATCTTCTCAGTGCTTTTGCACTAGCAGGCAAGGGAAGTTCAGAGAGGGGGCGCATACGGTCTGGATCAGGGCCAATGACCCCGTTTTCCACCACGTATCCTAGGATGGCTAAACGCGCGTACGAAACACACACTTCTCCCTGTTGTAGGTCAAGTTCAGGCGAGATGCAGTGCATAGGAAGTTCAGGAGATTCGTGTCGTGGTCCTGCTGGTCATGGCCACAGATGGTGACATTATCCAGGTACGGGAAGGTAGCCCGCAGCCCGTTCTGGTCCACCATTCGGTCCATAGCACGCTGGAAGACCGAGACCCCATTGGTGACAGCAAAGGGAACCCTGAGAAAGTGATACAAGCGACCATCCGCCTCAAAAGCCGTGTATTGTCGGTCCTCTGGGCAAATAGGGTGTTGGTGGTAGGCAGACTTGAGGTCTATGGTGGAGAACACCCGGTACTGCGCAATCTGATTGACCATATCAGATATGCGCAGGCGAGGATACGCATCCAGCTGCGTATATCGATTAATGGTCTGACTGTAGTCAATGACCATCCGGGGTTTGTTCCCGCTCTTGACCACCACGACCTGCGCTCTCCACGGACTAGCGCTGGGTTGTATGATCCTTTCTTTGAGGAGCCGCTGAACCTCAGATCTAATGAAGATCCAATCCTCAGCGCTGTAACGCCTACTTTTAGTCGCGATGGGCTTGCAGCCTGGCACAAGATTCTGGAACAAGGAGGGTGTGGTGATCTTCAGCGTCGAGAGGCTACAGGCGGGGCGCGTTGGGCAATCTGGAGGCTGCTGCTGTTTTCCCACTGCCAGTGAAGGGAGTGGCCCACCGTACTGTAGGGTTACACTCCTCAAGTGGACCATGAAGTTTAGTCCGAGAAGTATTGGCGCGCAAAGATACGGCAACACTAGGAGCTTGAAACGCTCGTAAACTGTGCCTTGCACCTTCAAAGTTACCACGCAACTCCCTAGCACGGCGACAGACCGGGACCTCGATGCCATAGAGATTGTCTGTTTGGCAGCTTGAATCTGGAGTCCACACCGCTTCATAGTGTCTGGGTGGATAAAGCTCTCAGTGCTCCCGCTGTCAAACAGACAATAAATCACGTGGTCATTTACCTGGATATTCATCATAGATTTGTCAAGTCTATGAGGCTTGGCCTGGTCCAGGATGATCGACGCCACCGTTGGCTCATGAGCGCCACTGCAGGCAGCTGAAATCGATGAGGAGGACCCCTGCTGGTCGTTTGCGGTCAGTGTCAACCAACATGGCCGCTCCCATGAGTCGCACGTGGGTGATGGTGCCAAACTCAGCGACCCCTGGTGGTGACACACCTCCGACTCCGTCGACCGTAATGGCGTTGTCCTGGCCTCGCACGTGGACGAACCCCTCGATGACTTCGACGACGAAGACCCGAGCTCTGAAGAATCGCAGGCCGCACTGCCGTTCCTAGGTTTAGATCGGCACACTTTCGAATAGTGCCCTTTCTTACCGCATGCGGTGCACAACACAGTCTTAGCAGGACACCGTTGCCGAGTATGCTTCGCTCCCCCACAGAAGTAGCACTGCAGGCCGCCCGGAGCTGCTGCCGTCGTCTGGCCCGAGTGTGAGCACGCCATTACGCAGCATTTCGAACCCGAGGGACGAGGAGGGATTGGCAACTGCTCCTGCCACGTTGTCTCCACATGGTCCTCCAGATATAATACTAAGCTTTTGGAGGCCGTCTCGAGCATCTCCGCTAGCTCAATTGCCTGGGTAAGATTAAGGTTACCCTTCTCCAATAGTTTAAGTCGAATGTACGACGATCCGACTCCCGCCACAAACGCATCTCGGGCGAGGTCGTTCATGCTCTGCTCAGCCGACACAGCTTTGCAGTTACAGCCCCTGGCTAGCTGTAGGAACTCGTTCACATATTCCTCCATCGTTTCGCCAGACTGCCGTCGTCGAGTGGCTAGGAGGTAACGAGCGTGTATTTCATTGGGTGGTTTGATATAACGCTTCTTCAGAAGCTCGAGGGCCTTAGTATAATCGGTGGCCGCACGGATCGCGAGGCAGACAGTGTCGCTTACCCTCGCATGGAGGACCCGGAGTCTGTCATCATCTGTGGTGACCGCTGCGGAGGCTGCCAGGTAGTCTTCGAAGCACTTCAGCCAGTGTTCGAAGGTGTTAGAAGCGCCCACCGCACGTGGATCTAGTGTAAGGCGTTCCGGCTTCAGGATCTGCTCCATACTCTCTTTTTTTTTCTTCGACGAGAGTTTAACAACAGTAAATAAAATTGATGCGCTTCTCAAACACGAGGCCAGATGCTCGGGAAATAAAAGGCTTTTATTTACTGTAATGAAACAGCCAATAATTATATACACTATCCCAGACTGAAGGGGTCCCGGCCAGAGCAGGGACTTTTATACCTCTCCCAGGAGGCGGAGCCCGACTGGGATGTACCACAACACTACAGTACAAAGGTGTAACAACCCCACCCTAACCCCAACAGCAACAAGTAGCACAACCCAACAGTAACATATGTACATCCTTGTAGTACTGGACAGACCCTGGCTCAGTACTATCCAGTGGGAACCAACGATGGTTCGCCACAGTATCCTTGTGCAAGAATCTCAAGGAGTTGCTTTGCAGGTGCAGCAGGTAATTAAGAAGGCAAATGGAATTTTGTCCTTCATTGCCAGAGGGATGGGATTTAAAAACAGCGAGGTTATGTTGCAGCTGTATAAGGTGCTGGTGAGGCCACACTTGGAGTACTGTGTACAGTTTTTGTCTCCTTACTTAAGAAAGGATATACTGGCACTGTATATTCACTAGGTTGATTCCGGAGTTGAGAGGGTTGGCTTACGAGGAGAGACTGAGTGGACTGGGGCAATACTCATTGGAATTCAGAAGAATGAGGGGAGCTCATCGAGAAACATATAGATTATGAAGGGACTAGATAAGATAGAAGCAGGGAAGTTGTTTCCACTGGCGGGTGAAACTAGAACTAGGGGGCATAGCCTCAAAATAAGGGGAAACAGATTTAGAACCGAGATGAGGAGGAATTCTTCCAGCCAGAGGGTGGTGAATCTGTGGAATTCATTGCCACAGAAGGCTGTGGAGGCCAGGTCATTGAGTGTATTTAAGACAGGGATAGAAAGTTTCTTGAATGGTAAGGGGATCAGAGGTTATGGGGAAAAGGTAGGAGAAGGGGTTGAGAAACTTATCAGCCATGATTGAACTGTGGAGCAGAGTCAATAGGCTAAAGGCCTAATTCTGCTCCCATATCTTATGATCAAAACTGCAAAGCTGACATGCTGAGTTGAACAATTATTGTAGACAGTGTTAATGATAATGAAGTGAATTGTGACACTGAAGGCAACATAATATTAATGATTTTGCATTTGACTTGAAATAGTGTTACATAAAACAATAGAATCCCTACAATTAAGAAGGAGGCCATTTGGCCCATCACATTTGCACCGTCTGTTCGACTGAGCATCCCTTCTGGGCCTATCCCACCTGCTATATCCCTGCTATATCAGGAATTGGCTAGCGGATAGGAAACAGAGGGTGGTGGTTGATAGTAAATATTCATCATGGAGTGCGGTTACAAGTGGTGTACCTCAGGGATCTGTTTTGGGGCCACTGCTGTTTGTAATATTTATTAATGATCTGGATGAGGGTATAGTTGGGTGGATTAGCAAATTTGCTGATGACACCAAAGTCGGTGGTGTGGTAGACAGTGAGGAAGGGTGTCGTAGTTTGCAGGAAGACTTAGACAGGTTGCAAAGTTGGGCCGAGAGGTGGCGGATGGAGTTTAATGCGGAGAAGTGTGAGGTAATTCACTTTGGTAGGAATAACAGATGTGTTGAGTATAGGGCTAACGGGAGGACTTTGAATAGTGTGGAGGAGCAGAGGGATCTAGGTGTATGTGTGCATAGATCCCTGAAAGTTGGGAATCAAGTAGATAAGGTTGTTAAGAAGGCATATGGTGTCTTGGCGTTTATTGGTAGGGGGATTGAATTTAGGAGTCGTAGCGTTATGTTGCAACTGTACACAACTCTGGTGCGGCCGCACTTGGAGTACTGTGTGCAGTTCTGGTCCCCACATTACAGGAAGGATGTGGAGGCTTTGGAGAGGGTGCAGAGGAGGTTTACCAGGATGTTGCCTGGTATGGAGGGGAAATCCTATGAGGAGAGGCTGAGGGATTTGGGATTGTTTTCGCTGGAAAGGCGGCGGCTAAGAGGGGATCTTATTGAAACATATAAGATGATTAGAGGTTTAGATAGGGTGGATAGTGATAGCCTTTTTCCTCTGATGGAGAAATCCAGCACGAGGGGGCATGGCTTTAAATTGAGGGGGGGTAGTTATAGAACCGATGTCAGGGGTAGGTTCTTTACCCAGAGGGTGGTGAGGGATTGGAATGCCCTGCCAGCATCAGTTGTAAATGCGCCTAGTTTGGGGGCGTTTAAGAGATCCGTAGATAGGTTCATGGACGAAAAGAAATTGGTTTAGGTTGGAGGGTCACAGTTTTTTTTTTTAACTGGTCGGTGCAACATCGTGGGCCGAAGGGCCTGTTCTGCGCTGTAATGTTCTATGTTCTATGTTCTATGTACATCTATCATAGCTAATCCACCTAACCTACACATCTTTGGACTGTGGGAGGAAACTTGAGCAACTGGAGGAAACACATGCAGATTAGGGGAGAATGTGAAAACTACACAAATTAACCCAAAGTCAGAATCAAACCAGGGTCCCTGGCGCTGTGAGGCAGTAGTGCTAACCACTGTGCCACCATGCCCCCCTGATGAGAGGAGTTGAAGGCGGAATCGGTGACAGACAGCATACTGCAGAAAGTAAGCCAGTACTTAAAAACTAAGTGGCTTCACAAAATAGCAGAACTGCTCCTGTACTACAGAGTACACAATAAGCTTGCATTGTTTGATGATAACTGTAAATCTCAGGAGGTTATCCTGAATGTGCTAGAGCAATGCATTTGATACTTTGTCCATGAAATATACGTGGGTGCTGTTAAAATGAAACAAGGGTCCCATGAAGCAGTCTGGCGGTTAGTAATATATCTCTGCACTGAAGAGTTTATTAAAAACTGCATAGCTTGTATACAGAGTGAAACATTTGTTAAACTGTGGCCTGCACCAATTTTATTCCAAATATAAAGAGGTGGTAAACATCAACCTGTTTATTTTGCCTCAAGACAGAGAAAAAGGGCATTCTGCAATTGAAAAGGAAGTATTGACGGCAACATGCGAATAGTTCTCAAGCTACATGATGAGATTGTAGTTTACAGCTGAAACTGACTGCAAACCATCAGTCACTCTTCTCAACATGAAGGAGATTGCGAAGATGCTGCCAAGAATGCAATTCTTCAGACTGAGAATAACGAAGATTCAGTAACTGAGTACATTGAAGGGAAGACAGCAGTCGCACTATCAAGAATACCAAATGAAGGAACCAAAAAAGGGGATTTTTTTGCAGTGAGGAGGTGGAGGTATACACGAGAAGCTGCAGAAGATAAACCAAACACGAATGAAAGAATGAATGTGCTCAGATAAAACAATACTGTCTGGAAGGATGGCCAGATTATACTTCTAACAACCCAGTACAAGGCAGTATTTTAAACTAAGAAAGCGCTAAACAGTTATTTAAGCTTTCCCAGTTTTTAATGACAGAAGTCATTCCAAGAATACTTTGACTTGTTATTCTCTAAAGAAAATCATCAAAGCCATTTAGGGAAAGCAAAATGCTGAGCGAGAGCCCAGCAATCAATCTGGTGACCAGAAGAATTAATTTCAAATTACCTTAAATAAACAGAGCAACGAGAAACATTGTCACTCTCCACTCTTCCGTCAATCAATGGGAGCACCGGAACTGGATTTATTTGATTTTAAAGGCAAGGTATTGCTTATTGTCATTGATTGTCATGGGGAGAATTTAAACTAGATAGGTTGGGGGGAGGGGAGCTAGAAGAGTTGACGAGGATCAAGGAACTAATTGATGGGGGGGAGGATGCAGGGGTAAGGGGAATTACAAAATTAATGGTAGAGGAGAGGGTGCAAGTGAATGAAGGCGGTAATTTAGATAAGGGAGTAGAGGGAGAGGGTGTTCGCGACTCATCAAAGCGGGTCCAGATAAAAGCTGGAATAAGGACACTTTGCCTGAATGCACGAAGCATTCGGAACAAGGTAAATGAGTTGATGGTGCAAATCAGCACAAGTGGGTACGATCTAGTGGCCATTACAGAAACGTGGCTGAAAGGTGATCAGGACTGGGAGATGAATATCCAGGGGTATCAGGCGTTTAGGAAGAATAGACAGGAAGGAAAAGGTGGTGGGGTCGCGCTATTAATAAGAGATAATATCAGGGTAGTACTGAGGGATGACATAGGCTCTGAGGAACAAAACGTGGAATCATTATGGGTAGAGATGAGGAATAGTAGAGGGAGAAAGACACTAGTAGGTGTGGTATATAGGCCCCCAAATAATAATGTTGAGGTAGGGAGGGCTATAAACAAGCAGATAAGGGATGCGTGTAAAAACGGAACGGCAATAATCATGGGGGACTTCAACATGCACATTGACTGGCAGACTCAAGTCGGTAAGGGTGGAATGGAGGAAGAGTTCTTAGAATGCTGTCGGGATAGTTTCCTTGAACAGCATGTTACGGAACCGACGAGGGAACGAGCTATTTTGGATCTGGTATTGTGTAACGAGGTAGGTAGAATTAAGGATCTTATTGTGAAGGACCCTCTTGGGTCTAGTGACCACAATATGGTCGAATTTCTGATTCAGATGGAAGAGGAGAAAGTTTGGTCCCAAACCAGTGTCCTCTGTTTGAACAGAGGGAAATATGATAGGATGAGGGATGAATTGGCTAAGGTAGACTGGGAGAGCAGGCTGGCAGGTAGGATAGCTGAGGAACAGTGGAGGATTTTTAAGGAGATCCTTTTCAGTTCTCAGCAAAAATATATTCCAGCAAAAAACAAGGATTGTAAGAAAAGGGAGAACCAGCCGTGGATATCGAAGGAAATAAAGGAGAGTATTAAAATAAAAACAGCTGCGTACAGAGTGGCCAAAAATAGTGGAGAAACAAGTGATTGGGCAAAATTTAAGAAACAACAAAGAGAGACTAAGAAAGCGATAAAGAAAGGAAGGATAGACTATGAAGCTAGGCTAGCAATTAATATAAAAAATGATAGTAAAAGTTTTTATAAATATATAAAAAGGAATAGAGTGGCTAGAGTGAATGTTGGACCCTTGGAGGACGAGAGGGGGGAGTTAATAGTGGGAAATGAGGATATGGCTGAGTCTTTAAATAAGTTTTTTGTGTCGGTCTTCACGGTGGAGGACACAAATAGTTTGCCAAATATTAACGATAGAGGGTTGGCAGCAGGAGAAATACTTAATACAATTAATGTTACCAGAGAGGCAGTGCTGGGTAGACTAATGGGACTGAAGGTGGACAAGTCCCCGGGTCCGGATGGAATGCATCCCAGGGTATTGAAAGAAATGTCAGAGGTAATAGTGGATGCGTTAGTGATTATTTATCAAAACTCGTTGCATTCTGGGGTAGTGCCGGTTGATTGGAAAACGGCTAATGTTACGCCGCTGTTTAAAAAAGGAAGGAGACAAAAGGCGGGTAACTATAGGCCGGTCAGCTTAACGAGTGTAGTAGGGAAAATGCTGGAATCCATTATTAAAGAGGAGATAGCAGGGCATCTGGATAGAAATGGTTCGATCAATCAGACGCAGCATGGATTCATGAGGGGAAAGTCGTGCTTGACGAACATGTTGGATTTTTATGAAGATGTGACTAGGGCGGTTGATGGAGGAGAACCGGTGGATGCGGTGTTTTTGGATTTCCAAAAGGCCTTTGATAAGGTGCCCCATAAAAGGCTGCTGAAGAAGATTAGGGCACACGGAGTTGGGGGTAGTGTGTTAAAGTGGATTGGGGACTGGCTATCCGACAGGAAGCAAAGAGTCAGAATAAATGGGTGTTTTTCCGGTTGGAGGAAGGTAACTAGTGGCGTGCCGCAGGGATCGGTACTCGGGCCGCAACTGTTTACCATTTATATAGATGATCTGGAGGAGGGGACGGAGTGTAGGGTAACGAAGTTTGCAGACGACACAAAGATAAGTGGAAAAGTGAATCGTGTGGAGGACGGAGAAGATCTGCAGAGAGATTTGGACAGGCTGAGTGAGTGGGCGAGGATATGGCAAATGGAGTATAACATTGAGAAATGCGAGGTTATACACTTTGGAGGAAATAATAACAAATGGGATTACTATCTCAATGGAAACAAATTAAAACATGCTACCGTGCAAAGGGACCTGGGGGTCCTTGTGCATGAGACGCAAAAGCCCAGTCTGCAGGTACAACAGGTGATCAAGAAGGCAAATGGGATGTTGGCCTATATCGCGAGGGGGATAGAATATAAAAGCAGGGATGTCTTGATGCACCTGTACAGGGCATTGGTGAGGCCGCAGCTGGAATACTGTGTGCAGTATTGGTCCCCTTATATGAGGAGGGATATATTGGCATTGGAGGGAGTGCAGAGAAGGTTCACCAGGTTGATACCGGAGATGAGGGGTTTGGATTATGAGGAGAGGCTGAGGAGATTGGGTTTGTACTCGTTGGAGTTTAGAAGGATGAGGGGGGATCTTATGGAGACTTATAAGATAATGCGGGGGCTGGATAGGGTGGAGGCGGAGAGATTCTTTCCACTTAGTAAGGAAGTTAAAACTAGAGGACACAGCCTCAAAATAAAGGGGGGTCGGTTTAAGACAGAGTTGAGGAGGAACTTCTTCTCCCAGAGGGTGGTGAATCTCTGGAATTCTCTGCCCACGGAGGTGGTGGAGGCTACCTCGCTGAATATGTTTAAAGCGCGGATGGATGGATTCCTGATCGGTAAGGGAATTAAGGGTTATGGGGTTCAGGCGGGTAAGTGGTACTGATCCACGTCAGATCAGCCATGATCTTATTGAATGGCGGGGCAGGCTCGAGGGGCTAGATGGCCTACTCCTGCTCCTATTTCTTATGTTCTTATGTTCTTATTGCTGCTAATGGTAGAGTGGGGAATACGTTGAGCCATGAGGTTACAGGTTGTGGTTGAGTACTGAAAGTCTTTCCAACCTTTCTTTCCTGCTGTCCACTCGCATTGTTCAACCTGGTGGGTTAGAGGAAGCCCAGAAAACCTGTGCTCTGACAGTTAAGGAATTCAGGGTTAAAGATGTAATTAAATGCCTTTTAGCTCATTTTAACAGCAGACTCACCTTACCACGGGGATTCCCCACGTGTTACCAAAGGTGCTGAAATGACCTGCAGAAGTTGGGGTGTTCCTGCCAACTTGCTAACCCTGGCATTTTATGCTCTTTTAACATGCTGCATGCCCAGATACCCACCCACCCACACAGACAGAGGTGAAAATTACCCCCAGAAAGTGTACAATGAATTACATGGATTATTATTGCGTTCAATAATAACCTCTCAAAAACAGAAGGAAAAGATCATTAATGGGTTTGATTAAAACTTGTGGATGAGTCTGCCATTCTCCTTTTATACTGTACATTTCAAGAAATTGTTCAGTAGGACATTGAGGCTATTTGTTGATACTCGATGGAATTGGAAATTCCGAAAGGCAGCTGAGGTTACATTAAATCCATTAACTGAGCAAAACATGATTTCTCCAGTCTTGATTTTCAGCTAGTGAATGACAGAAACCAGCTGATCATTACCCAATGTACAAACAGACTCAGGTGGCTATGAATATTATGAAATGAATCAAGGTGAGATTAGCTTTAGAGAGAGGCTCTGATAAATTGTGGTCAGATTTCATGGGGCTTTTAACTGTACAGATTTATTATATGCTTTCTTTAAAAAAAGCGACAGTGTTCATTTACAGCAGCATTGTGCCATAAACTGCTCACTCATACACAAGAGACCGGGCACTGGCAGTTTCTCACAAATTATTATTTTCTTATTCAACAGGCTATCATTTATATGATCTTCTGAACGAAGTATGAGGTGCTATAAAACAGAATATGCCCTGTTTGTCATGACAGAATTGTGGCTTAATTCCACAGTATGACCATTGAATTATAGAACCATACAGCACAGAGGCAGCCATCCCACCATCAGATTACTGTAATGTGCCTTTAAGGCAAGCTTGTCCAACGTTTTTAAATGAGGGACCACATTTCAATTTTTTTTCTCACTCGTAGAGCCACAATTTATTGGTGAGCCATTTCAGAATTCATGTGTGAAGTGCAGTATTGATCACACTACTTCTTCTTCTCATTACCTGAGAGCTAATGGCCTAGGTGAATGAATGATTTGCACAATGAAATCCCCATCCTCAATGATGGGGAGCCCAGCATATCAGTGTAAAAGTCAAAGATCAAGCATTCATGACAATCTTTAACCAGAAGTGCCGAGTGAATGTTCCATGTAGGCCTCCTCTGGAGGTCCCTAGCATCACAGATGCCAGTCTTCAGCCAATTTAATTCACTTTACATGATATCAATGAATGGCTGAAGGTACGAGATGAGGCAAAGACTTTGGCCCTGACAACGTTAGAGCAATAGTAGGGAAGGTTTGTGCCCTAGCTGCCACCTTAGCCAAGCTGTTCCACTACAGCTACAACACTGGTATCGACCAAGCAATGTGAAAAATTGCCCAGCTGGGATATTCCCAAATAAATTCTAAGTTCCCAAAGTGCGAGAAAATGGGAGTAAATCCGTTTGTTTTTTTCAGGGCGATTTCCAGAGTGAACCCCTGACAATCTGTGGAGGCGGGGCCTACTCTCACACAAGGGGCCAGCAGGATAGTGTTGAGTGGGCCACTGCGCATGCAACGATCTGTCAGTGCCGAGATTAGTGCATGCACAGTAGCCTCCCCCCCCACCATTGCTGGCCTCCAGATTGCTGGCTGGCCCCTAACTCCCATCATTGTTTTTCTGACCGTCCCCCCACATCCTGATTGCTGGCCTCCCAGACCCCCCAAGAGCAGCCCCTATGTCTCCCCCCGCCCCCCTCCCCAGGCCAGTCCCAATCTCGCGAGCTCTTCCCCACAACGAGGCCGGACCCACTGGACAGCCCTGACCAGCCCAAACCGTAAACCGTATTGCAAAAACAACAACTGCAAACAGATGATCACTTTAGTTATTTTATTAAATAAAAATTCTAATATGATACTTTTTTTTGCCTATATAAATCCAGCAAAAATCTAGCTATTTCATCATTGATCAGTGAATTTCTGCCAGAGCCCTTTTTCCTATTCAATGATTCATCACTCTGCATATTACATACATGCATTCACACAGTATAAATAAAGAACTAAAAGAAATGAATATTCATTTTTACTCCTGCTGAAGCAGATATGCTACTAAATTAACTTACTTCACAAACTAAAGGAAGTAGCCTACTTAGGCCTAGGGAGGCCAGACGTCCGGCTTTAGGCCGGACAGTCCGGCTTTTGAGCACTCTGTCCTCCGTCCGGCGCCATCTCGAGCCGGACGTTAATTTATCCTCCTTTTTTGGGCCCGGCTTCCATTCCCGGTTTGCGGCTCAACCGCAATCACTCAGTGCCGGCGGCCATCTTGCATTGCCGGGGGAGACGGCCGGCGCCCATCCTGCGTTGCCAGGAGAGACGGCCGGCCACCATCTCGCGTTGCCAGGAGAGACGGCCGGCCACCGTTGTGAGACTTCTTACCATCTCGCGTCGCCAGGGGAGACGGCCGGCGTCCGTCTTGTGTTGCCAGAGGAGTCGGCCGGCGACCATCTTGCGTTGCCAAGGGAGACGGCCGGCGTCTGTTGTGCGTTGCCAGGGGAGACGGCCGGCGACCATCTTGCGTTGCCAGGGGAGACGGCTTCAATGCGGCGGCGGCCGCGCGCTGCCCTCTGGGAGAATTCCCCTCCCGCACATGCTCACAGGCATGCTCACATTTTAATTTTTTTTCAATGTTGATGATTTTTATTCCTATTCGCTCCTGTCAGAATTTCGGTTCCTGCTCAATTCGGGAACGTCAATTCTTTTTTTTAATTATGTCTTTGAAATCTGACCCGAGCGGTGCATTCTGGGAGAACACTTTGCGCCTGCGCGGTTCCGCCGCCGGCATCTTGATCATTGACCAGGTATGTCCTCCTTTTTGGAAATTTGGAAATGGCCACCCTACTTAGGCCCACCATGGACTGCGAGGTATGGATGTCTATTTTTTGTATTTCTGCCCTTCACTTGCCATCTCCAGGAGTTTTCTGTTGGCCAGGAGTTTTTTGTACATGGCTGGGCACTCTTCTGAGAAGTTGTTACATATTTGGAGCTCTGCTTTGACTGAGTCCACTTGCAGATGGTTTCTCTCGTTTCTCCAAGCTGAGGTTGATGCGCGACAATCAAGCACGAGGTACAAGGCTTCAGCGATTGAAGGCTTTTATTGACAAACAATGGAACTATCTAAACACGAGTACACCATTCCAGACTGGAGGGGTCCCGCCTGAGCAGAGGGTCTTATACCTCTCCCCAGGAGGCGGGGCCCGACCGGGATGTGCCATAACAGCATCCACCACAGGTATATTAATCCCACAGTGTAAACACCCTAACCCAACAACAACATTATAACAACCCCACAGTGTCAACACCCTAACCCAACAGTAACATTGGAATAACCCCACAGTGGTAACCAACGATGGTTCACCACATTCACCGCTCCTTTGAAAACAAAGGCCGGCGGGGTGCGAAAACAGTTTACATATATACAAAAAAATCTACAAGTCCAGACGGTCTGGAGGACTGCACCGTCGCTGTGATCTCCTCAACACCGGTTGTGACACCGGAGCAGGTGCTTGCGGTGGCGTTCTCTCCAAAACAGCGTCCGGCTGTCCCCTCGAGGACTCCCGGGCCGGTTGACCCTGGTGAAGCGGTGGTGCAGGGGATCCTGGTACCTTCTGTGGTGGCGCCGATCTCCGAGTCTCAGGCAAGCTCTACATGGGAGTATAACTGTTATGCACTGGTCCCGGTGCTGACCGCGCCACGTCCGGGGAAGAAAGAAGTGATAGGGGATTCGTGACAGGGGGTATAGGAGCGACAGGAGTTGCTACGTCCCCTGCGGGCGCCAGGTCTCGAATCGAGACCGTGTCCTCTCGCCCGTCAGGATATGCCACATAGGCATACTGAGGGTTGGCGTGGAGGAGTTGGACCGGTTCGACCAAGGGGTCGGACTTGCGGGCCCTCACATGTCGCCGCAGAAGGACGGGTCCTGGGTACGTCAACCAGGCTGGTAAAGAGATCCCCGAGGACGACTTCCGAGGGAATGAGAACATCCTCTCGTGGGGAGTAGCATTGGTTGCCGTACACAGGAGGGAGCGAATGGAATGAAGCGCATTTGGAAGGACCTCCTGCCAACGGGAGACTGGAAGGCCCCTGGACTTCAGCGCCAATAGGACAGCCTTCCAGACTGTAGCGTTCTCTCTCTCCACCTGTCCGTTACCCCTAGGGTTGTAGCTCGTGGTTCTACTAGAGGCAATCCCGTATGAGAGCAGGAATTGCCTCAAGTCG